>NC_139599.1:5253094-5255594 GCF_946808225.1 Silurus aristotelis
ATTTCAACTAAAACCATAAAAACTTTGTAAAAAGATGTACCCTTGAGGGACTCCCTCCACGACAAGGACACTTTTTCTCTAAGTGAAGCAAACAAACTTTAGTCAACACTGCACATTTTCCATCCCGGCATAATATTTAAATAAAAAAAAGTTTATATTATTCATTTTTGTTAGTTGTGGCTTAAGTGAGTGAAAGACCTGCACTGTATGGACAAAGGTATTGGGACACCTGACTTGTATCATCACAGCCATATGTGCTTCTTCCCAAAACTGTTACCACCAAGTTGCAGTCCCACATTTGTATACGAAGTTATTGGATGCGGTAGCATAACACTTTCCCATCACTTGAACCAGGAGACCAAAAGCTGTTCCAGCATGACAGAAGCCTCTTTGCTCAAAGCCAGCTCCATGAAGATATGATTTACAGTTAAAGTGGAAGATCTTCTGCTATAAAGCTTTGACTTAAACCCTAATGAGCACATTTGGGATGAGTTAGAACCCTGACTGCATTCCAGGATTTTTTTTTTTTGTTCACTTTACTAACACCTTTGTGGAGCACAATTCTCGACAAACACATTTCGAAATCTGGTGGAACATCTTCCCAGAAGAGTGGAGCTTATTATAACTGCAAATGGGGATTGAATGTGGAATGGTTTGTTCAGAAAATGCACGCAAATCTTACAGTCAGTTGTCCACAAACCTTCGTCCGTATAGTGTCTAAAGACATACACTGCAGAACAGGAGTTATGTTGTAACAGATGCCTGAGTTATTAGACCAAACTCATGATCCCTGGTGTAATGTTTAGATCAGTGTTACATGTTGTTCAGTACTTTGCGTTCTGATCTCACTGTTGTATAAAAGAAAATACTTTTACAATTGGCTACAATTCCCAGTGATATGTTTTGTATTCCCCGACTAATGATTTTTATAATCGAATCAGAATTGTGAAGATATTCCTATAGTTGACTGACAGTCGAATCGATAGTAGAATTTTTTAGAAGAAACTGTATAAAAACATTATAAATAAATAAATAACTGCATAAAGGCCTCACAGGGGACAGGATTTGCATTTCATATGTCGGCAAATTAAATTAAATCGGCGAAATTGACTGCGCGAGAAAAACACAGTACAGAATCAAATTGGAACAGAAAATACCTTTACAGAATCTTCCAGTTCATTATTTAAATCCCTGATGTTTGTTTCGGTCATGAATCACGGATAAGTGAATGTTATTCACACGTTAAAAATATTTATTAAAAAAACTCTTTTTTCAGTTTTGTATTTACAGCATTATCTTAAGTGGCTCTATATTAATTTATTGTATGAAAAGACATTGAACACCCCCATATAAATCAAATGGTATGATCCTCGTTTCATAATACCCCTGCAAAGATTCGACTGTGAGATTGGTAGTCTTTTTATAATATGTAGTTCTGAAGTGTTTTAATCCGTTTGTATGACAGTTTTTTTTGTGGTTTATTGATGAACCATGAAAGGCAACCATTCAATAGTCTAAGAAACATGTTAGTTTATTACTTATGATATAACAGCTATAAACAGTCACTGCTTCATTTACCTCTGGAGACTCCAATGGCACTGGAAATATATATTGTCACTGAGAAAAAAAGGTACAGCATTGGAAAAAGTTACTGCCACTGAAGACGCCAGTGGAACTGACACTTGAGACTAAAGTGGCACTGGAGATGCATATTGGCACTGGAGACTCTAGTGTTCCTGAAAAAAAAAGGTACTGGCACTGGAGACTCCATTGGAATTGTAAAAAGGAACTGACACTTGAGACTCCAGTGACACTGGAAAAAGGTACTGGTACTTTAGACTCCAGTGTCACTGGAAAAGGGTACTGGTACTTGAGACTCTAGTGGCACTAGAGAAACATTCTGGCACTGGGGAGACCTGTCTACTTACAGAAAGACTCAATATGTCAACAAAGACGTTCTTTTGTTTGTTATGTAACAGCACATCTATTATATGTTTATTATTCGATTTTGGGTATGTCGATTGTCTGCTATCCAAGTTATTGTGTTTTTCCAAGTTGTTACTATGGAAACAAGAACATTAACATAAACCTGCGATTTGCCTCACAGCCGGGAATACTGTCAAAGCAGATGTACTAATGTCGAATTTGTCAATCTCTGTGCCACGTCTTTCCCAGTTTTGTTATTTATTCTTTTATATTTTTATGCAGTTTAATTTGGTTTTAAGTCATCAACAGTAGAAGTGTATCTCAGGAATGATTACTGAACACACATCCCCTTTAGGTCTTTTATAAGACAGTCACAGCAGGTTTGCCGTTACGGACTGTTCTGCTTCTTAAAACGGTGGAAAAAAGACATATGATCAATATAATTATTTTTGAGTGTGACATTAATTTGGCAACGTTCAAATTAGATTTCAAACCTTGACTAGTGTGGAATGGTCAAACCAATCTGGCAACCCTGCTCTGTTCCTGACATTGATACTATCAGTGTCAAGATGAC
>NC_139599.1:5260594-5438094 GCF_946808225.1 Silurus aristotelis
AAGAAGAGGAAAGGACGTTGTGAATAAACGTGTGTTGCGTTTCGATTTTAATTTCGCCCCTTTTATATTCATTTATTTAAATATTTTATATGTTAATAATAACAAATGGTCAAACAGAAATGCACGCTGCATTCATCATGCATGAATAAAACCAGTGCTGTTAAAATGTATTGCATTTTTAAAAAGCCTTAATATATTAATACAAAACTAATTTTAAAAAACACATCCACCATATATAGGGGAAGTGGTAGCTCAGTGGTTAGGGTGCTGGGTTACTGATCAGAAGGTCGGGCCCCAGTATCACCAAGCTGCCACTCTTGGGCCCTTGAGCAAGGTCCTTAACCCTCTGTGCTCCAAGGGCACCGTATCATGGCCCACTCTGCGCTCAGACCCCAGAAAGGGGATAGAACACAAGCAGAGAAAAGATGATCAGGTGATCAGGAACGTCTCTGTTCTCAGTCATGACAGGAAATAGATTGATGGGCTGAAAACCCTACCTACCATACCTCTGCCATGTTAATCTATATTTTCTGTGACTCTCAGGACACGCCTCTGTCTCCGTAGTGTTGTTATACGTCATATTGACGTAGAAACAGTGAGGAGAAATCACTCTACATAGAAAATATTAGTCACTTTCTAAATAATAAAAGTATAGCGCATTTAGTAGTAACTAAACTAGTATCTATTACTAGATGTGTGCACATGCATGTCTGATCTGTTGGTGTACGTTTAGACTATGTGAGCGGAGGAGAGATGTTCACTCACCTCTACCAGCGTGATCACTTCTCTGAGGATGAGGTGCGGATCTACGTGGGAGAGATCGTGCTTGCGCTTGAGCACCTGCACAAGGTGAGCGGTCCGGGTTCCGCTCACACAATTTGCTTCACTTTGCACTTTTAGAACAGCTGCATATAACGAAGCCAGATGTTTCACTCCGTCGTAATTTTTTATAGAAACAAAACCTCATAAATTTCACAGAAACAGTTGGTAGTTCATTAGATTAAAAAATAACCTGTCGCTTTTTCGAACATCGTTTGCAGCTTGGCATCGTGTATCGGGACATTAAGCTGGAGAACATTCTGCTGGACAGTGACGGTCATGTGGTGCTCACTGATTTCGGCCTGAGTAAGGAGTTTTTGGAGGAGGAGGTGAGTAACACAACCAAATGGTTGGATGAGGATGGAGTAGTGGGTGGTATATTTGATCAAAATGAGCCTTGGATAGAAATTTGTCCTCTGCTATGCAGTTTCTCTTGCAATGTAACAAGCAAATGTTTTTACCTTTAATGCAAATATTGGCTAGGCTCTTAGCTCCGCCCCCAGTTAAAACGAAGTTGATAAATCCGGTCCAATTTGCTTTACCCTCATCCAGTGTTCAGAATTAGTGACACATTTGTTGTTCTGGCTTAAACAGTTATTTCCCAGTTGCTTTGGAGCATTTCTCAGATCAGAAATGAAATTCTCAAGACTACTTGTTCAACCTCCACATCCTATAGTCATTTGTGCTCATCATCAGCTTTGATGCTTTTGTACATTCATTTAATCGAAGTCTCTGCTGTTTCCTACATTATCAGTTGTTTGTCATGTTGATCAAAATATGTTATACTGGATTTACTTAAATCACCCCAAAACATCTCAGCATCAGTTCATTGCATAAGTCATTGAATGCAAAATGGTTTAAACCAGTTGTCATCATCTGTCATCGAAAGTTTCTATTACATTTTTTTGTAAAAGTGTTGAATTGGTGAATTGTGCAGATGAATCTTGAATGTCTCTAATGAAGGCGAGTGAACGGCATCAGATCAACCAATGATCAACTAGTTCTCTAAAACAGGTCAAAGGTGAATCTTGTGAATCTTCAATTGGAGAAGTGTATACAGACAGAGCAAAACAAAGAAGTATAATTTCTGAAAATGGATCAACAACTAAAAAACAAACGAACACTTGTACAGTACATTAAAAGTGTGAATCCTGTCTGGTCTCCTGCAATCAATATACAAATGAAATATGGAATCAAATAAATGAATTTCTGCTGCTGAAATTCATAGATGCCAAACAGAAGGTAGTAAAATTTTGTGCATTTTCAAGTCACTGTGATCCAAACCATAGTTTATATCAAGAAATCCTGAAACTGTGCGCCATCATACTGACAACACGACTTAACATTTTGATGATTTTGTTCATTCTGATGGCAATGAGATGTTACAAATACTTACTTTTGAGAGACGTACTAAGGCTTTTGCAAGAAATCAGCTTGAATTATTTTCATCTTCATTTGTTGCTTGTGGCTGTTTCTTCCCCATTGACTGTCATTATAACGACATTTTTTTTTTTCATTGTGCCGCCATTGCATTATATATGCATGCATTTTTGAAAGTCTGTAGAGCCCCTGATTGGAGAAGGTTGAATTAGCGGGGTTTTTTTTTTTTTTTTTTTTTTTTTTTTTTTTAAACTGTTGACTACTAAATGGCACCACGAGACTTTGCAATAGAGCTGTGGATAGAAAGCTTAGTTTCTGGCTTTCCTATGGAGTTTTCTATGGATTTTTATAGTGTGTGTGTGTGTGTGTGTGTGTGTTTGTGATTATGTGGTAGTTTTAATAGAAAGATTTGTTTATAGCATTGTTCCACTCTGGCAGTAAAACAGCTCCTTTAAATAATTTCTCATGCTAAAGCTGCTGTATGCATGGCTATGTACATGTGAGCACTTTCTGCTTTTGGTGGGAAAAAAACTTTTCCCCATTCAGACTGAATGCAAGAGTTTTTTTGTTCAAGCATGTGCATATTATTTTATGAATAATGACTCGACACATGCTCTCCTGCGCTAACAGAAAGAGAGGACCTACTCATTCTGTGGAACCATTGAGTACATGGCACCAGAAATCATCCGAGGAAAAGCGGGTCATGGGAAGGTCAGAGTGCAAGTGCTCCTTATAACATCTGCTCAACTCTTTCTCTTTCTTTCACTTCTTTCTTGGTTGCTTTTGTTTTATTTTCTTCCTTCCTGTTTCACTGCCTTTATGCCTTCCTTCCTTCCTTTCTTCCTTCCTTCCTTTCTTGCCTCCTGCCTCACTGTCTTCTTTCTTTCTTTCTTTCTTTCTTTCTTTCTTTCTTTCTTTCTTTCTTTCTTTCTTTCTTTCTTTCTTTCTTTCTTTCTTTTTTTCTTTCTTTCTTTTTTTCTTTCTTTTTTTCTTTCTTTCTTTCTTTCTTTCTTTCTTTCTTTCTTTCTTTCTTTCTTTCTTTCTTTCTTTCTTTCTTTCTTTCTTTCTTTCTTGCCTCCTGCATCACTGTCTTCTTTCTTTCTTTCTTTCTTTCTTTCTTTCTTTCTTTCTTTCTTTCTTTCTTTCTTTCTTTCTTTCTTTCTTTCTTTCTTTCTTTCTTTCTTTCTTTCTTTCTTTCTTTCTTTCTTTCTTTCTTTCTTTCTTTCTTTCTTGCCTCCTGCATCACTGTCTTTCTTTCTTTCTTTCTTTCTTTCTTTCTTTCTTTCTTTCTTTCTTTCTTTCTTTCTTTCTTTCTTTCTTTCTTTCTTTCTTTCTTTCTTTCTTTCTTTCTTTCCCTCTAGCCTGGTTCTTTTGTTTTTGGATTGATTAATTCCCAGCCAACTTCTTGCATTTTCTTCATCCTTGTTTTTACTCACCATTAATCTTTCTTTTGCTTTACTTTCTATGTCTGTAGTCAGTAGATTGGTGGAGTTTGGGGATTCTCATGTTCGAGTTGCTGACTGGTGCGTCTCCTTTCACCTTAGAGGGTGAGAGGAACTCTCAAAGTGAGGTGTCCAAGTGAGTCTCCCTCTCTCTCTTTTCTCTCTCTCTCTCTCTCTCTCTCTCTCTCTCTCTCTCTCTCTCTCTCTCTCTCTCTCTCTCTCTCTCTCTTTCTCACGCTCTCTGTCCCACACACCCAATTTTTATCTATTTTCCTCACGTCCATTTCATTCCTGCAGTCTAGTTTCAAATACACACCCCAGTGTTATTACATGCACACTCTTCCACACACACTTATTTGTTCTGCCTTATTTTCCCTGTTCACTTATAACATTATCATCTTCTGTATCCCACTCCATAATGCGGTAAAGCTTCTAATGAATTACTTTAGGAAGCACTTAAATTAGCTTGTGGAGGAGGATTGATTCATTTAGAGTCCATGCGACTCTCTCTTGTGTCTGCATCTCTCCTTCTGTCTCTTCATTTTTTCCCCCATTTGTCTGGCTCCCTCTGATTTAATCTCTTTAATTTTTATCTCTGGATCTCTCTGCTCTTCCAGGCGTATCCTTCGCTGTGAGCCTCCTTTCCCTTCTATAATCGGGCCCGTAGCTCAGGACCTGATCAGGAAGCTCCTGGTAAAAGACCCACATAAGAGATTGGGTTCTGGGCCCAGAGGTGCAGTGGACATTAAGAGTCATCCTTTCTTCAAGGTACCGTGCATTCATTTCTACTTCAACTCTTTTCTTTGTGTTAGAGGAAGCTTGAAGTCTCACTTGGTTGTTTCTTGCTGTAGGCTTTGAATTGGACAGATTTGGCAGCAAAGAAAGTCACAAGTCCGTTCAAGCCAGAACTACGTAATGAGCTGGACGTGGGGAATTTTGCTGAGGAGTTCACAGGCATGGAGCCGGTCTACTCCCCTGCTAGCACACCTCCCAGCACTGACCGTCTCTTCCAGGTACACACACACACACACACACACACACACACACACACACACACACACACTTCTTTTTTCTTTGCTCATTAATCGAATAAGCCAATTTTTTAAAATCTCTCTCTCTCGCTCTCTCGCTCTCTCTCTCTCTCTCTCTCTCTCTCTCTCTCTCTCTCTCTCTCTCTCTCTATATATATATATATATATATATATATATATATATATATATATATATATATATACAGTGAGGAAAATAAGTATTTGAACACCCTGCTATTTTGCAAGTTCTCCCACTTAGAAATCATGGAGGGGTCTGAAATTGTCATCGTAGGTGCATGTCCTCTTGAGAGACATAATCTAAAAAAAAAAATCCAGAAATCACAATATATGATTTTTAAACTATTTGTTTGTATGATACAGCTGCAAATAAGTATTTGAACACCTGAGAAAGTCAATGTTAATATTTGGTACAGTAGCATTTGTTTGAGGTCAAACGTTTCCTGTAGTTTTTCACCAGGTTTGCACACACTGCAGGAGGGATTTTAGCCCACTCCTCCACACAGATCTTCTCTAGATCAGTCAGGTTTCTGGCCTGTCGCTGAGAAACACGGAGTTTGAGCTTCCTCCAAAGATTCTCTATTGGGTTTAGGTCTGGAGACTGGCTAGGCCACGCCAGAACCTTGATATGCTTCTTACAGAGCCACTCCTTGGTTATCCTGGCTGTGTGCTTCGGGTCATTGTCATGTTGGAAGACCCAACCTCGATCCATCTTAAATGCTCTAACTGAGGGAAGGAGGTTGTTCCCAAAAATCTCGCAATACATGGCCCCGGTCATCCTCTTCTTAATACAGTGCAGTTGCCCTGTCCCATGTGCAGAAAAACACCCCCAAAGCATGATGCTACCACCCCCATGCTTCACAGTAGGGATGGTGTTCTTGGGATGGTACTCATCATTCTTCTTCCTCCAAACACGTTTAGTGAAATTATGACCCAAAAGTTCTATTTTGGTCGCATCTGACCACATGACTTTCTCCCATGACTCCTCTGGATCATCCAAATGGTCATTGGCAAACTTAAGACGTGCCTGGACATATGGTGGTTTAAGCAGGGGAACCTTCCGTGCCATGCATGATTTCAAACCATGACGTCTTAGTGTATTACCAACAGTAACCTTGGAAACGGTGGTCCCAGCTCTTTTCAGGTCATTGACCAGCTCCTACCGTGTAGTTCTGGGTTGATTTCTCACCTTTCTTAGGATCATTGAGACCCCACGAGGTGAGATCTTGCATGGAGCCCCAGTCCGAGGGAGATTGACAGTCATGTTTAGCTTCTTCCATTTTCTAATGATTGCTCCAACAGTGGACTTTTTTTCACCAAGCTGCTTGCCAATTTCCCCGTAGCCCTTTCCAGCTTTGTGGAGGTGTACAATTTTGTCTCTAGTGTCTTTGGACAGCTCTTTGGTCTTGGCCATGTTAGTAGTTGGATTCTTACTGATTGTATGGGGTGGACAGGTGTTTTTATGCAGCTAACGACCTCAAACAGGTGCATCTAATTTAGGATAATAAATGTAGTGGAGGTGGACATTTTAAAGGCAGACTAACAGGTCTTTGAGGGTCAGAATTCTAGCTGATAGACAGGTGTTCAAATACGTATTTGCAGCTGTATCATACAAATAAATAGTTAAAAAATCATATATTGTGATTGTTATGTGATGTATATGTGTGTGTGTGTGTGTGCACCCTGAGCCTAACCCTATGTATATATGTCTACACTACATTGACAAAAGTATTGGGACACCTGACCTCTCCTGGCATTTGTGGTTCTTCTTCAAACTATTGCCACACAACAGGAGGCACACATTTGTATAGGATGAAAGCGAGCTACCTGAAGATATGGTTTTTATGGTTAGATATGGTTTTTATGGTTTGTAGAGGAAGATCTTGACACTCAATATCAGAACCTGACTGTACTAAATTAAGACTAAATGTGGAATACGATGCTCAAAAAGCACATACTAGGACCAGTTATTTGCAAACCTTTGGCAATATAGTGTATATATCGGATACCTAACCATTTGTATGTGCTTTTGAACATCCCATTTAATATTTATCCCAAGGATATTAAATAGGGTTGAGATCAGAGCTCTGTAGAAGGCCACTCAAGAGCTTCCACTCCAACCTATGTACACCATATCTTCATGGAGCTTGGATTGTGCATGGGGGCATTGTCATGTTAAAACAGGTTCTGTTTTTTGTGAAGGGCAAGGGTTAGGGAAAACTGTGTGCCTCCGGTTTTGTAGTAACAGTCTGGGGGAAAGTCGAGCATCCCAAAACATTTGTATATATAGTGTAGGATTAAGAAAAAAAAAACTTGAACGGGGAGAGCAGACTTTTACAGCGTAGATACCTAAAAGGCAAGTTAACTCATTTACGCACATCAGAGTTGCTGTCAATTATGTGTAATCAAATAATGAAGAACATTATCTATTTGATTAAATTAGGATTCATTGCGCTGCACAGCCTCAGCTAAGCTGCCTTTTATTAGAGAAAAGAAAGAAGAAAGCCATGTTTCCACTTTATTCATGCAACTTGACGTAAAACTAACCATAGCAAATAGTTACAAATGAATTTCTGTTAGATATTTGCAATAAAAGGAATCCTGATATGTCAGAATAATTGATACTGTGTTTAATAGATTGTTCGATCTGTATGACATTAAATAAAACCGTATACACACTCCGCACTGAACTCTACCCAAACCCATCACCCAGACTGCTGTTTCCACATAAATGCATCATCTCTTCCTCCCTAACTCCTTTTTTAATGATTGCAGGGCTACTCATTTGTAGCTCCATCCATTTTGTTCAACAAAAATGCGGTGATGGGAGATTTCCTGGATGCTCCAGTGAGTGTAGAGCGACCTGGCTCTGCTACGGTTCAGCGTAGTGCCATGTTAAAGGTACATTTCTAATGTCCAATTTCTTAATGGAAAGGCTGAAACCAGAAATATGCAACGGTATTTTATGTTTCTCAGATAAAAAAACCCCCAAACAACAGTAAATCTTTGGAAAACAAAGATAAAATAAAAGTTTAATTCATTATTTTTTTATACATCAGAAATGGCAAGGTGAAGGTTTGTGCTGTAAATTATATTTGGAAATTTGAACATTTTCAGTGATAATGGCAAGTTGTTAATGCAATACTATTAGTGCCCTTTATTTATTTGATCATTCAAAAATATATATAGAATTTTAATAGAATTTTTTAAGAATATGTATTAATTTCTTTTTTTTTTTTTAGAAAAAAATTAAGATTTTTGGTCACCTCCACAGAGGCTTGTATTGTAACACCTGGCAATGTTTGAGACATTTTTGAGATTTTATTTATTTATTTATTTATTTATTTATTTATTTATTTATTTTATTTTATTTTATTTTTTTTTATTTTTGTGTGTGCTTTGACTGCCTATATTCCAACACACATTTTTTTCCTATGAATTTTATGGCCAAATCATGACCTACTGGAGATTTTAAACTGAAATTACTAGGTGTGCAACATGATTCATGATGCCGCCACCACCATGTTTCACAGTGTATATTATTTATGAGGTCTTTTAACTTCAATCAACCCGTTTATCAGCAGTGGTGTATGATTGTGATTATGGAATCAGCTAAAATGTAAATTCTGATGCTAATCCTTCTTACTATTGGGGGAATTGTTCGCAATTTCCATGGAAGGTGGCAGTAAATCTGGCGTTGCAGGGTAATTCTAACTATATCTGTTTGGGCGCTTTTTCATTTCTCCATTCTGTTCTTTCTCAGGAGTCCCAGTTTTTCCTTCATTATGAGCTGTGTCTTCAGGGGTCACCGCTGGGCGAGGGCAGTTTCTCCGTCTGCAGGAAGTGCAGACACAAGCAAACTGGGCAGGAGTATGCCGTGAAAATCATCAGCCGCAGGTTTGCAGAGCAAAGTAAACAAGTTTTTAGGGGAGAAAAAAAATAAAAATTCAAAAGCAGATACATAGTGCTAAAAAATTTATATTATGATTAAAAAAAAAGGTTTTCCAGATGGGAGTCTCAGCATTTGCTCAAATATTCTTGGCTCTAGGACATGTATTGTGTTCCGAGTAAAAGCTTTCTGCCCATGCATAAATAATAAACTGGTGTTTGCGGTGTTGCTGTAGGATGGAGTCCATGACTCAGAGGGAGATTGCAGCACTTAGACAGTGTGAATCTCATCCGAACATCGTTACTCTCCATGAGGTCTACACCGATCAGGTATTTTACACTCATATTGTCACTAGAATGCCACACTTCTATCCGGAAGTCATTATTTACCAGTAATCTCACTGCTCTCAGTATCACACATATATGGTAATGGAGCTCTTGCGTGGGGGTGAGCTGCTGGAGCGACTGAAGAGAAAGAAGCTGTTTGCCGAAGGGGAGGCCAGTCAACTGATGAAAAGCCTGGTGTCAGCCGTCAGCTTCATGCACGAGGCTGGAGTCGTGCACCGAGACCTTAAGCCGGAGGTGAATATATGAATAAATGAATAAGCGATAGATAAACTGATGAAATAATTTCGATAGCAAGACTGATAGATGATGAACTCATTTATTTTACACCACAAACGAGATCGTAATTGCTTTCTTTGCAGGAAGGAACAATGCATTTGCATACGATTTGCATGTAAATATAGGAATTTGCCTGATGAGTAGGTGTGCAACATTCAGCCCGGATTAAACACGCTAAATAAGTGCGGTCAGCATTGCAACAATGGACAATGTCCTAAAACCCAATAAGCCTTGGAAGCATATAACTACAGTATAACACAAATTTGACTTTTTTGTCTAATTTGAACTGTCACATTCTTCTCACTAATATTTATAAAGGAATTTCTCCAACATGTTTATTATCTGAATAATTATCTTACATAATTAAGTGACTTTGTCCATTGTCCATTTGTCCAAGTCCATTGGTTTTCCAGTGCGCTCTTGGTATAGGGAAGTTTCTCTCGTGTATAATTGCACATAGTGAACAGATCTGCAAGATAATTTAGGTGGAAATTGCAGAAGTTTTCATTTAGATTTAATAAAGGCTGCTTAAGTCCTGTGCTCCGTTCTTTATTCATCTCCAATTAATCCAATAGAAGGTGATGATCAGCAAATTGCAAATTTTCCCTTCACTCGAATTAAGAGTAATTAAATATATTTATTATGTGTATATATATATATATATATATATATATATATATATATATATATATATATATATATATATATAAAAATAACAACAAATAAATTCCAAACAGACCAATTTGGTAGTTTTTTTATTCACACCTGACCTGAACTTATCGAAAAAGTTTTTGAACTGATTTTCAATAACTTTGGTCCTTTTGTATTCCCACCTCTTTCCTTCTTCTGGCTCCCTTTCTTTGTCCCTCTGTCAGAATATACTTTTTGCCGATGAGGCGGAGGACTCGTTGCTGAAAGTGATTGATTTTGGGTTTGCGCGCTTGTTTCCGGCGGGCAGTGCTCCACTGCAGACGCCATGCTTCACGCTGCAGTATGCTGCACCGGAGCTTTTTCACAAGTCTGGATACGACAAAGCATGCGACCTCTGGAGCCTTGGAGTTATCCTGGTATGCGTTTGTGTGTGTGTGTGTGTGTGTGTGTGTGTGTGTGTGTGTGTGTGTGTGTGTGTGTGTGTGTAAGTAGAAATGGAGAATGACGATTGGTAATTTGTTTTTAAACTTTGCCTTTTTGTGTACATTTTTTTTTTTTAACAGTACACCATGCTCTCTGGACAAGTCCCGTTCCAGAGTGAGAAGAAGGGAATGACTTCTTCACACGCTGCCGACATAATGCACAAGATTAAAGAAGGAGACTTCTCATTGGATGGCGATGGTTGGAAAGGGGTGTCCGAAGAGGCAAAAGAACTAGTCAGAGGTAGGTTCTCCGGTTTCTATAACCTCACCACATAATGTGCATATACACTCTGTCTGTCTGTCTGTCTGTCTGTCTACACTATATGAACAAAAGTATTGGGACACCTGACCACAAAGCTGGAGGCACACAACTGTAAAGAATGTCTTTGGATGCCGTATAATAAAACTTTGCGTTCACTTGAACTTGGAAACCCAAACCTGTTCCAGCATGAAGATATGGTTGGAAGAGGAAGATCTTGAGTGCCCTGATTTAGCGCTCTGATCTTAACCTTACTGAACCCCTATGGGGTAAATGGAACACTGACTGCATCCCAGGACGCCTCACCTACATCAGTATCTGACTTTACTAACCCCCTTGTGGCTGATGAACACAAATGTCTAAAAGCACACTCCAAAATCTAGTGGAACATCATCCCAGATGAATGGAGGGAATAATAAGAGCATATTGGGACTAAATGTGGAATGCGAAGCTCAAAAAGCACATACGGTACATTGGCAACATAGTGTATCTGTCTCTCTCTTTCTTCGTCGTCTACTTCTTCTTGGTCATGGTTTGTATTAATTTCTTTACAGTTAGAGGGAAGAAACGCAAAACAATACAATTGCAAGCGCTTTGGCTTCTTTAGCGTTTTATGTCCAGTTTCAAGAATTTCATTTAAAAGTAGAAAATCCTGAAAATTTCACATATCAAGGAGTGAATGAACGACAATGGAAGAAATGAATATATGTGTTAAGGTATGCTGAAATAGGTAGAACAGTTAAGTAGATCACTTTTTTGGAAAATTAAATATTAAACACACACATATGTGTTTGTAATTTTTATATTAAAGTTTTCCATTTATTTAATCAATTAAATTGTGCCAATTTAGTTGATTACTCAATTTAATCGATGTGTGTTGCATTAATTTGATTTATTCTATTTGATTTGTATAAAATATTATGACTAATATTAGTAGTCATTAAGTGTGGGTGGCTCTTTAATAGGTTAGAGAGCTGGTAAGTTAGGAATCAATACTAATACAAAATATTTAAACGTATGGTCTAAACAGATGGAGAAGCTCAATGGGAAGCTGTTAAGAGAAAAAATGTCTTAAATAATATTTGGTTACGCCCCAGGTTGCTTTAATGATAACGGCAATTCTGCTTATTATATTGGAGATTATAAAGAAAAAGATTTTACTGTTGTTCCTGTTAGTCATAACTTACTGTTACTCTGGTGGTGTGTTCTATTAGGGTTAATAGCATAGCCTTTATTTGTCATGTATACATTACAGCACAGTAAAATTATTTTCATATCCCAAGCTGGGGTCAGTGCGCAGGGTTAAGGGCTTTGCTTAAGGGCCCAGAAGTGGCAGCTTAGTGAAACCGGGGCTTCCATTCAGTAACATGGCGCCTTAACCACTGAGCTACCAATCCCCATTTTGGTGTTTCATCCAGCTTTCCATATAATCCTGTGGGATTGAGGTCTAGTCTTGATGCACTTTATAGCCATTACATTCTTTTGGAGACCTTAGAATAGATAACCTGTTTCTTTTATTGTAATCTCTCTCTCTTTCTGTGTTTTCTAGGTCTTTTAACAGTGGACCCCGAGCGGCGACTGAAACTTTCAGATTTAAAGGAGAACGCATGGCTGCAGGGTGGAGGCGTGTCTTCTACTCCTCTCTGCACCCCTGATGTACTGGAGTCGAGCGGCCCCATTGTCCGCACCTACGTCAATGCCACGTACAAGGTTAGCCAGCAGCATCACTATTTAACTTAAAACAGCTTTCCAATGGACAGCTTTCAGCCTGAGTTTCCGCTGAGTTCGAAGACGAAATAAAAATCTCAAGAAATAAAAGACCTTCGAGTGCATAATGTGACGCGCTCATCAGCGAGTGAATTAGTGTCATCACCACTAAAAGGCAGCAGATAACGAATTCCTGGGAGTTTCAGAAATAAAAAGAAATTACCGCAATTTCCGGACTATTAAGCGCATCCAAAAATAAGCTGCACCCACTGAATTTTACAAAGATTTTTATTTTGAACATAAATACGCCGCACCTGTCTAGAAGCCGCAGGGTTAGGGTTAGGGTTAGTTTCAGTGTCTACACTGAAACTAATGAACTCTACACAGGCTTTAACGAAAGACAGTGTCTGTTACACGGCTTGTATCTAAACAGTAGCCTACCAAGAAATTAATTGTTTACCGTCTTCCCCCTTCCTTTCACAACTATTTCTCTCGAGTTTTTCTTTTGGCATCGTTGTTTAAAAATCACCATCGGTGAAGCTTTTATCCCGATGCCGTGCAGCTCAGAACACAGTTGAAGTGCATTTTTTCATGCCCAGTTGTTTTCAGCGTGACAAATTGTTTTTTTAATGATAATGGACCATTTTATTTCTTAGGCATTCAACCGGGGCAAGCGAGAGGGTTTTTTCCTGAAGAGCGTGGACAACGCACCACTGGCCAAACGCCGCAAACTGAAAATGACCAGCACGGGCGTGGAGACACGCCGCAGCTCATCGTCCTCGTCTTCCTCATCGTCCTCCTCGGCTTCTCACGCTAAGACCCAGATCCCAGACGACCCGAAACTGTGACCTTGTTGACGGACCGCACGATCCGTCAACTCACCTCGAACGCCGCCTTGAGAGACGAGAGGTCAATAAAGGGAAAGCATTAACTCGAGACGGCGCAGGATTGGTACTCGTGAAGGGACTTTGAGTCGAGACCGATCACTGGACAGTCGTTTAACTGAGAATGACGGCTTGAAAACTCTTGGCGTATGAATTTATAAGGGGCCATAAAGTGCCAGGATTATTGTAGTCAGCTGGAGGCTGAGTGATACATAGAAATGATTTTTAACTTCTTATAATGTTTGATCCTGACGTGAGCTTTTCGATTCGAGTGAATGTACACACTTAGGAAACGTCACCTTGCACGAGGTCATGCGAGGTCTTTTTTTTTTTTTTTTTTTTTTTTTTAATATAAAGTAGAATAGAGTTTTAGCGAGAGAGATTATTTTTCAAATAAAAAAAAAAAAAGCGCGGGGAAAATGGAGTTATAACAAGCCAGGACCGAAAAGCCATATGCGAAAGAAGGGAATTGATTTTAGAATTATTATATTTAAAATAAAAATAAATCGATATTTGTCACTGTACAGAGCCACATCTACAGAGAACAGCTTTATATAAATCGTATACTGTATACTTTTAGGATGAATAGTGAGTGTCACTGTATAAGAATGTGCTAGACGGCAATACATGCATGACCTTATTTATTTTTTCACAAGCTGAATCACATGGTCTGAGCAACTTGAAACGGTCACCAACTCAACGCTTTAGTTCCGAGCCTCAGACGCTTCGTCGCTTGATCGGTGCTACTTCACGTAGGAGGAGGATAACGATCTGAAAGTTAGGATGTAGCTGTGATGTTAAAGGTGCAATAGGTAGGAAAACAATTGAACAATACTTTTTTTTGGCTTCCAGAAGCTGTTTTCTTTTTATTTTTTTTATTGATCTTTTTTTGTGATAGTGCTCGATTTATCTCCAGTAATATGTTACACCTTCGTAGCATTCACAACAGTCTCTTTAAAAAAAAGGGATTTCGTTTGCGGGATTCTTTTTCGATCCGAAAGCAAAATTCCTACTTGTCGCACCTTTACAGTCTGTTGTTTCTTTTTAGTTTTGCGCTTCAGAAGTAGTGACGTGTGTGTGAACTTGCATGCCAACTCTATAGAATCCTCAAAACCGAGGATGATTTATTTTAAATTTTTTAACATGTTAAAAAAATCCACCTCTTTTTTTTCTTTCTTTTTTTTATTTTTGGATGCAAAAATCTGCCTGAATATTTTTAAGGGCTTTAGCACACCGAGCTGTGTGTTATCTGGCACTGTAAGAGACGGAGAACATCGAGAAGCAAAGCCGTCTTTCACTCTTCACCCCATCACAAGCTTTTCAGGACTTTCCGGAAGGATACTAACAACGCACAGACCGAGTAAATGTATTAAGGAGAGGGCACGAGGTCACCGCAAACACTCATTAAACATTCATGAACGCCACGTCGCTGTCCTCCTGCATGGTCCTGAACTGCAGCATTTATTCTCATTTAACATGGCAAAAAGAATTTCACACGTTTTAAGAACACGCACTTGGCTTCGAAAGACGCAAATCGGCGAACAAAGCACTAGCACTCTTCCGTGGCTTTTTCTTATTTTTTCTTTTTCTTTTTCTTATTTTTTCTTTTTCTTTTTTTGCCACTCGCGTATCACGCGAACAAACCATGAGTTTGCTCTTCTGACGGATTTCCAGTGTTTCGTATGTGACGATGCCAAACGAGTCCGACGCATTCAAGGACACTTTTTAAAACCCTGACTGATGAACATACTGATAATACACTTTGTTGTTGTCGATGCTGATGTTTTTTTTTTCTTTTCTTGATTTTATTGAACCATTCTACGTTTCTACGCATTTGACGTCGCACAATTCGAGGTCGAAACAGCGTGGACGTGTTCCCAGCTTTCAAAAAAATTGCGGCTTACGTCTTTGACATTTATTGTTTTGATTCGGTGTTATTTTGAGCAATGGCTTCCTGCTTGCTTCATTTGGGATCTGTGTTTTTTTGTTTTGTTTCTTTTTGTAAAAAAATTTTCGTGTCTATATTTAGTGATGTACTTCCTTTGCTGTAAGGAACATTCTATTCTTCTTTGCTCCTACAAGTCCGACACACTGCACTAAAAAAAACAAAAAAACAAAAACAAAATAGTATTTGTGGAAATGTTCATGATTTCGATCACAAAGCGTTTATTTGTCGTAATGATGATTTCATTGTCTTTGGTATCTCTTGTTGGTGTTTTGAGTCCTTTTATATGTATCTTATGTATTTTTTTTTTTTTTTATTCTGAATTGCATGTTTTACTCTTTTACATTTTTTATATAATAATTAATGTTCTGTCTTCAGATAATGGTAAGAATTGTTTTTATAAGAAATGAGCATTATGAAACTGAAATCAAATGCACTGTTTGATAGCAACATGAGAAAATCCTTCCTGGTTCTCTTCCTTCTGATCCCCCATTCAACGCTGTTAAATCTTAAATAACATTAAATATAAATCACCTCACTATTTTTAAATATCCTCTACTCTCTTATTTGGCAGTGTAATAATAACAAAACCTGTCGAACGAATCTGGAACATTTCATCCTTTCCTGTCAATATTGTAAAGGATGAAATTGATTTAAGGGTTTTATTTATTCCATTTTTGGGTTACAAACGGATTGTAAATATATTTGAATTGTATTATTTAAGCCCATTTTTAGGAAATTTACAGGCTCCTTTTTAAAGTGTCAAAGTTCAGATCTAAGTTTCAGATAAGATTTTAGAGGGTTTTTGGTGGTTTTGAGGTATGAAGATTTTAAACTGGTCCAAACCCCAGAAGATTTTCTAAAATGAAAACACTTCTATTCAAAAAACAACCTGAAAAAAAAAATGGTAGATACATCTACCATTGGTAGATTTACCAACTGTAGATGTAGAAGCATGTGGCCAAGATATACAATCCAAAAAATTAAATAAAATTTGAATGTTATAGTATCGAAGTAAATATATTATTATACTAAATTAAACATTTTGACAAAGAGAAATGTCCTTGAAAGGGAAATTACAATTAAAATTTATTTCACTTGATCCTGACTGGTCAGATATTTGAAAGATTGTGCATGGATGTGTTTTAATCATTTATACAATAATATTTCAATGACTTGTATTCCGAAAAGGATTTCAAACAAGTTAAATTCTTTCAAAAATATTTTTATAATATTTAAAAATATATATATTTTCTTAGAATAAAAACACAAGTTCTTCATATAAGTTCTAGTTATCAAGCTTTAGATTGAGAATGATCTTGTGAACTAAAGCAGTGCAATAAAGTCCAAATAAGTATAAAGGTGCAGGTTTACATTATGATAGTCTGATAATAATAAGGTAACATATGAAATGACAATCTGAATTTTAAATGTGTCCATCCATCCATCTATCCGTCTGTCTGTCTGTCCGTCTATCTATCCATCCGTCTATCTATCCGTCCGTCCGTCCGTCCGTCCGTCCGTCCGCCCGCCCACCCACCCACCCGCCTCTGTATCACCTTTATTGCCAAATATTATAGGTTGCATGTACAAGGAATTTGTCATGGTGTGCTGGTACTATAAATCTATGTATAAATAAAATAGGAAAAAAAAGTAATAAAGACATTGTACAATTTGTGCAGGTTATGTAAAAGTGCTAATATTGTCCAAGTAACTCCAAAGGTGCACGGTTGCAGAATAGTAGTCTTTGTTGCTTGCGTTAATGTAACAGCAGAGGTGTAAAAAGTACCTGAAAATCATACTTGGGTAAAAGTATAGATACCTTCCTGCAAAACCTACTCCATTACAGGTTAAAAATCAATTTAAATATGACTTGAGTAAAAGTCTTAGAGCATCTGATTTGAACAGTACTTGATTCTTCTTCTTTCGACTGCTCCCATAAGGGGTCACCACAGCGGATCATCTGTCTCCATACCCCTCTGTCCTCTACATCTGCCTCTTACAAATCAACTACCTGTGTGTCTTCCCTCACCACATCCATAAACCTCCTCCTTGGCCTTCTTGTGGTCCCCCCAAGCCCCCCCCACCGGCGGCTCCATCCTCAGCATTCTTCTTCCAATATACCCCAACTCAATTTCGCCTCCCTCACTTTGTCTCCTAAACGTCCTGCTTGCACTGTCCCTCTAATAAACTTATTTCTAATCCTGTCCATCATCATTTGACTGATATTTTACAGTATTAAAGGCGCACTTGTCCACACCAAGACATGTTAGGGAAAAGCCAAAAACTGTTGATGTGTAAGGTTTTTTTTCTGAAATACAAATTGTACACATCCACACTGCATTAACCATCAACACAACAGACCTGACCTGATTCATGTCCTGACCCTGAGAGAAGAGGACAAGTTCTCCGTCCGTCCATCTATTCATCCATCCATCTATCTATTGACTAACTTTTATGTCCGTATTACTGACAATTACTATATAGTGTATATTTCAACTTAGCTGTAAATCATGATATCCCTATGTAGTGCTCTATGTATTAGTGTCTTTTACACCTTCCTTTCACATTCACATTTCAGTAATTTTCAAATGACGTCATTGACGAGCCTGCGGGAGCTGCAGTACACAGTTGTAACCAGCAGGTGTCAGTAAAATCCTTTATCGCAGCGCACAGAACGCTCCGTACTCGGTCCGGGGAAACGCGCGCGTCATAACGCACATGTCACGGCGCCATTAATCAGCGTGATGAAGGAGCGGAATCATTTGCATGGGAAATTGTGATGTATTGAGCATGACACAGATGAATATGAGCGCACGGTAAATCAAAACAGTCCCATCAATTACACTCTGCAGTCCTGGACCTGACCCAAGTCTTGGCTTTGGACATGGGATTATAGTGCACTGAGGTGTTAACACTAAAACAATGAGCTTCTGAAACATAATTTTTTTTTTTTTTTTTTTTTTTTGTTCCAAGAACTTTTGCACACCGGTTTCTTTTGACACTACCAATCATTGTCTATTTGATCAGAAATCACATTCATAAATGTATCCAATTAACAATACAGGCAGTGTTTCATAAACCTAGTTAAAGGTCATGATTTCAAACCTGGTTCATTCACACATCATTTATCCATCCTGCAAACGCCTTTCTAGCAGCTTGACCAGCTCTGTCTGTGTTATAGCAGCTGGTAGCGTGGACAGACCAAGCTGTTTTATCAGCAGGGGTCAACTCGGCTAATCACTGACAACGACAATGAAAAGAAAGGACAAGTAATACATACTCAACATAATTGTAAACACAATATAGCATCTGCAACATTCGCCAAAAGCGATAAAACATATGTTTTATTACTCCACAACATTCGAGTAGTGCATGTGAGTTTAGGTAGTATTACATTTATATACAGTCTTCTCCAAAAGACATTCCGGTTGGAGATCAGAATTTCAGCTTTTTTCTTATTGGATAATAATAACAGATTTATATATTTTGAACATTTGGTTACACATTTCTTGCTTGGAATAAATGCATCAATATGGTGCATATCAAACTCTTCTCATAAGATGCTTTTCTCAGCTTGTTTCACCAAATCTTCTAGTATAGTTAGCATTTATTACAGAACATCCAGCATCTTAAGGACAACTGTCAGAAGACCGTTTTGACTTTATGAAGTACTACTACAGTTTGCACGTTTACTCAGGGGCAGTTATATTTCTGAAAAAATTCTAAATAATTACTTTATTTAAACCTACTACAATTACTTATAGGTTTGTTATGCTGTGATTAAACCCTACCGTTTAATTATGCTGTGTTTGGTGTTAATTACCAAAGCACTGTTGACATTTCTATTCTGAAAAGTCAGAATATCTGTCTGTTACAGCAGTTCTGACAATGATTTCAACTGAAGATCTAACCAGAGGCTTATATTGCGTGTTATATATTAATAAAGTATTTCTGACCCACAGTATTGTCATTTCTATTTTTGGAAATGCTAAAATACTGTGATGGATGCGTAACATACTAGAAATATTTGTAAAAGTTTAGGGGTTTTTTACATTAAAAATAACTGATATCATGAAGTTTTCTCTAAAAAGGTGTTTATTAAACTACTAGCTGAAAGTACCCGTGCTTTGCTACGGAAGGCAGAACGCTAAGCAATATGGCAATAAGCAGTAAGCACTGAGCAGGACTGGATGATCAGAGATCAGAACGTAACGTCAACAAATAACGTACTACCCCTTTGTAGTACCGATACAGGGCAAACTACTTTGAAAATAAACATCTAACATGTAACAAGAAACAATGTACTAAGTTTCATTAGGATCCGTACTGTTATTTCAAAGAGTTTACAATGCGTGAGAAATCGCGTTTTTCGCGAGTTAGCCGCGATCCAGGGCGAATTTTTCAAAACCCTTTCTTAGTGAGCACCTAAGACCCAAGAGGAAGGTATGTTCCAAATTTCATTGCAATCCGTTCAGTGGTTTTTGAGATTTTGTGATGAGTGAGTGAGTCAGTCAGTGGTATTTGAGCTTTATATATATATATATATATATATATATATATATATATATATATATAGAAGATTAAGGAAGGAGTCTCCAGTGTCAGCAATTTGTCTCAGCAGAGTTTTAAACTACCGTGGCTATTAAATATATTTTTTTAAGAGACACTTGCATGTTCCTTCTGATTTGAAACAAAAAATTTGGTAATTTAATAGAATAAATATTTACTTTAGTTAGTGTCTCCAAATATTCAAATGAAATACTTGTACATGTAAAATTTGCTAGTTCCATGTCTACCTTGTGCCAGTTCTTACCAGAGCAGTTCAATAGTATTTAAGTGTGGTGACTGGGCAAGACAGATAACACTTCAACTGAAGTTTGCTCTCTAAATAAAGCTTACAGAGCTTAGACATATGCTTCGGGTCATTGTCTTGCTGTATGGTGAAGTTGGTTCCAATTAGCCGCAGTCTAGATGGAACTGCATTGTGTTGAAGTATGGAATGGAAGCCATGTTGGATCAGGAATCCTTTCATCCAAAATAAAGTCTTCAACCTTCTCTGCTCCAAAACAACCCCAAACCATTACACTTCCACCTCCATGTTTGTCTGTGGGTGTGAGGCAGTCTGCTAACATCTTTTCTTCTGCTCTCCATCTTACATAAGTTCTTCTGGTTGAGTCAAAGAATGTGAAATTTAAATTGGCCCACTTCCTGTCATTCACTGTTCAATTTGGCTTCATTACATCATGTGACTGATAATTATTTTCAGCACGATTGTTTTATTCCTTATTTAACTAGGACCTTTTGTAGTCACTATAGCAACACCATAGATGCATATCTGTATGATCATATACTGTATGTATGAACGTGTAAGTTTAATATGTGATTTTACTTTATTTATATTATAATCAACTAAGAATTCTAGGAAATGAATTGCAAAACCAATTCTTCTTTAGAACTATTAAAAAGACAAATTTATGATAAAAATACTATAGTTAAACATATAGTTTGCAAGAAAATTTAATCTCAATGAACATAATAAATGCGGTCATCATGTCACAGTTCTCGCAGAGCTTCAAGATCTTTGATGACACTCATCTCCTGACTCGTTTTTGGTTTCTTATATTTATGTATTTATGCACAACGCATTCTTCTTTTTCCTTTTGACCACAGACTGTAACGTTTTTGTGTCTTGAGACCAAAATAATTGGAGTCAGATAGCTTTTTATACCTGAACTTTCCACTCACGGAGCATACACATTTAGAGTTGTACTCTAATGACCTGTGAAATAGACTGTAATAACTATAAGAACTCTCTAATTCATGTCATAAATAAATGTAAAAATGTAATGGTGGGTTGTCCTTTTGGACACTCAAAGTCATGCACCCCTCAATGGATATTCTTCACAGACCCCCCCATAGTCCACTTTGAAAACTGTAGCTTTAAGGCAGTGGTTCTCAAACTTTTTACAGCCAGGGAGCCCTTTTTTCTCTGTAAAATCAATTTCACAGAACCCCTTTGAACATAATCAAACTATTCACATATATTTGCTCATTATTTAAAATGGGCGCAGTAATATTTTAGCTATTGCGGCCATGGAGCTTTTTATTCCTGAACTTTTCACAGACACAACACATTAGCATCATGATGGCATTAATTATAGCCTGACCTGTGTTTGAATTATTGAGGATTGGATTTAATTCGAGTGATCTGTCAGATAGGCTAATTACTATGAGAACTCAGCAATAAATTTGAAAACTTTAAGATCCATTGCTCTGATGCATCGTGAAACTTTATTGAATTTTCTTCACTGTGCTTTTAAACAAAATGGCAAAAAAAAAAAAAAAATCTGTTCGGCCTGAAATAAATAGAGTGCAGTTATTGACATGACAGTAACCTCCTTTTGTTGAAAACGTTGGCTTATTCTTTTCAAAATGTATTTTTTAAAGTATACAATATTTATTGGAAACAAAATGCAGCTTGACTGTGTGTAGCATATTGATTACAGGTTTATAAGGCCAGTCCAGGAAACCCACCTACACTGTTTCACATTTTATCCCCCTACTCATGAAGATCTGAATCAAGTAAATTGGAATAAAACTCCTAAAACCATGCAAGGAGGTCGGTTCTCCAGAACTGGAGCTGAGAATATGGATCATTTGCCATTTCCGGTGTTTTGTCCATCCTCCCACATACTGACCCTGGTACTTGCCCTTATTGAAACAAGCTCTGAAGTTAGTTGACTTTTCGCATTGCATGGACTTTACACTATGCTCGCTCTCTGCACTGCTGAATATTTCAAGACAGCGAGCATGAGTGTTGCTGCTGTACTGGTGTCGCTAAGTGCGCTGAGGCTGATTTCATGGCAGATCTTCCACTTTCTTGTCTTCTTTCATCAAAATTTTATCCTGGCTTTCCAAAAGCATCCTCTATTATTAAGCAGCTAGGCATGACTAGCATGCCATGCAAAGTGGGTGTGTGTGTAAAAAAAAAAAGAAAGAGAAAGATAAAGAGTGCGAGCCGTGTCCTCGCTCTGACTAGGATCACACTCTCGATTAGTGTCCTTTGGGAAGTATGAGTCTTTGATGCTTTCAGGTAGATTGTGGCAAGAAGCTACAAATATAGCATGGTTGGAAGGACAAGGCCCAGTTTATGCCAAGATCTTATTCATAAAAGCATTTGTAGTACTATGTGACAGAAAGTGTAAATAATGTGTACATTAGTCCATTTTGAACAAAGCTAATATGTACGGGATAATCTATGGTTAGGCATTACATGATTTTAATGGAGGGTGTGGAGTTAAAATAAACACCTGAAATGACAGTAAAAATAAAATTCTGTCCAGTTCAGTCATACACAGAGAGTCATAGATACAGTAATCCCCCGTTTATCGTGGTGGTTAAGTTCCAAAACCGCCAGCAATAAACGAAAAACCGCGATAAACGGACGCCACCCTGAAAATGCTATTTCATGTATACAGTACTGTACTGTATTAACATTTTACGTTTTTTTAATGAATAATTATAATATTAAATAATAAATGTAATTATTTCAATATAAAACTCCGTAAAACAATTCCCTATTAAAGAAACCGGGAAAATCAGCCAAACAAATTAGTTATGTGGCAAATGCAATTCCGCGATAAACCGCAGACGCAAGATTCGAAACGCGGTAAAGCGGGGGATTACTGTAATATTAAAAATGGGATAGAGAGATGAGATTTTATGTGTGTGAATTACATATGTCTATGCCATGTTTTTACTAATAATGAAGCGGTTGGTGTTAACTTCTTTCATTATATTTCTCATTTTAACATTCTCTCCTGGTAGTTAAATGCATCTTGGCCCATTTATCAAAGTTGCCATATTCGCCATATAAATTGTATTACATGCAAAACTCATTCATTTAGCTCAATAAAGGAATTATAAAAAAGTTTTCAAAAGCTGCCACACTCTGTACACAACTGAACTGTATCTGTGTTACTGTGGTTACAACTGCTTCTTAGGCATAACATTAATGTAGAAAAGTAATTAAACCAACCAGAAGTTTCTATACGTTTATTTAACCAAGCACCTGAGGATTAAGGGCCTGGATCATGGACCAAACGTGATCGAAACAAAAGCATAGCTATCAGTTTCACAACACTGTAAATCATTTCAGACAATCTATTTAATATACATATATATTATATATAAACACCATAAGATATGGCTTAGAGGTGTCATGTGCTAGCAGTTGATTGGGCCATATAAAAATAGTGAGAGAGCTCTGTAATGATGTTTGCATTTGCACTCCTAAGGGTTCTCAACATGACAGTGGGTAGCTGACAGACTCATCGTCTTCATGATTGGGTTGAAGGCTTGCTGAATACTGCATTAGTCGACTGCTATGCTCACACAAAGAGGGCCTCCAACACTACTTTTTCGTTGTCTTGTTCACTACTCTCATCCTCTCTCTCTCTCTCGCTTACACGCTGAGCTCATTTTGTGACATTTACACAAGGCACTTTAATATTGCAACAGTCAACATCTGGGAGTGGATCTGAGACGTCCAACTCTGTCTCTGAGTACACAGCAAGACCCAATCACCCACCCACATACAAACACACACTCGCACACCCACAGACAGCCATTTCTTACCTGGCAACGTCGTACCCTGTCATTGATCTGACAGTCATACTCTAATAAAAATTGCTTAACTGAGACAAAAGAACACTTCGCTTATTTATATCTCTATTGAGAAGCTTGAATGATTAACACAGGTTTTGCTTTTTATTAGGACAGTTTGCCATTACAGACAGAAATACTGCATTTTGAAACATTTGTAAGGATGTCCAGCTTGGCCAATTGTTTAGCTTGTTTTTCTGAGTGAAAAATGTTTATTGTGGCAAATTAGGTTGGGTAGTTTATGGAAACAAAGGCACCTTGATTTGTAGCCGCCTATACATATCATGATTGAAAATGTAAAGTCATCCTGAGTCACAAGATGCTTTAGATTGACTGCTGGATTAAAGTGAAATAAAATGTCAGGCCTACATTTTATCGCGGTTTTTCACATGCCGTAAGAAATAACTTGCTGTCATTAATATAACGTTCACTGTAGCAACATCACTGACATGAAAAATGTTGTTGTGTCACTTGTTCTGATATACAAGAATATTGTGTTCCTACTGTTATAAAGTAAGGAGACAGCCATCATAAAGAACATTTGGTGTGTCCATGTGGCAGTTAGCTAGCATCGGTCTGTAACAGTCCATTTATATCAAACCTCTTTATAGGAAAGATGAAGAATAAGTTTAAGATAACAATAACCTAGACAAAGAACATGCCTCATACTTTTTGTAGAGTCAATCAAGGATGCCATGAGACTAATGTTTTTTTGGAGTTTGATGACTCTCAGCTTAGTCAGATTTTCCAAATGGCAAAAATCTCTTCAGAAATCCTGTCAGATTATTGCATGTTGTCTAGATGACTAGTTTTTGCAATGGACATTAACATTTGTAAATGAAACTTTAAAATCTACTCAGAAATCCTTCCATTACTTTATTTTAGCTAGCTGACTTGACTGGAATTACTAATGAGGACTGAAAATCTTTAAAACAGTGCATGAAAATTCTCTCAGAAAGCCTGTCAGATTGGCTTATTTGAATACCTTTAATGCAACATTTACAAATTTGAAATAAATATCCCCTCTGAAATCCTGTCAGGTTAACATGTTATTTAGCAAACCAGTATTAGCAGTGATGACTGTGAACATTTACAAATAAAACTCAAAAATCCCATCAGATGCCCTGTCATGTTAGCTTGTGTTTGCTTTTTTTTAACTAGTATTAGCAGTGAAGACTATGAATTAATAGACTGAGACTTCAGAATTTAAGAAGGCCTGTCCGGTTATCCCATGTTTGCTAGCTGACTAGCACTATGTGGACATTTTTAAATTGTACTTAACATTCCCTCAGAAGTCCTGTCAGATTAGCACATTTTAGTTAGTTGACTAGTATTATTAGTAAAGATTAACATTTACAAGTGAAACCTAAATTCTTCCTCAGAAATCTTGTCAGATTTGCTGATTTTAGTTTAGCAGTCAAGATTAACACTGACAAAATAAATCAATTAAAATATTTTCTGAAATCCTTTCTGAATACAGTACTGTATATGTAAGATATCTGACTAGAAATGTTCATTATGGACATAATACTTTCCTTCAGAAGTTCTATTAGCATATTTTAATTGGCTGACTAGCTTTAGCAGTAAAGACAAAATCCCCATTAGGAATCCTGTCAGGTTAGCTCATTTTATCTAGTTGACTAGTATTAGCAGTAATGAATAACATTGACAAATTAAACCTATAAATATTCTTGGAAAGCCTGTCAGGTTAGGATAACCACGTTGCAATCATTCACTCGGGTGCTCACCGAGTTCCAAATATGGGCTTAAAGACATACACATGTTTTTATATATATCACTAGAACAGACCTTTTTGCTTTACAGAGACCACATACTGTACAGACACACTAAAATCATTTCCCACTGTGCTGGAGAGATAGTTTCAGGTGTCTTGTTTTGAAATAGCTTTTGATAGCTGCCAAAAGTGCTAGAAAGAAATCTCACATGATGTTGAGTTGAGAATGGTTGACCCTGATACAACTTGGTTTTGATGAATTAATGACACTTCTTTTATAGGAATTGACTGGTTGACAGTCAAGTCTAAAGATTTAATTACTTCTTATAGCGTACAATTCTAAAAGTGTAACACTAATGTACAAAGTATTTCAAGTAATATAATAAATTCTATCGATCTTGTTTCTTTGTTTAACTCTATTTGAACATGATTAGTTTTACACATCTCAGTCTGGGTTAGCGAAAGAGAAAAAAACAAAAACAAATCCCAAATTACATCAGGTTTTTTTTTTTTCAATGATACAATAATTCTACTTCCATTTGGCTTGAAATCTCTTTGATTTTACAGGCAGAGGATGTAGCCCTAGGGAGAGAGGAAAGAAAGGGTGCAATCATGCAAGCTGATTGAAAATGACAATTCTAATGACAGCTAGAGTGGATATAAAACCCAAACAGACAGACAGACGGACAGACAGACAGATTTGGCCTGTATGTGTTTAGAGGTTGATTGTGTAGAACAGAGATTACTGTATTTAAGGTTGTTTATGCAGCAAGTAATATTTTGGTTTGCAACCAAGCTGTAATATTATTGTTGGTATTGGTATCTCTAATGGGAACAATCTTAATTTTTATTGATTTTCTAATGTGATAAATTTTAAAAAATAATGATTATATAAACTGAGCAAAATAATATACAATATGTTATCTATGTTACATGCAGAGATTTACAGACCTTTGGCCAGAAATGCAGAGACTTTTCTTTCCAACTGTATTTCTTTGCATTTATATAGATTTTTTTCCCTTTCTCCTGAAAAAGAGGGGAGACATCGATGTAGTTTCATTCTGGGATTAACAAAACCCATTAAAACAGAATTAACGACATGCGCCTCTAAATGTGTGCGCAAAACACATCAGTAATTGGCAAGCCAAATTAATCAGCGTCAGCCCAATCAGACAAGATGGAGAGGAATGCCTGCAGCCAATCAGAATTCAGCACAAAACAACTGGCACAAGGTAGATGTATTGTTTTTAGCCTCCAGCAACAGGGTTCTTAGCTATTATAGGAGACAAAACACACCACAATGACACTGCATTATGATTTAATATCTTTACAGTGCTTGAAATGTATAACTGCTCCTGGCATTTGCATTCTACTGAAATGCCTGAAATGTTTTATTGATGTTTCTACTTTTCATTTTTATGAGCATCTGCAGTAGGTGGTGTAGTGTCAGAAAATACTCTCTATATATTTAAGCATCATATCTGCTTTCCAGTTACAATAAACACAAAAAGAGTGTGTTTACACAAGGTAATACTGATGCCAGCGAAGTGGAAAAAGTACCAATCATGTTTTTCATTGTAAGTATATGTTGTGCTCAATCATTCGAAGTATATCATTTCTGTCCTCAAGGCTTAATTTCATTTAATATTTGTAGGTTGCAAGACATCAAAACGATATTGTTTTATATACAGTAGGTCCACGATGCACTAGAAAGATAATCAAAGTTTGCTTAATCAATCAAATCAATACACGTACCATTCATTGTTTCCTTAGTTTGGTTTTTAGTGATTTTAATTAGAAACTGCTTTTTTTTAGATTGCTCAAAAATAGATAACAAAATAATGAAGTTGAAACATCTTAACATTCATGTCCTTTTTGACTTTGACACACTTAGCTCAAAAGAATTCAGGTTTAATGTTTAGTCAAAGCAATGTTTATTCTGGTGATGGCACTCACATTCTAAGCAAAAGAATTATAATCAGGGGCAACAAAGGTGGTGAAACAGGAAAGACAAACTGACAAGAAAAAACCTGTGGAAATAATTAACAATACCTGAAAGAATCAAAACATTGTTCCTAATGGCATTACCCTGCTTGTTAGTACACAGGATCTGCTAAAGTTTTTGGGTTTAGAGTGTAAATTAAAAGCTATGTTTGTTGACCAAAATTTCAATCTGTACACAGTATAATCAGAATCAGACAGACACTGGTTTGGCTCCAGGGCATGTTATTGCATATTATATTAACTGGAAGCTGTCTGGTGGGCCGCTTTAAACATTGTAAATGGCTGTGTTTGAGACACTCTTAAATACGCCGTATTTATAGGCACCTGGTTTCATATAAATCTGTTCACAATGAAGTGGAGCTGAATTGTAAATTGTTGCATAATGGATTGGACCTGGCATGTTTCAGTTTATCTGTACCCTGATGGGAGGAATAGCATACAAACAATACAGTCTACATGTTCAGAGGCACCTTAAGGTTTTAGAGCAATAAGAGCACTAAGGTTTTCACCTTCATCACTTGGGAGCGTTGAGTCATCCCTTTTTGGCCATTGTCCCATTTGAACCCTCTGCTCTCTTTTATTTCTATCAGCCTTTAGTATCTTGATCCCTTGCTCCTTTTTTCTCATTTCTGTTCCATCTGTCTTTCAGCCCAATGCCCCCATATTGCACATCCGACAATTTTCTGGTTCATTTACGGGATCTGACCCCGTTTGTTTCGTTTGCATCCTCAATCTCTTCATCGGCCTCATTCTCTCACTACAGCGTTCATCCCAATGATCCCTGTAATTCTCTGCTGTTCTCTATTTGCCTTTGCTTCACATAAGTCTCACATAGATAATGATAATATTTTTAAGCACCATGCCCTTGACTGCAGCAGAAGAGGCATGGACCGATGCCAAGTCTCTCTCTGTCTCTCTCTGTCTCTCTCTGTGTTCATGGTGAGAGGAGGGAGATGGCATACTGACCCAAATGGAGCTGTCTGGATTTGCTCTACAAGCCATTCTAACAACTGACAAATTTGAAACTATGTCATCGGGATAGATTTAGGTGCAGTGATGGATCTATAAAGTTTTCCAGAACCTTTAAGCAGTGTGCCAAATTCATGCAAGGGTCTATGTTTGCTCTAATTACCTTGTGCATCAGGGTCCCTTCCAGCAGCTGTACATATTATTTTAGGGTATGAGAATGTGGGATTGGGAATTAAAGTGGAAAGAAACCTGGAAAAAGGGTATCTACCACTTCTGTCCATTTTGAAGCTCTTTTTTTGTAGTGACTTCTCTTAAAAGACCTTTAAAAAAGAGCATGCAAACGTTATCCATTTAATCCGATTATCATACTAACTTCTGTACTATTGGCCATGTCAACCTTTTGCCGGCTAACGTGTCTCTCCTGGATTCTGTGCTATGCATTATCAGAAAAGATCTCATTGTGGCACCGTCCAATCCACCTTTATCGAACACCCGTTCTTTCTCATTCTGTCCCAGTAGGATTGCCGCCAACTTTAATGCGGCACGGATAAACAAATCCTCCAGAACTGGAGTAGATCTTGAAGCAGAGACATGCCCAAAGATTTGCTGTGTCAGATCTTAGAGAGATGTAAAAGCATGAAAAAGAGAAGGATGTCAAGGAGAGTGGGAGATGAATAGAAAAGGTTACGTTTTTCTCGTGTCAGACAAGTCAGAACCGTTTTGGAAGGCAAGAAAAAAAAGCGGGGGGGGGTTATGATGAAATCTACTCAGTTGTCAAGCTTAAATAGTAATGTGTTATCTTCTCTGCCTTTATACAATGCAAGCACAGTTCCTCGCTCACTTTCTCATTCCATCCTTCATTTGTTCATTGTTAAGTGCACGTCCCGTACCGTTTCACAAGGCTGTGTGCAGTTTATTAAAAAGTCATTATGAATGTGATGATAGACTTATACTCAGTTATTCCCTATCGCTTCCTCGCTGTGGCTCGCTTCTCCTTCCCTGTTGCACTCGAGCCCCACAGGAGTGAGGCAGAGTGATGGAGGAGAGCAAATTTGAGACAAGGTTAAAGAGAGAAGGAGCGGGGGCTGGGTAAAAGAGACTGATGGTCAGGAGAGAGAGAGAGAGAAGCACTGCCAAACAAATATTTTAAGCTCCCTTTTAGCTTGCACAGAATGTACTTGAATACATACTTGAAGGAAATGGACATGGCTGTTTGTCAGAGACTGTTTTTTTTTTATCCCACAGTGCCCAGTGGTTTCCTTTATTTCTGCAAATGTAACCTGACACACTTCTATGCCCATAAGTGCAGGTTTAATATATTTACATTTTCGATCAAATGTATTTCATGTTTCTTCTTAGGATGTCCAAAACCCTGCACTTAAGATAGTGGATCAGTTTATATCATTGAACTGATGGGAAGCTTAAATAAAGCTACAGATCTTAAAGTGTAGTCCTGACACCTCCAGGGGACCATGAAATCAGAACCGACTATTATCTCTTAGACCCATGCCTTGATCTTAAATCCAAAGCAAAGGAACTCTAGATGGACTTTTCAATGAAGTTAACTGAATACAAATGACATGTTCTAATAAAACACTTTAAATATAATTTACTTAGAAGGGTTTTTTGAATACATTTAAAGGGGTGCATGGCTCTGTGCATGTTCCTGTAATCTGTGTAATGATATTATTGATTAGTTAACCAGTAGAATTTCAGTCACAATTATTTTAAACTGTATCTTCATTGTGCCATTATATATTGGCATTAATACTAATATTTTTACTAGTTACTATATTGCTGGGAACAACATTGATTAATTATTATTATGAGTTGATTAAGATACCCAACATCCACAGCACCACATTCTCGACTCTTCGAGAACAATGCCGAAGGTACACATGGTGTCTCATTAGAGTGACTTGAGATTTTAATGTAAAATCGATGAGCACTTTAGTTTGAGGACATGATCATTCATTTGGCTGGCACGTGGCCTTCATAAATAAGAAACTGTATTGGAATTGCTGTCCTTAATCATTTAATTACTGATGAACTGATCACTCACTTCCATGCTCCTATAAGATGTAGATATTTTACAAATTATTTAAAAGGATCCATCTTTTGTGAGGTAAAAGGATCTGCCGGTGCGCATGAGAATTCATGCTACATTTTCATGCTACATATTTTTTCACCATTAAGTGTATCCTGAATGACGGCTGGTTGCACGCACAATGCTATGACTGGCAGCTGACTTTGACAGTATTTTGACTGGGCGCACAAATTTGGCATCCCAATCAGCTGCCACATGGTGAAACAGATTTCTGTGGGTCTCTCAAATGCACAGAGCGAACATCATGGAGAGCTGAATAAGAAATAATTGGTAAGGAGTGATTTATGGATTTAATTTTATTAGGATATTAAGAACATTAGGCGTTTTGCGCTGCTGGCTGGCGGACTGGTTTCTTGGCTCAGCACCTCTTCTTTGTTCATTATGATTTTTTGTCCTTTGGTTTGTTATATAACAATTTACATAATCTTTTTCTAAATTATAAGTCTTCAGTGTCGTGTTTAATTTAAATTAAACTTAGGACTAATAGAGTTTTCCAGTTCCCATTTTTAGGTTGCAGTTCCTTTGAAATTTTGTGTATCATGATATACAGTATAGTGTTATACTATTGTATATCCACAATTTTCTAAACATAGTGATATAAATTATTATATACATGTTCACCCAGAGCAAAGCTATATGCTTAAAAAAGGCTTGGGTGGACAGTGTCTTGTCTGGGGTAGAAGAAGCTGCTGGTGAAGTTCCCAGTGTTAGCTCTTCCAGAAGATGCAGTTGACAGTTCATTACCAGCCCTACAGTCTATACCATCTGGCTCATGCCGTGTCTTAGAGCCATGACACCAGAACAAGTGCCAACCTAGGCAGACTGACAGTTGATTCTTTTTGCCTCCTGTTGCCTCACCTCCTTTATGAAAAGTTGTACACCAATACACTTAAGACGACAGCTGAAGGCCGACATGTACATGCATTCGGCACTGGGTTGAATAGAAATATCTCTCCACACCAGGAGGGGGTGGTTGTCGGTATTTGTTGTTGAAAGAAAGAAAGAAAACCAGATGTCCCTAAGTATAACAGAAAAACGTTACGTGGTACTTACGTGGTACACATTTCACATACTTCTCTGTAAACCACTATGTCAGACTAAGATCTATTGTATTCAGTGCCGGTCGGTTAGGGCCAGCAAAGCCTTCTCTGTGGGCCAATCAGAAGCACTGACCTACATTTACAACCTAAATTCTAATATTTATTCCATGAAATGTATTAATTTATTTCGAACAGTCTCATTTCATAGCGTTTCTCTTGGCTGCATTGTTTCCAGTACGTGTATGTGGATGTATAATTCTTTGTCCAATCAGATTTTAGCCTTTATGTGCTGCCATGTTAATCTAATCTGCCCAGGACCTTTAAAGTCTGTACCTTTTTACCGTAGAGAATATTATCAATGTGTCTGTTTCTTTAACCAATCGGATTTCATTTTCACTTCACAGGGCCACCTAGCTGACCCAGAAAATGTTTCCGTCCTCTGATTGGTTTGTCAGAGAGAAACTGTTACATTCAAGTTTGACTGGCAAAACACGTGTGTAGCGGGAAAGGGTTTGTTCGCCACTTCCAGACCAGTGCCTACGAGGTGTACCACTGGCTTACAGCCTCTGAGGAGCAGTGCAAATTATGAATATGCATCTCTGGGGAGTAGGTTGTATTTTAATAACATTTTTATGTTTTTGTCATGTTATTAGACAAATATTGATTCTGAACTGCTCCAGATGATTTAGGTGCACAGTTGTGGTTGTATTGTAGAGCAGCGGTCCCAACTTTTTTTTGCACCACAGACCGGTTTAATGTCACACCATATTTTCACAGACCGGCCTTTAAGGTGTGGCGGATTAAGACAACAAAATAAAATGATATGACTGGCATAAAGCTTGGGGGTTTCAATTTAACGGTAATGTATTATGTGTTAGCGGCCGGAGCAGCCCCTTTAAGAAGGTATCGGATGTAGGTAAGACATGTGACCAAGTAACATCTTGACATGCATCAAGAGTGAGTCATAGACAGATGTGGCGGAGAGAAACCGGTAATTTTTTTAAATAAAACATCGTTCAAAATCAGATAATAAATAAAACTGAAATAATGTAAGTTATGTATTCTTTCTGTGCAGCCTGTATTGCGTTAGTATTGATGGTTTCTACAATTGCTACGTGATAGTGGTGGTATTAAGAAGTAGAATAATTCGGGTCCCCACTGAAGGCACAGGTACCAAATGCACGGTCGCCACTGATAGTATATCAGTGTGATACGTGCTATTCTAGCCAAGTTAAATAATCTAGCTACCATATTCTCTTCAATGTGAGGCTGTAAAACTGTCTGCTCAGAATTTCAACAATATGTCCAGCCACTTTTGTTGTCAAAAAGATAAGTAAAGCAAATGGGAAGAGGTTTTTCTGTCTCTTAAAGTTAATAACAAAAATGACCCTTCATCCAGAAGCCTCTCCTGTGCCGATAAACCCCTGACTGTTATAGAGTTCTGTTCTTCCCAGAAAACTCAACCCTGTCAGTCTTCAGACATGTTTTAATCTAGTTTATGTCAACATCCACCATACAATCCCTGTGTAAGCTGCTAATATAGAAACAATAGCATATTAGCAAGAGCACATCTTGTAAAAAGATGTCTTGTCAAAACTATGGTTACAGCTGCTGGAAAATGAATTAACACCTTCTGATCAATCAGACATCAGAATTCAAAAGCAGTTTGGTATAATTAAATTTTATATATATATATATAGTGCGGATGGCACGAAAGACCAAAACATTTATAGGGAATTTTTTTATTGAGTTTTATGTTGAAATACTTAAATTTATTCATACAAATATAATTATTAATTATAAAATAAAGTCAAATGTTAATATTGTACAGTACAAGTACAAGTGATACAGTGTACTGTATTTCTAGGAATTTATGCAAAATTAATCTCGCTATATTCTTGCAAATGTTTTCTGTGTGTGTTTAAAGTGTGTGGGAGGATGATTTACGGCTTAAACAATAAATAAAAAGCATTTTTGGGGTGACTTCCATTTATCGTGTTTGTTTGTTTATCGCGGGCGGTTTTGGAACATAACCAACGTGAATATATATATATATATATATATATATATATATATATATATATATATATATATATATATATATATATATATATATATATGTGTGCAGTACTTTTTTCTCATATTTTCTCAAAAAAATATATAAGAAAAATAAGAAATAAGAAAAAAAAAAAGAAATATCACAAGTATTCGTATTCAGACCCTTTACTCAGTACTTGTTGAAGCACCTTTGGCATCAATTAAAGCCTTTAGTGTTTTTGGGTATGATGCAACAAGCTTTGCACACCTAGATTTAGACACCATTTTTTATGGCAAATCTTCTCAAGCATATTCAGATTGTAAGAGGACAAGGATCTTCAAGGAGTTCAGTCAGAGTGATCATTAATTGTTTGGTCACCTCTCTTACTTAGGCCCTTCTCCCCTGATTGCTTTGTTAGACTGGGTGACCAATTCTTGGAAGAGTCCTGGTTGTGCTACACTTCTTCAATTTGAGAATTATGAAGGCCATGATGATTTTAAAAATCTTTAGTGCAGCAGCAATTTTTTTGTAGCATTCTCCAGATCTGTGCCTTGCAGCAAACCTATCTCTGAATTCTGCAGGCGGTTTCTTTAGGTTTTTCTGATATGCATTGTCAGATGTAAGGCCTTTTATAGAGAGGTGTGTGCCTTTCCAAATCTTGTCTAATCAATAAACCTTTCCACAGGTGGGCTCTAATCAAGATGTGGAAAAAGATCAAGAGAAATGGGAGGCACCTGAGCTTGTGTTGTTGCAAATAGTCTGAATGCTTACAGTATGTATATGTGATATTTCAAGGTTTTCTATTTTAAAAAATGCTACACATTTCTAGAATTTCTTTTTTCACTTTGTTATTATGTTATACTGAGTATAAAGTAATGAGAAAAATCTTTTGAACGATTGAAGAATCAGGTTGCAACATAATAAAACTGAAAAGAGTGATGGGGGTCGTATATACACACACACACACCTTCTCACTCAATATCAGTACTGGACTTTACTAATGCCCTTGTTGCTGACTGACCAAACATCTCCACAAGCACAGTCCAAAATGTAGTTGAAGTTATTGAATAAATAAATAAATCTGCTTTTATAAATTTGTTATTTGAAATATATTTTTGTTTGTATCTATTTGTTCACATACTAATGCTTTATACAATTCAATAGACAGAAGAGACAGACAAAAGACAAAATCTAAAACATTTGAACTTCCTTTATCTTTTCTTTTCTTTCTAAATGTAAAACAGAAACATTTCAAACTGACAGCAGATCATCATTTTGAAACCTTTACATAACATTCTTTCTGACCCATAGTCCACTACTTCAGAAAGTCTATCTGTATACCGCATCCTATTAACACATGCCACCCTGCAAAGGCTGAAAAGGACCTATAGATGTCATGTCACATGCCACATGTCCCCTGACACAGTGCATGGAAAATTCGGGTCATGAGCATTCTTCTTAGAAGGACTGTACAGCAAGCAGGCGGTGAACAGAGAGAACAATAGATTCTCTATGAGGAGGATGCTGCTCTTCTGTTAGCTTGTCACATCTCTGCTGAGCTGCAAGGGCAACTGGGAGGGTAAAATGTCAGGTGGCATTTCAGTTAGCCCCCAATGCTGGTGCAAGAGCATGTCACAAATGCTTTTATTCTTTCCATTGACAGGAAATGGCCTGTACTCTTGGGAATTTGTTATGGAGAACCTGCAATGTGTGTGTTTCTATGTGTGTGTAAGTTTGCATCCATAGTGGTGTTTGAAAGGCTTTTTTTCACAGAATTGTGCTGTTAAGTCTATGTGGCCCCCTTTGTTTTGTACACAAACAATGACTCTAAAAACACTGTTGTGTCTGGAGTGAGTCAGCAACTCTACCCGCCTGGCCAACATTCAGACAGCGCATCCATTTTCATCAAAACAAAAACGAATGACAAAAATGTAAAGAACAATGCGATGCATATTTAAAAAAAAAAGAAATAAATGTTTGCTTAGCTGTTATTTTATAGCCTAGTGTAGATAAAGCTACTGGTATTTTCCCTATTTCAACACTCTGCATAAAAGCGCCCGGTACTGGAAAATAATATTTGTCTAAATTGGCACCGTGTGCACGCCTGGCTTTTGTAAACGGGTGAACATTATCTCATCTCTCCACAGCAGACCCCAGACCAATCCACTCCACCGTAATCATGCCTTTCCATCTCATTTACATTCCAATTCCTATCTTCAGCCGTTGATTCATAAATAAAGGGAAATGGGTCTGGATGGAGGCAGCCTTGGCGACTATTATCAGACAGCAGTGTGTGGTGGACAGATGGCTTCCACCGTTTATCAACATTTAGGTACAAAAAGAGGAGCTTAGCTGGGACATTGGATTCAATTAAAAACTATCCGCCAGTGTGCATCTGTGTCTGCATCGAGTATTTAACCAGTGGGTCAGCTAAGTGAGAAGGACAGCGCTGATTAATTCTCCAATCTGGTGAAAAGGAGGAGATGAACTAGCTATAACATCAGCTCTGACAATAATGCCTACTGCAATTCAAATCAACGGTTTATACTAATGCATTCATTTTAATACGTTATCATCTATTTAATTGCTGTAAATGGTGAAGCTTTTTGGAAAAGAGGTGTTTATTTAAAACGTGTCCAGCATCAGCTTTGTAATATTTCTGTAACAGTAAAATCTTCAGCACAGACTAGTCTGGTTTTCAGTTAAAAGCAACCAAGATTCATTTTAGGTGTTAGTAGAGACAGGATATAGAAACAATAACTTTCATTTATAGCTCTTAGGACAGAAGTAACAACAGGAAATAATTGATCTTATAGATGCTCCATAAAAACTAAATGTTACTATAAACGGATAAAAGTGCAATGTGTCATTTGATAATTAATTAAAATGAATCATTGGGAAAATGCTGTGGAAAAACAAAGGCAATCTGTGATTATTGGAACATAATCTTCGGTGTAGTTACAGTAAATACACTTTCAGCATCACACCACCCTGTCTTTGATTATTTTTCTATAACAGCATGACCCTGAGAGTTTTATTCTTTAAAAAATGAATAAAGTTATAAGTTAAAGTGTTAAAAAAACAAACATGTAAGGAGTACTAGGTTAGCAATCCAGTGGTTGTAGTAGAATGTGGGTATGGCTTTGTACTGGGTATCCTGGGATTTTAAGTTCACAGAGACCTGAGGATTTATGACAAATGCTAGAATTTATCTGTCATTTTTCCTTCAAGTAGCTTTTTATAAATGTTTTTTTAAGATGACAGATTATTAATAGCAAATATGGTTTATTTATAAAAAACATCAATATGTACATTAGGGATTTCATCATGATGACAAATTAGCTTGACCTATTTGTTTTTCATCATGGTTGCCTAGTTTTAAGATTTCTGGCAGAAGACTAAACCACACAGGAGTCCAGTCCTGCTTTATAATTCCACAAAATTAATTAACAAGTTTAATAAGTATAGTTAGCAATTTATATAAGTCTAATAAACTGTACTGACCTGGCAGATTAAATTACAGGCACAAAGTGTTAGTATTGTTAAAGGTCGAAATCAAAATGGCATTTTGAAGCTGTAAAGTGCATTCACTGAGGTTAATCTAGAGTCAGGCTAATTGTCAGCGGGTCATTTTTTTTTTTACCACCCACAAGGTTTTAAATGGAGAAACTGTGAAATTATTTCTTGCTAACACATGTGTTGTAAGGCCTGCAGGTAGGATAAAGTACTTACTAATAGAGTTTCCATTTGGCTGTAAATCTGGAGGTCTGCACAGTTGGGAGTTCTAACAGGTCCACTAAAGCATGTTTTTCCCCCTTTGTGTATTTAAATTCATTATTAATCTTGTTTCTGCCACATCTGAGAAAATATGTTTTATCTCACAATTGTGAATTAATATCGCACAATAGTCTCCATTTTATATTGCAGTTTTGAATAAATCACTCAATCACTCACTTATTTTTGTATTCTTGTAATTTAGTTATTTCCATGTAACTGCAATTACTTGACACACTTTTTTTTTTTGTCAATTAACTTTTTCCAAATAAAACTTGCATCTGCAATCTAATATAATAACTGTGACATTATACGTGATGAAAACAAGTTAATATTTTTATCTAGAATTTTTTTTTTATCTAGAATTAATCTCAATTGTGACATTTTCTTTCATTGTCCTGCAAAGTGCAAGTAAAAATCTTACAATTGCAACTTTATAATCTTGCAATAACTTGTTAATATTTATAGGCTAAGCTTTTAAGATATGAAATTAAACAATACAAATGCACACAGCAGTGTGTAAACAAGGAATTTCATTTAACTGTGAGGTAGTATTTTCATAAAGAACTAGCCTGCAGTGTTGGTGTGAGAAAGTATTGATATTATTGAAGATTAATCTTTTTACACACTTAAATCTTGTCTTTATCAGCCTGTTTTTATCAGCTACAAGGATCTTCATTAGCAGGATAAAATGTGGTGACAATTCTGTCCACATACATTCATATAAAAAAATATATTTTGTTGTTATATAAATTATATTTTGTGAATGTTTTTTGTTTCTAGCCGCATCGTTGCTAACTACCGAATTATGAGTCCTTTCCAGGCATAAACCAGATGTGTAAAGGGATAATAAACTAAATGCCGCTCTAAAAGATGATGTACATTTTTCTCGAAATTACAGGTTTCTCTCTTTCAAGCTGCACCATCTATATTCAACCAGTCGCTGTCATTTACATGCATGAGTTTTATACAACAGCCAATGAGAATGGATAAAGGAAAGGCTTGTATGATAGATTGGATTGTGTGTGGATGATTTATTTCTAGCTCTTCCTGACAGAACAACAACAAGGCGCTCATTTAGCTCTGCTTAGCTGATGCTGTTTTTCCAAAAATCTGACTTAGGATCAGCATAAACAACAGAATAAAAAACTGGCTGAAAAATACAGCTGTCTCTGGTCTGTGCATAAGAGTGATTTCGATTTGAATTGCTAACTCGACCTTTACCACATGCAGTCTCATGTGTCCGCTGCTTAGAATACGGGTGTGTATTTTTATGAATGCGAGGAGTCGTGTTGTGAATCCAGCCATGGTTAACAGGCTTGCTGAGTGATAGAGAGAGATACAGATAAAGAAGGAGAGCAAGGGGGGGACAGAGAGAGAGGCTGTGCAAAGACGTCGGCTTATGTATTATTGTGTGGCGGTTTCATTACAAGCGCGCTGTTTATTACAGCGAAGCCACAAGGGTTCAGTGAGTCATCCAGCAAAGGCCCTCGCACTCTCTCTAATATATTCCACCCAGATGATGCAGTATAGCTCCAACCATACGTATCTATGGCAACTCCTGGATCCTCCTCTGCACGCTCCTCCTCAGGAGATAGAGGAGATGAGGAAAGGGAGGACGGAGACCAAAAGCCAGTCAGGGGGAAAATGAGCTATGCGATTGGGAGTTTTAAAGACAGATTGTGAGATTAGTAATTGCACTCAACTCTGGAGGCTGTGGGGGAGAAAGAACTGAGTCTGTATTAACTTTAGGAATAATTGCTTTAGGCTTGAGGTTTGGACACTAACTTATGATAACTGCTTGAAGATAAGGAACACCCAGGCATTCCTGCCTTCTTCTTTTACTCCTCTCCTCTTTTTCTTCACCACCATCTCTCTCTCTCTCTCTCTCTCTCTCTCTCTCTCTCTCTCTCTCTCTCTCTCTCTCTCTCTCTCTCTCTCTCTCGGCTTGTGTTGATATATGGGCTATGCGACAGGTAAAACAAACAGAGAGCCAATCAATGCTGTAAACAGCAACGCAACGAGGCAGTAAATAAACCACAGGACAGACCAAAGAGGGGTGGAGACCAAGAGGAGGGAAAAAGAGGAGTTCATCCTATTATTTCCCAGCCCTAATAACTCATTTACCTGTCAGCAGCTCCCATAAAGTGGCACCACTCGTGGTTTATGCTGAGCTTTTTCACAGGACAGTGTGGTATATTACTGTAATATAGTAGCGTAATGTTCTGAAAGAATTGCGATTGATGCATTGAAATAGAAGTCAACTAGTATAAAATAATTAATAATTATTAATAATAATAATAATAATAATAATAATAATAATTAGAAAAGAATAATACTTTAGATTATTTAATGGGATAGCGTAGTATTAAATAATATATAGTATTAATTATATATATATATATATATATATATATATATATATATATATATATATATATATATATATATATATACATACATCTTCACTTCTACTATAAGCCTATCAGACTTTTTAAAAACATTACAGTTTTTAAACATTTCACTTTTTCCTGAGGAAATTTCTTTTTTAAATATCACAAACCAAACTTACAGTCTGTTGAATGAGTATGAAATGGTTCTCCGAGATTCTAAATGGTTATTTCTTAGCCTGGCTGAAACTGATATTTAGCTTGGTCTTTGCATTTAAATGCTTTCTGTCTTTCTGAAGCCAAATTCTCAATGCTTTCCAATATATTTGATCATTACATATGGTGTAACACAATTGTATGCTGTGCAGTATATTGTTGCTGTAAAATCCTACATCGTCCATTATATGTTCAATTTACAATAGTGCATTAACCTGTGCATACAATTTTACTCATTGTAAAAAAAAAAACCCACTAACTGTAACTAATCATAACAACGTTAAGCAATCTGATCAAAGTACAGATAGTCCTGGTTTTAGTAAGGTGGATGAATTATAAACTATGTGCTTTTTCACATGGTGAACATGCATTTTATTCTCCTTCCACCCCCCCCCCCCCCCCAAAATGCATCATCACTCCCCTGCTCTCCTGTGCATTATGGGTAATGCAGTCCCTATTGTTAGAGTGGAATGTGCAAACTGTAACCATAACAACAATCTTAACAAAAAATATAAGTCTCACATGACACAAATTGTAACCATAACACTTTACCGGTCCACTTTAGTATACATAATTACCCTGGTTTGAGATCTAGTTTAAATTTATTGTCGAAAATGAAGATGAAATACACGTAGGTTTGCTTGCCTTTGGATTTGGAGGCAGAAAAATAAAGAGTTGAATAGCTGCTTGTATAACTAAAGTGTACGCAGCTAAATAACTGAAGTTGCTCTTTTTGGTTATATTTTGCTCCATATCAAGTTATTTTGATCAATGTTTGAATATTGTTGATGAAATAAATGCTTGATTATCCTTGTCATAAAACATCCTTTGCTTGCTGTCTTGCTTTTGTTCATTCATAATGTAATTGTTTTTCTCAAGTTCAGTTTCTCTTGTCTATGTTTAATGTAAATTAGTATTTCATTTATTTGTCTACGTTTCTGTGTAATTTAAACATGTATCAAAATAATGTAATTATCTGGCAGCCATATTTGTATGCTGTGGTGTGTTCTGGAAAAAAGAGTTTGAGGAAGCTGTTGAAATTTGTCTGACAGTCATTAAAATGAAAATTTCTTCTGCTTTGGTGTAAGATCTAGTCTAGACTTCTTGTCAATAATGAGGATGAAATACAGGTTTAACTTGGCAAGGATGCAAAATCCTTCGGATTTGGAGGCAGAAAATCAGGAATCTTTAATAAAAAAAATAACTGAAATTATTTTTCGGGTGGCAAGGGGGTGGCATGAGAATTATGAGATGTTTGCAACAATGAACCAAGCTTCATTGCATGGTCCTTGTGGATTCAACGAATAAGATACATATTTGGTGTATACGATACGGCTTACATTTGTAGATTAGCCTATGAAAATGAAATAAAGACCGATGTGTGATTGACATAAACCTGATATCTGGATTGGAAAGACATAAATTGTGAACACATAAATGATATGGTACAGTATATTATACTTCTGTTTCTTGAATTCTATGCAAACCTGTAGCGAGTTTAAATATATGCCATAAATATTTATAAAAATACTTTGATTCGTTAAAGGAGCCAGATAGAGTCATTTGTTTGTGATCATTGATCAGGCTGGTTGCATTGAATGTGTTTAATTCACCAAAATGAAGCAGTTCACAAGAGCCATTTGTTCAGACCTTGGGTTAATAGAAAGACGAGATTTCTTGCCATTATTTACAGGCACACACTGAAGCCCCGCTGCTGTAAATTGGTTGACGAAACTGATTAAATTAATATTTTATACATTGGTATACCAGTGCTGGGGTGGCGCATGGGGTGGCAGTTGCTGCCCCAATCAAGAGTAGAATAACTGCTTGTGCAACCAAAGTGTATGCAGCTACATGAATGGGGTGGAACTGTTCATGTGCTATGCTATAGTTGAAGTAATATTTAGTTATATTTAGCAATGTTGACTATTGGTGATAAAATATGGAATATATTTAACATTCCTCATCAGCCATTGCACCTTAAAGGCCCAACTTGCCACTCGCTATACTTGTTTCACTCACACCTGTTTCACCTAATTAGTGTCACTAAGTAATTTCTGGATTCTGTTCATTATTTTCTTCCTTTCATCCTTGTTTTGCTCAAGTTCAGGTTATATTTATCATGTCTGTTTCATGTAATTTAGTAGTTTGTTACTTTTTGTCTATGTTTCTGTGAATTTTATATTTTCACCAAAAAATTTTTTTTAATTATCTGCACTTGTATCTGCTTCATCTTGTTTTGTGACAGTCTTTACCTGCGAAGTGTAGTCTCTGGCAGCCATATTTGTATGCAGTGGTGTGTTATGGTAAACAGAATTGTCTGAGGCTGTTAAAAATTGTCTGACACTCATTACCAGGGCAATTTTTACTACCACTTTGTGTTCCATGTTTGGACAATTGTTTTCTAACTTCTGTGACAAAAACCCCCGAGACAAATCGTGGCATGAAATGGGATTAATGCAAAAGATCAACACTTTATTATTATACACCTTGGTCAGACTGTAAGCCACAGGATTACTAGGATCTTGTTTACAGTCCCACTTTAAGCCTTGGTATTCACAGTTCAGCGGGGTTTGCTAGTATCCTTCAGACTACAAGCCCCAAGGTACTAAAGTTCCTCAAGGGGTTTTGGGTTGGAAATGAGAACAAGCAGCATGTATTATTTTAGCACACCACAGGTGATAACACACTCTCATGATTGCCTTCCTGTCTCTGACTCTTTTTCAGTGCCTCCGTCTCCCCGTCTAGATCCCTTATCACAGCAGTAGCTGATGCCAGGGGGAGTGGAATAGGCATCACACAGGGAGCGTAGCGAGGCACAGGGGTGACTTTGCATCAGAGCACACGCCTCTTGGGGTTCAGAAATCCCAAGCAAGAGCAAAAAATTAAAAATTAGTGAGTGAGAGGGTGAGAGAGAAAGAGACAGGAAAAAGGATGCGATAATGTTATTTAGACAGGCATTTGATTAATCTGATTCCTTATTCACAGTAACTACTCCAGCCCCCAAGACATTTACCTGCTCTAATTTTAATCAAAGAATCTCAAAGGCAAATTAGTTTGTCTAGCAAGTGCAAGCATGTATGTGGGTGTATTTGTGATTAAATATTTTGGCATCCAGTCTTTGAATATGGATGTCCTTATGGGAATGTGTTTATATGAATATTCTGCTGTTTATGCCTTACTAAAGCTTTATCCTTAATGAATACTTGTATATTCATGTACAGATTGGATATTTCACTCGAATGGTGAAGGTCCATCTGAAAAGACCTGGAAAAGGCCAAGTTGTCTCAACCCTCTTCCTCTCAGTCATGCTCACTGAGGCAGAAATACACATGCACATGCACCCAAACACACACACACACACACACACACACACACACACACACACACACACACACACACACACACACACACACACACACACACACACACATTTTCAGCCCCGTGCTTTGCCCTCGGGCTAGAACTCTGCAGGCCGTAGATGCTTCTTGTATCTTCTACGTTTCTGCTTTTCATATTTTCTCTAACTTCTTTCAGTTTAACTACTGAAAAGACACAGAATGGAAGAGTGAAAAGAAGGACAACATTTGGAAAGATTAAAAACAGTTTTCCCTGGCCTTTTTCTGTGTCTGTCTGAGAACTGCATTCTTCTTTATCTTCATCTGAATGAACGTTGACCCAGAATCTTTTGTGACTGTGAGGGTTTAATGCATCTACATAGAGGCTTTAGCTCGAAGGCATTAGTCTGACAAAAGAGCATGTTGTAATGGAGAAAAATTCAATATCGTAATGCATCATTGCAAAATGAGGGGCCCTTTTTTTTTAATCTATGTCAGAATGCACTAAGTGTGCTAAAAATATCAATAGTTGTCCCTTTCAGCAGCTGTCACATATTCAATAAACAAAACTGAATGAATTGCAATCGCAAGATGGGCATGAGAAATGACAAATTATAGGACTCCTAGTGCAGGTTCTCATTGAAACGTATCTGTATATAAATCTGATTATTTCCCCTGGAAATGCAGAACACTTAGCTAAGAAGTTTAATAAGGTTTGCAGTTGCCAGAAATTCAGTATCCTAGGAGGCTGCAAGAAATCTGATTCAGTTCTTCAACTTCGATTCTTTTTCATTCTGCCTAATAACAGCCAGCACGAAATTGAACTTACCACAGAGGCCCAAATGAGTGGATTACAGGGGGATTCAGTGGGGTTTACTGATGACCAGAGTGTCTGCAGGTATTTGTTACAAAACCTGCACAAAACCTCCAGGTTCCACTAATGAGCCTTTCCTTGTGCACCAAAGAAAAGAAGCCAATTAGACAAAATGACTTAGGTTTGTGCAGAGGGGATGTGAATACCTGCAGGACACCATGACCAAGTTCAGTAACTCAGATCTAATAGTCTTACATTTACATTTATTTGGCAAACACAAGGCAATGTGTCTTAGCTGTAAATGTCTCAGCAACTAGACATACTGTTTGCTTTAAAGCAGTGTTACCGCTGACTCAGGCCAACATTTTTAGTCATATCTGGCCTGGTTTTTGGTGGAAAATGCAGTATGGAAATGCTAATACTTACGTATATTGTAATGTAATCTTATAGTAGTAGCATTAATGTTAATAATATTATTAATGTTGATTATTGTGCTTTATATCACACACTAATTCTGATAGTGGTTAAGTCTAAAATCCAGCTGAAATTCATATCACAGTTTATACTAATACACTGACAGCATTCCTAGGAAGTCATGCCCACATTCCGACTGAGAGTAGAGATGCTGTTTGTGTACTAATGTTCAACTGCTCTCAGAAGTGCTCTTGAATACAAACAGTGGTTCTCAGTCCAGCCATTTTAGACCCCAGCAGTTTGTTTCTGCCAAAAAAGAACCTGGTTCAACTCACATCGAGTGTTTTAATTAGCCAATGAGTTTTTGAACAGGGCTGTTTTGGGTTTTCTAAGGAGTGCAAACAAAGTTTTTGATAGAAAGGTTTGTGCCACCTGAACAAATCTCATTCAAAGTTTATTGATAGTCAAGGATATTTAATGAATGGAATCACTGCCATGATCTTCAGGTTGACCCCATGGAAAATGTTGCAAATTTATAATCATAAAATATTGTAAAATGAATATGTAAATGAAAATGAATCTTAAGTACCCAATTTATTTTGATCATTGTTTTGGGGATACATCATTTTTAAAACACTTTTTTAAAAATCAAGGTGGGGATGTAATGCAAACATTTAATGCAATTAGGATGCATACTTTTTCATGCCTAGGAGAAACTTAAATATACCAGTATCCAATTAATAGGTTTGTGCAAATCAGAGAACCCCCATGTGGACACAGGAAAAACATATGTAAAACAGATTGCACCACATTACCAGCTGCAAAACTCTCATTTGGGATGTTACATAGATATTGAAAGCAAGATGTCAATTTTTTTTAAACAAATTATCTAAAAATGTATAAAAATCAATAATCAATAAAGCTCTGACAAAATACAGAGCTATTAACAAGATAAATGTCTACATGTTTTAGGTAATGTAGGAAACCTTATAATTTGTTCCACAATTAAAAATGTTTCATTTGTTAACCAATTTAATTTTTTTGTTATAAAAATGTCTGTTATGGGAAATGATACAACCATATGCCACATACACAAAGTTTTCTTATACAAAAAGCATATGCATTTTAAAAATAAGAATATTTGTGGCTTATTTTCATAGAAAAGTGACTAAATGCAAAAGTGGAACAAGTGATCAACTTGGATCAAGTGATATTTTCTTCATTTTAAATTTTATTAGGAAGCTATCTGAGAGGGCTATTGCCTTTCTGTATTAATGCTTTATTAGTAAATTCTTCTTCTTGGATTGGCTTTTGAATAGTTTTCAGAAAATAAAAAAGTTCACACTTCTATCCATCTACAAAGGTTCTGACTTGAATTAGGAATAAAGCAATAGAGAAAAATACTTTACCTGTATTAAGCAGCTAGTGAAATCTCTCACGAAATCCAAACGGGAATTTAAAAAATGCAATTAAATATTGTTAGAAAAATGTCACTGCGCTGAACTTATATTATGTGCCTGTTTGTAAAGTAAGCGATTTCATTGACTTTTTATGCTTTGAATTTACCCAATTATCCAATTGCAGCATTCTGTGCCAGTTACCACCTGTGTCAATGGGGATAAAAAACAAGACGAATATATAAAACGCTGTTATCAAATGACTTAATTGTGTGCTTGGTTTATTATCAGGAAAAAATATGGGCCTATTTTTGCCAATGATTGTAGTCAGTAATTATATTGCCATGTGTGATTTCAGAGCACCAGAGGAAGAGAGACAAAAAGAGTAACACAAATAAGATGAAAATCAGACTGACTGAATGATTGAAAAAGAGCAAAAGACACACACAGAGGACAGGGAATAAAGGACAAAGCTTGTGGGATTGATGTTAGTTCTTCACTCATATTAATTAGACACAGAGGGCGCAGTGTCAGGCTGATAAGGACCCAAAGAGACGAGGTGAATGGGGTATAAGATTAATCGTTTCTAATGCTACGTCACTTTGGTTTTTCTGGATCTATTTGAGCCTGGGTTTACTACATAGGGGGCAAGGTATTAATTGAACTTGTGTAGCTGTATTTTAGTCTAAATAATCTCAAGTATTTGTGCAATGTTAAATTAGTGTTATGGCTACACAGATTGGCTGAGAAAATGCAGTGTCTTGGCTTATTTGCTTTATAATGCATTCCAAAACAGGACTTCAGACTCATTTCTTGGCAAGTTCACATCTACATTTATTCATTTAGCAGATGTTTTATCCGGTGAGACATAGCAAGTGAGGCAAAAATCAATCTAAGCATCTGTCCATCAGAGGAGCTGACAGTGACACAAGTGGGAGCAGGATTAAGTATCCAGAATATGGTACAAGATTGTTGTCGAATGAACAGAAGGAGCACACCATAATTGGTTTAAAAGGCTTCACATTGATTTCTGAGTGGCACAACAGAAAAGTTTTTACATGATTATCTGGTGATCTCTAGTTTGAATCCCACCTATGCCATGGCCTTCTATGGCCAGGATTCTAATAGGGAGGGGTGGGATACTCTCTGTCATTCACAGCAACACAAACCAATCACAGGATCTCATGGATGTTAAAGATGGCAGATAGCAATTTTCTCTTAGTGTGTTATAATGCCTTGTAATGCCTCTTCACATGACTTTATGAAATAGTCTTCAGTCTAGAGAACTGTCTAGTGGATTTGAATTGCAAGACAAACTTATGAGGATTTTGTATAAATGTAAAGAAGACAAGCAAGCTGAGCATACCGAAAATTATTCTTAGTGTTTTTATCTGCAAACATTTGTTCAATGACACCTTACTTTCGCTAAAAACTTGAATACCACACAGATTTCAACAAACAAAGCAATCAATTAAGTTACATTAACGGTGAATTTAATCATAATCTAGGCAAAATCTTATTTTGTAGTTATATCTAATTGTAAGATTTTTTTTTTGTTTGTTTATTTTTCATAGTGTTCCCATAGAAAATGTCCTAATATATAATAATAATAATAATAATAATAATAATAATAATAATTATTATTATTATTATTATTATTATTATTTTTTTTTTAATTTTTATTATTATTATAATTACTATAATAATCCAAATTCCAAAAAAGTTTGGACACTGTGTAAAATGTGATTTGAAAATCTCATAAATAAACCCAGTTTATTCAAAATAGAACATAGGAAACATATGTTTATTTTTATTTTATTTTACACAGTGTCTCAACTTTTTTGGAATTGGGGTTGTATATACATATTTATGTATATTGTCATTAAAGAGTAAACAGCAGGGTTTTTCAAATGCTCAATTCTGACTGGTCAGAAGGTGCTAATAAAGTTTCTATAATACTAACTCTGATTAATGCTGGCTATAAGTTTTATATTAATCCTCTCATTTTATTCTGTAATCTTTTCTTACAACATCTAAGTACTTATCAGATTTTGATTTTTTTTGTACTTGCAGCTTTCGTTAAGAAGAAATTTATTTCTTATAAATGGAAGGAGATTTTAGTATCAGGGGTAAAGCTGTATCTTGATCTATGACTTTACCATGTATGACTTTGCAAATTCTTAAAAACATGTGAAACTACATTTCTCTTCAAGAGAGATATAATAAAGAGAGCCTGATGAGGTGATACAGAATGGTATATGCAAACTTTAAAATGAAGACAGTATCTTCTTTAATATAATAATTGATATTTGGCACAATATTTGCTGTGGATTGGTAGATATTGTCCAAATATTTTCTTTGACTTGTGACAGCCTCTGAGTTCAGATAAAGTACAGAGTGTGAGTTTTGCGAGCTACCTTTCACACATCACAGTTCTCAATTGATTTTCTATCTTTGACTTCTTGGGTATCATACCAGGCTATAAAACCTAAAGTTAAATCTGTTATTGATCCACAGATACAAGTGGCATCAGTTCTTTACACCTTTAATCACCTTCAAAGTAAGAAAAAGAGCAAAACTCAGGGTGACACTCCTGGAAATAAACACTCAGGGCAAGGGAGCTGTTGGTATTTCTGCCTGGATATTTGGATGTCTACATTTTAAGGGGTTTCCAAAGGTTGTAAGGGAATCGGCAGAGTAAACAAAGCATGTGGTACATTCCCCCATTACAGAACCACCAAAGAGAAGAGTCTGGTATTGTTTACTTCAGATCATAAAGCTTAGGATGGAGCATACACTCTTAGCCTTTACACTGTTAGGGTGCTTTCACACTTGCTGTTATTTTTACTGAAAAAAATCCCTGGCACAAACATCTGCAGCCAGGAGCCAAGGGAGCAAAATTGGCCGTGCTCTCTGAGTGGGAGGGATGGAATTACTTTATCTTTATTGTCAATCACAGAGACACTATACAATCTATGGTATCTATCAACCATATATACGGAAAGGGGTAGATAGAGCTTTCCTGTGTCGCAGCAGATTGAAAAGACATGGTTGGCGGGCTTCACATGTCTTGGAGGAAGCATCTGTTAGTCTTCACGTGTTAGCTGTCTTGTGATACAGTAGGAGAGAACTAGCTGGTGGGTGGGAATTAGCAGGTGACCAAACTGGAAAGTAAACTGGGGAAATTCAAATTCACATACATTCACATTGCCTGGCAAGACTCAATTTCTTTTGACACTTTGACTTTCATGTTTGTTTTGATCTCTTCTTAGTCAAAAGGTTTTTTTTTTTTTTTAAAAAAGAGCTTAATATTACTCAAAATATTGCTTTTCACTATAGCAAGCTCTTCAGAAACACATTTTTTAAAAATCTTTCAGAGGTTTTTCAGAAGTTCTTTAGGCCACATAAACATGAATTTTCAGTGAGCGCTTACTGTGGATTTCTAAAACAGCTTGAAAGCTTTGTGTGTTTGAATAAACTGAGCCCACTTCATCCCTTTTTATTCACTCTCACACTCTGTAGACCAGTGTACATTCTTGCACTCTACACTAGGTTAAGTATATGGAATTCAGTTGAACACAATAGAAAGAGATTTTCATAAATAAAGAGAACAGAATTAAATTGGCATGGCATAATGTATTTAGATGTACACACACACACACACACACACACACACATATATATATATATATATATATATATATATATATATATATATATATATATATATATATATATATATATATATATATATATATATATATATATATATATATATATATACACTTCCCTGGGCTCACCACCTGCAGGAGGGACCGTAAGGGACGGTGCTGTGAGGGTTGGGCAGCAGTCGAAGGCCTGCTTAGACTGCTGCCCCCGCGACCCGAATTACGGAAAAGCGGGAGAAAATGAATGAATGAATGAATATATAGATAGATAGATAGATAGATAGATAGATAGATAGATAGATAGATAGATAGATAGATAGATAGATAGATAGATAGATAGATATTGGGAGTGTATGGGAATGAATAATTGAGTGGTGTTTATAAAGCCAAAGTAAAAGATATGACTTTCTGGACAGTCTGGCATGATGATGATGGAATTTGATTGGTTGGGGGTCAGTTTCTTCTTTTTCCAAAGTCAAATACACACAAATGTAAGCGCTCCACACCTTGATCCATCTTTAATGGAAAACCACTTAAAGTGTAGTGGTGGGCTTGCACACACATGCTTTCCACTCTGTGATCTCAGTTCACTGTTGGAAAGAATTGAGAACATGCTAAAAAGCCTTTGCATATTGCACTCCACTTCACTTTAAGCAAAATGAATATCTGCACTAGAGAAAAACAGATTATTCGGCACTTTACTGATCATGACCAGCCTGCTGGGTGGTCTTTATTAGATGCATCTTCATTGGAATCTTTTTGAGAAGATGTAATACAGCCAGTCATACTGATTTATTTCCAACATATATGCGCATGATTTTTCCCATGTATATCTAAAAGGTTTTGTTGAAATAAAAAAATGTGTTAAATTGTCACCCTGGATCCTGTTATTAACATCATTCTTAAAGAATGATTAAGCTCCATGATTAGCTGAAATTATATGACTGCGATTACAAAAAAACTGTAGTATTATGCTACATAGGTCTAACTAAACAACCTGAGAGAGAAAGCGAGAATACAGCACAGTAAATGGTAGCCATTTTGTGAATGCATCGGTATAATGGAGGTAAACTAGTCTTCCATGTCCTCAATTTCTGCTCCTAGCTCAAAGAGTAGTCATTATCCGCATCAAAACATGGTCTGTCCTTACCTTTTTTTTTTGCATTTATGCTTTGGTTTGAACTAGGCATTGAAAAGAAATTCAAGCAAAAAAATATTTTTCCTATAATCAAGGCATCTTCTTACTCTGTCTTCTTTCTTATATCAGATTTAATATTTATTTACTTGGTTATGTTAGGTGTGACTTCTAGTGGGTGGGAGTTGATAATTATTTATACCAGTAAAAACATAAAATCTTCTGAGATACTGAAGATCTGTCAATTGATCAGATCTGTCAGATCTGTCAAATTGTTTTTTTTCCCATGGCATGAAGGAACTGCTACTGTAGCTAAATTTCTAAGATGCTCTACTTCTAAATGTAAGGTCAGGAGTTCAAATCCAGCAACCGCAACCTGCTGGGCCCCCCAGAAAGGCCCTTAAACCTCATCTGCTCACTTGCATAGTCACTCTGGTTAAATGTGTCTGCCAAATGCCATAAATGTAAATGTATACTTGATACATATGCATATTCCTAATTACATGTAAAAGCTATAAAAAGCACCAATTTTTTATGCCTGAACATATCGCTGTGGGAATGATTGACAAAATGATTGCCCCTTCTCAACATAAAGATCTCCCTGATGTTCTAGAACTTGAAAAGCAGGAAGGAGTTTCCTTACATTGTTACTGCTTTCTATTTCTCTATCCTCTCACTAAATTGCTTACTATCACACTTATTGCACAGCAGGCACTAGGAATGCCAGGTAGAATAATATCTACAACTGTCGATTTTCTGTAAACTTGTGTCCACTGTAGCTTCAGAGTATAGACCTGCATGGAACGGATTTTTGAAATTTTTTTAGGTAAAATGTATAAGTAGTTTCATTTTCAATGCACTGACTGCTTCTTCCTGCTACTCTACTTTTCTTTTTATTAGTTTCACTTGCATCTCTTTTGAATATAAACAAAAAAGAAAAGAAAAAACATTTTGATTTTATTTGAGTTTGACTTTTTGTGTAAATGATGAACTTGGACATAAACGAGGAACTTTTCAGAACATAGAACATCAACTAAAACGAAAACAAGGTTTTGTTGGTATGTATGTTCCTTTCTTTAATAATGAAGTAATACCTGTAGCACTCAGTAATTCAACTCTGTCTTGAGCTTCAGACAACTTGCCTCAGGGTGCTTTAGTGGTCTACCGCGCATGAGAGTTCGCTTCCGACCTTGTGCCTGTAAATCGTTTTATTTTAGTTTAGTTGCCATTGTTGCTTTTGTGCTGTAGATACATAACAGTTTATTTGTTTTTTGTAATTTATTATTAAAAAATATATATTTTTAAGACCATTTTGCGTGAGCCCCATAAATAATTTTATTGTCCTGCACACACATGAGTATTTACCGCCAGCACCCACACTGACCTATCAAATCGTATCCCGCATAGCACTAGTTTGCGTGCTGTCCCACGGGTGCAGGTCTCTACTTTAAAGTCCTGTTCTTGGATAAAAAAATGTGGAACCCAATTTAGACTTTTTTTGCTATAACCCATATATATCAAGTTTTCGCATTTATTTGTAAGTTTTGAGTTGCTTTTCTGCACACAATGTTTGTAAACAGTGGTTAAGTTGGTGTTGCCATTCTATCATCTCAATCCTGTGGTAATTCTTGGACCTTTCTGATCAGGCATATCATTATCCTCCTGTCTAATATTGTCGAGCGTTATCAGCAGTAGAAATTACACCCGATTAAACCCGTTACCAAGGGTTCACTTAAACAGCAGATTGGATTGGAGGACCAACACCAACGCTACATATAAGATGGTTTTAAGCAGATTTACTTTCTTGAGTAAGCTCAGATTCTTCAATGTATGCAGCAGGATGCTAGAAATTTTTCATCACTCTGCTGTGGCAAGTGTCCTTTATAGGGCCATGGTTTGCTGGGGAAGTAGCATCAGTACCAGGAATGCAGGCAAGCTCAATAAAATCATCTGCAAGGCTGAATACTTAATCGGACAAAAACTTGACAGATTGGAGACAGTAAGGAGCCAACAGGTCACTTAACAAACTTCCGTCAACCATGGAAAATTCATCCCACCACTTACATGGTCCCATATAGAGGCAGCGGCGTTCATTCTCAAACAGACTGATTCAGCTTCGCTGTCACAAAGAACGGTTCAGGAAATCATTCATACCGTATGCAGTTTCTCTGTACAATGACTCACCTTTATGTAACAGATGATAATAGTAACTTATATACATATCCCATTATTCACTGTCACTTTACGCAGACTTACATACACTGACAATTTGCCCATTTCATTTCTTCTTCTTTTCTTTCTTTTTGAATTGCCAGTTTGCACTTTGTATTTTTTATGTTGCATCATCTGCAATATTGTATTTATTTATTTGTTACAGTTACTGAATTTCATACATTTTTCTTTCCCCCCTACTACTGTTTATGTAACCTGCTGCTGTAATGCAATAATTTTCCCCACAGGATCAATAAAGTGTATCTAAATCTAAATCTAATGAACTTCTTTAGCAATTTAAGCTACAGGAGCTCATCTGTTGGATCAGACCACATGGTCTGGCCTTCGCTTCCCGCATGCACAGGCCGCCCATGACCCTGTTCACCACTGTTCATTCCTTGGACCAATTTTGATAGATACTGACCACTGCAGACTGGAAACATCCCACAAGAGCTGCAGTTTTGGAGATGCCCTGACCAAGTCATCTAGCCATCATAATTTGTCAAACTCGCCCCTTGTCATACTCGCTCAAATCCTTATACTTGCCCATTTTCTATGCTTCTAACATATCAATGTTGAGGACAAAATGTTCACTTGCTGCCTAATAAATATATCCACTCACTAACAGGTGCCATGAAGAGATGGCGTTATTTACTTACCACTCATAATGTTATAATGTCATAATTGTATGCCTGATCGGTGTATATAAACTATATTGGGAACGGAAAATCCTAGGTGATCATCAGGTGATCATTATGCTTTTTCTATGCAATGATGATGCGTGATTGACTGATTTCATCTACTTAAATGAGCAGGGGTACGTGTTCTTATAAAAGTAGCTGCTGGGTGCATATCATCCACCTACTACCAGAGTTAGAGAATGATTTAAGTAGTCCTTATGCTAACTGGTTGATAATGTATTTACTCTGTTGAATGCATGTTGAATACTGTAAATAAAACAGACCAGACAGATCAATGGCATGTTTCCAAAAGGTAAAAAAAAAAGTAAAAACAGAAAAATGGTGTGCATGTGGGTTTAGTGGGTTCAATTTGTGTTTTCCTGGGCTGATAGTGCGACCTCCCTCTTTTCTCTCTTGCTGTCTTTATTCTCCACACCACACACACACACACACACACACACACACACACACACACACACACACACACACACACACACACACACACACACACACACACACACACACACACACACACACACACTCAGGCTGTGTTTCTCTGCTGACTTGCTCCCTTGCAGTGGGGTGGGAAAGCTATAAATTAAAGTGGGGAATTACTGCTAACTGTTGGAATAAATTAGAGCGCTTTTGCATCTGTAAACACAGTCTGACTGCCTAATTACTGCACACTCCCACTGTGAGTCAGAGAGAGAGAGAGAGTGAAAACGATGGGTTGGCTATAAACATGAGGAAGAGGACTGAGAGTCAGAGTAGATTGAGGAAGTGAGGTGTTAAAAGAATACTAAGAGTGATTAAGAGATGAGGTAAAGGAGGCAGAGAGTGAGTTAGAGCTGTAAAACCTATAAAAATGCATTGAAGTGTGCTTTAGTTTATGGGCCTACACCAGCTGGTGTAGAATAGCATGTATGGATTGTAGAATGTAAATGGTTTGTTGACAGCTGTACTAGCACGTAGATACGGTAACACTTATTGTATGGCTAGGAGTCAGTTCATAGTTTTGTCAATGCTTTTTATGTCACTGGGCCTTATTTACATTATTAAACTTTAAGCAAACTTTGTATTAATGTATTGTGATATCTATTGACAAGTCTCTTTCTTTTTTGTCTATTTCTTCACATGTTAATGTCGAATTATTACTTTGGAACACCAGTAGAATTTGTCTGTTACTATCCACACAGGCCACTCAGGTGCTTGTTCAGTCTTTCGTCATCTTAAGACTGAACTACTGCAACTTGCTTCTGGCAGGTCTGCTTCTGAGGGACATTCATCCTCTGCAACTGATCCAGCTGCAAGACTTTTTTTCCACTCATTGTTTCAACCACACCATTGCTATTCCTCCTCCACTGGCTTTCTGTTGTTGCCCACATCAGATTTAAAATACTAATGCTCCTCTAAAGAGCCAAAAATGAACTTGCACCTATCTACCTCACAACACGTATTTCACCCTATAATGCACCACACTCCCTCAACCTCTGTTTAGCAGGCTTTACAATTTCTAAGGGTAGAAGAAAGACATGCTTCAAGACTCTTCTCTGTTTTGAGACCTAAGTCCACTTGATGTCCAAACTGCTGAGTTACTTGCCGTTTTTAAACAAAGTCTAAAGAACTACCTTGCCTGAAGTACCTAAATTGGCACTTCTACAAAAACACAAACAAATATACTTGAAAAATAGACTGATGGTATTTTTAATCTGTGTCCTTGTAAACCAGTCTCAGAGTGTATATATTGATTGAGACTTCAATTCTTTAAGCCTTTTGAGTAAACGCACATCTGCCAAATGCTATAAATATACAACGTAAATTTAAATGTGTTTATAGGCCAAACCAATTAAATATTCCCATGAGATTATACATTAACAAAAGCATTTATGGTACTGCTGATTTATATTCATTGCCACCAAAAAAAACTCAAAGAAAACTCAACAAAGATAAAAGGCTTAAAGAGCTAAAAATAAAATTGATTGTTGCTAAATGTTTCTACACCAAATCAAATATTTCAAATTTTCCAAAAATCCAATATTCCCATGAAATTATACACTAACAAAAACCTTCATAGCACTGCTGATTACATTCATTTGCCACAAAAAAAAAAACACCATAAAGAAAACTCAACAAAGACAAAAATATCATCAAGATTGCTGCTAAATGTTTCTACACCGAACTGTGAAGCGAAGGTGTTTCTTCATCAGACTACAAAACCAACCAAGCTATATTTTTTGATGGGATCAGATGAAGTTTTCCTTCCATTTTTCATACATCTAAATTGGGGCTAACAGTAGTCATTAAAGATGTATTGAAAACCTAGAGAACCAAAATATAATAGGATTTGTCGAAGGAACCATTGGAACCATTCTTTTTTCGATTCTGGGGCTTAACAGCGTCATATCTAATTTGCATAAAACATTATTATTTTTTTTTTATTCAAATGTCATTTGTAATGCTGTTGCTCTGTAGCTTGCTACAGTTGCAGAAATCCTGGCTCTGTTTCTGTCACTTTGTCATGTGCTAGTGTGGGGTGATTTGCTTTTTGTTGATTCTGGCACATGCGGTCATACGCTGAAGTGGCTGACATAATAATGATGATTAAATTATGAAGTAATAATAGCTAAATTCTGTCTTATTGTGCAGTGCGATTTTCACAGAATGACAAAGCAAATACCACAGCATGGGCTCATTATTGCACATGGATATAGTTTAACTTAATAATTACAGGTTTTGTCTTCATTTCCATCATTTGGAATTGAACAAAATCAGCTTATCGATTCATATCGATGTAGGCTAATAAGTGAAGAAACGATTTCCGTCTATAGTTACGATGGTTATTCTGGGTCAACATCATGACCTCTTGAAGTTGAAGAGCATCAAGGCAATCAGAGAAAGAACACTATTACCCTCAGACTGCCCAATCAGCAATCAGCTCAAGCAGAGAATTCAAATTGAGGCAATAAATCAGTGAGGAGACTGAGAGAGAGAGAGAGAGAGAGAGAGAGAGAGAGAGAGAGAGAGAGAGAGAGAGAGAGAGAGAGAGAGAGAGAGAGACTTACTAGATCAGTGAAATTTCCTGGATTTTGAAAGTGGAAATTACCAAGGTGATTGCAGGGTAAAAACCTTGACAGAAGACCTGATGAGAGAGAAATGAGTAAGCAGAAGGAGAAGGAAGGAAACGAGGACGATTAGTGCTAGATTGATATATTAGTACTTTTATTAGAGATTTCATGATTTACAGGCTAAGCATTGAACGGAATGAGTTAGAGCACAGAGAGATGGTGTCATGGAGAGAGCACTGTGGCCCTGGGGCAACATCATCCTTCTGGTGACATGGCCCATACCTCCAGCTTTTTCCTTTAAATCTCTCTCTCTCTCTCTCTCTCTCTCTCTCTCTCTCTCTCTCTCTCTCTCTCTCTCTCTCTCTCGCTCTCTCTCTCTCTTTCTCTCTCTCTCTCTTTTTCTCGCTCTTTCTTTCTTTCTTTCTTTCTTTCTTTCTTTCTTTCTTTCTTTCTTTCTTTCTTTCTTTCTTTCTTCTTCTCTCACTCACACACACACACACACACACACACACACACACACACACACACACACACACACACACACACACACACACACTGCTCATTAACACGTACAAACAGCCCCAGTGCTAACTTGACAACACACTAACAAGACTCAGAGGTCTGCTCAACAAGTTGTGATAAGACACATTTGCATCGCATACCCCACTATGGAGAAAGACATATGGCAGCGTGAACACACACTTTCACATCTCACTCCATTTAGTCCTGCCAAGATATTACATATGGTGTTATACTCAGGCTCAGTTTAGTTTAATACAAGTGAAGTCAAGTTAAAGATGATTTTTCTTATGTCAGCAGAAGTGGATTAAGTCGCTGTGAAACTTGTTTTAGCAAACTGAGTTTTCCTGACCAGAATACTTGCTTCTGTTTGGATGTACCTCCTGTCAGTCATATAACAGAGACTGTACTATAAACCTCCACTATATGTACTTTGGGCAGAGCTTCATTAACATGGGCATGAACCCTTCACAGCAGTTGAATCCCCCAAAATGTAAAAAAAATACTAATCTAGTTTTTCTTATTTTCTTCCTTACTTTTTCTTGCATGCTTGTTTCAATAGTTCTTTCCTTTGTTTGTTTGTATGTCGGTTCCTTCCTTCCTTCCTTCCTTCCTTCCTTCCTTCCTTCCTTCCTTCCTTCCTTCCTTCCTTCCTTCCATCCTTCCATTCTTCCTTCCTTCCTTCCTTCCTTCCTTTCTTCCTTCCTTTCTTCCTCTTTTAATTTCTCTTGTCCCATGGTACTTATGGCACTCTTTCTTTCTTAGTTTCTAATAGCTACAATAAAATATTTCCTCCCTTCCTTCCTTCCTTCCTTCCTTCCTTCCTTCCTTCCTTCCTTCCTTCCTTCCTTCCTTCCTCTCTTTTAATTTCTTCCTCTCTTAATTTCTCTTGTCCATGGCACTCTTTCTTTCTTTGTTTTAAATAGCTACAATAGGATATATTTTTTCTCTCTTTCTTTAAATTGTATACAAATTCAAAGGTTTGCTATAGATAGATTAGGTTGATTTGAGGCAGGCAGTGTATATTTAATTTAGGGGAAAATATAAAAATAAATAGTAAATCACCTTCATTACCTGACCTACTTAACCTGACCAACGTGCTTCCCAGATGCTTGCTTTGTGTAAATTCTTGCTTGTGATTGGAGCAGAAATCTGAGCCCTTGTGTTCCGTTCAATCAGTCAACACAATTATGGCACATCTGTTTGGGTAGGTAGGAAGTCCCTGGACAGGAGCCACACTCATTAATATCAATCTCATTATTGCGAGAAATGGCTACATTTTGCATTGGCCCAAATGCAGACGCTCAAACAATTTATATAGTGCACTGTTTAGTCTCACTGCGAACGCTGAAAAATGATTTTGATAGCTAAATGGTTAATGTCGGGGCTCCAGGGACCAAATCAGTTCAAGTTTTTTAAAGACAGGTTAATTTTTCTAACAGCTATAAGTATTTGCCTATAAATACTGGAAATATGAATTATCTTCACACTAGCAGTATAAATAAATGGAAATGTATTATTTAATAAAGATGTTCTTATATAAAGAAATGTTTTATTGATGGCATATTAGTTATTTTAGTGCTCCACCTGAAAGATATACAGTATCATACATTTATTAACAGATAACTACATAAAGGGACAAAATGAAGTGTTCAGTATTATGATTGTTAGCTTGACCTTGCACTTTCTTTTGGAGCCTCTCAGTGTCTCAGTTACTCAATAATTAACACCAAGGTCTTTGTCTTCTCTCTTCTTTGACGGAAGCAAACACACTAGGAGAGGAGAGAATGATAAAAGGAGACATTGAAGGGTATATGAACTGAATATATACACCTGAATCCACTCAGCTTAGTGACAAGTCTTTCATTAAGTACAGTGTATGTACCTGTCATTTTATTTAAATGAATGAATGATTGCAGTTAAAAAAAGGACTTGTGCAGCACAGAGAAACCAGAATTGGAAACCATATGTTTCAAGGTGGAAGGCATAAAGTAAAAAAAGAATACAAAATGTATTAATATAAGAATATTTGTTTAATTTTGAAAATCATAGATTAACACTCATTTATGAGTGAATGTTTACTATGAAGTACAAGAGTGAAGAAATGATCAATTCTACAAACTAGTTAACTTACTAAGTAAACAGATATTATTTTAAAATAATTGTTTAAAAAAGGTCCTGGCATGGTAATTGGAACAGAGCACGGATGTGTTGTGGACTGTGGATGTTAAAATATTTAAAAGCTTGGAATGTAGGCTGAAATTAAAAAAAGACAGTAGCTGCAGCCAGCTGTTTCTAATTAAACACAGCCCATCCCTTCTGAAACCACACCCAAAAATGTATATGATAAAAAAAGAGAGTCATGCTGGAACAGGAACAATGAACAATCAACTATGGGTGTAAATATATGATAACATTAAAAGATTCCTTCCTGAACTAGATCATCTTCTTAGATGATATTCGTAAGATTTATATCTTTCCATAAACCACACTGATTTACCTAAAAAACAGCATTTATTTAATTTAGTCATTTAATTAAATGGCCTTTTTAATTAAATGGCCTAATTTAAACAACAACCCAAACAACTTTCAGACCTTCTCTACTGTAAAACTAATATAAATAAAAATATAAATATATATAAATATTTATTTAAATATTGAACTAATATTACTTATCATCTACAGACCAATCATATTTGAGAAATTAAAGGCGGCATATAGTGGTATATATAATTGTAGACTGCATGCCTTCAGGAAGAAGAAAACTGTGAGATAGAACTACATATGAGTGAGAAATGATTGATTCTTAAAAATGAATAAATAAATAAATTCATTAATAAATAAATAAGCCAGCTGCTGAATACTGATGGGTTAGTGCAAAGGTAGGACCGGTCAGACAAGCAAATTGAGCTATTAAGAGATCAAGTAAAATTACTCTCAAATACTTTATCTTTAAATGAAACCACTTCACACAGTTCTCTTACCACTTATATCGCTTTAATGTCAATGTTTTGGCACCCACTTGTTAGCTCTTCTTCAAAGACCTTTTCAAAACGGAAATCCGAACACTCGAGCTGCTTGCAAAATTGTAATAGGTGCATCAGTGTTTAAAATATGGGTGAATAAATAAACTGACAATGAAATGTAAAAATAAATGGATGTCTGATGGTAATGGAAAGTAAGCGAGTAAAACTTAATGTAAAAAAATGTTTAGAATGCTTTACTAATATGCAACAAACCACATCGAATGAAATAGCAAAAAACGAAAAGCAAATCTGAGTAGGGTGAAAGTAGAGACAAAATTTGATCACATTATCTGAAATCAGTTATGCCTTGGGCATCACTAGAATTTCGAAACATTGCATAAAGAAAGCAGTGAATTAAATTCATTTTTAATCTTGTGGTGATGTTTCGAACTGACTACATAAATTTTTCTTTTTTTTTTCTTTTTTTGGTTTGATGTAGCGTGAAAGAGGTCGAGCGGAGCCACTGCAGCTCTCAGCACATCTGTTAAATTTGGTGTGACAAGCCATGTGTCTGTACTGGCAAACAAGGCAATGCTAAGGAATACAAATGTGCTTTTGTAACAAACAAGGAATGAAAGAAATAAAGAAAGATAGGTCAGAGGAAAACAGAATGTTTTTGCTGAATTGGAATTAATATAATAATTGGAATGGTGATCAGTTATCTTACAGAGACACACCAATCACAGAGTCAATGTGGAAAATACAGTGGACAATGGTGCACACATGCTGTGGGACTTGCTAATGTATAAATCTGTTATCCATGTTCATATACAGTTAAATACATCTATAACTTCCTACATACATAAATGTCTATTTTTTGTAGATACAGTATAATGTATATTTAAACATCTATATATAAAACATGATGCCCTTGCACTTTCTGGTTCTTGCCACTTGCTCCTTGCCACATGGTCCATCTTCATAGTCGGCATATGCAGACGCGCACACACACACACACGCACACACACACACACACACGCACACACGCACACACGCACACACACACACACACACACACACACACACACACACACACACACACACACACACACACACACACAGACAGGGGTGTGATAATCCTAACTCCAATACCAAGAGCCAAAACGCCCTAATGCTGACAGCTGATCTGCATAAGGCCCTCTTGGGGTCAATGAGAAAGAGCAAGATTCACTGAGAGAAGGAGACACAGAGAGACGAGCTTTCCTGACAGAATCTATTACTGTGAGCATTGTTGCCCTCCGTTTGATGCCTGAGCCTAATTATGACTCTTTCCCTCCCACGGGACAGAGGTGTTAGTGTCCCCTTGGGATTTGCCTCAGGGTTTAGCTGCTTCTGCTCTCTGCTTGGCTAGACATTTTTTTAAGAATTCGCAAGGAGAAAAATTCAAGTGGAGAGAAAAATTGGTTTGCAATGCCTTGTGTCATTTACTTCTTCTGTGCACTCCTTTCTTAATTCTGCTTTTTGCCTGAATTCGCGTCGTGTTATTAACAGAGCGACGGACCGTGGCATGTTGGTATATCATCTCTGCAAGAATTAAAGTAGGCAATGCTTCGCCTCGTATAACTATCTCAAAATGCAAGAACCATCAATGTATATGGGTTTGCAGTTTTCCTCTGGCATTGCAGCTGGAGCAAGTACTTTTGCAGTGAGATCCGCTGTGCTTCTCTGATGGATTACGGGGTCTGGTAACAAGTCGATAACAAGATGAAGAACCATCAATAATACTTGTGAAATGTAAAGAGCAACAGCGGTGGCTCCTCTCAGAGAATTTTGCTTCATGTCTATTGGCGAAAATTCTAACTGTGCAAAGCAGATTGGATTTCAGGAGGAATTTTTCTAGGCTTGGCATTTTTTAGATGGTGGGGGTGACGGTGAAATGTTGGGGGGAGGTGGATTTAGGGAGTGGGGGTGCCTAGACAAAAAGCAATGCTGTGACCTCTCACTTAATTTAGCTGGAATATAACCTTCATCTGCCATCTGCTAGCCCTCAGGTCTGTCCTTAGCTCTGGTCACTTGTACAGTAATCATCTGGCTAATAGGTATTGACTCTCAACTCATTTCTAAGCAGGTGCAGACTATACTAGAACCATGGCTGGGAGGAACGTTACTAACTCCACACTGCATCCTCCCCCTCCCCCTTACCCCCATAATAACTGGCTCTGCTCCTTGCTTTGACTATTTCTGTGAGCAAATGATAATGCTGTGTATGGTAATTTGAAGCCGTAGACATGCATGCTTGAATAAACCCATGTGGAAGAGTATGTTAAAGGGAGGGAGAGGGAAAGAGAAAGTGTGGTTCATGCATAGTGCTAGAGCTTTGGAGAAATAACAGAAAAGCTGCCACAGGCCCAAACTCAGTCCCAACTCCCAAATCTGATATGCCTAGCATTGTTAGCAAAATTCTCTGAGGACCTCCAGGTAGACTAGTATCCAAATAGCAGGTTGTGTACCATTTCTTTCTTAAAATGAAGGGTATTACAGGGATTTTTTTCCCTCTAATTTCAAAACATAAATTGGATGTAGATTAAGATATCTAATGGACAAGGCAGCGGTGACACTAAAAAACAAACCTGAGGAAAAATAACTCAAAGTTTAGTTTAGTTTATTGTTTATTGTCATAGTAAAGAAACATGTTCCCTCATACAATGAAATTTTTCATTTGCTGTCCACAATGAATGCCACAAAATAAATAAACAAATAAATATAGGTATAAATAAATGATATATAGACTAGTATACAGTATACTGTAAAGTGAACATTTGTGTACAGAGTAGAATACAGAACCAAAATAAAAAATGGAACCATCTTGTTCTGATTCTGATATACAATGAGATTGTAAAGCATTACACTTTATCAGTGTGCTTCATAGACAAACAGTATTATGGCTGTTCAGTATGATCTGATAAGAGTCCTAGGATGGGCACATGACAGATTTTCATGATAGCAAAAGCAGCTCTTTGGTGGAAGTCTATAGTAACCAGATATATAATTTTTTTTCACCTCATCAACGGAAAGACTTGGACATAAACTGCAGATACATATATTGTATCACAATCTACTTCACTTAAACCACTCTAGAATAAGAGCATACACGATAATTCATCCTGTCTCTATTTCCCTGTTGAGCTGTATACACACTCCTGATGCCTGATGTGATGCCTGTCCCTGACACACTTCTACTGCTGTGGCTCTTTTTGCCCTCAGGACCTGCTTGATTCATCCTGTTGCTCTACTTCTGCCTGGAGAAGTGGTTCTGTACTTTAGTCTCACCTTCTGCTATTGTGGGTGGTCCCACAAGGCAACGATAAAGATTTGAACTTCATAAAAAGAGCAAATCCCAAGCCAAACCATTTCTGTAGTGGATAATATTAGTTGGATATTTTAGATTTATATATTAAAGCTGAGGCTAAATCATTTAGACTTCTAAACTGCTTCAGTGTAATGATTTATGAGCTTACTATTTGGTGTCACCAAGAGGATGGGTTGCCTCTGGGAGTCTTGTTCCTCTCAAGTATTCATCCTTAGAGATTTTTCTCCTTGCCACTGTTGCCTTGCAGGGATCTAAATCTACCATATCTGGATTTCTGCAAAGCTGTTTTGTGTTAAAAGCCAATGAATTTCAGCTGAAATGATATAACGCACAATCATCATAGATGAAGCGCAGTAAACCCTAATTGTTAGCACTTAATCCTAAAGTACTGCAAATTGAATAGATGCTTTAAAAGGAGCTTGAGTGAGCTCTGAAGGTATGGTTGGATGAAAAAGGAAAACAGTTGAGAAAAGCCAAGAGGGACAGAGAAGGAACCACCGTGCCACTCCGAGAGCAGGATAGATTTGCCACAGCGGGTGCTTCCTCCTGTCTTGTCTACCATGTTCTAGTATGTGATGTGAATGAAATCTTTTGACCTGCTCCAGCAACAATATATCCACATTTATTTTTTTATGCCTCTAGTGATGTTTGAGTTCATTTTTTCCCTGAAAGCTTATGTGTACCACCCATAAATAAATGATAAATAACCACTGTCCCTGAAATTATTGTGTATTAATGTTGTTTCAGATGGATTACATAAAATATGCTTAAGACATAAAGGGCTGGATACTTTCTAAATACACTGCATTTCTATATATTTTCAAGTTTGTTTTAACATATTTCCAAATATGTTTGCTGAAATATATTAAGGCATTTCTAGAATGAAACACAATTATTATATTATTTATTAAGACCTAATAATTAATTTATTTACAGAAAACTAGTTAGAAACCAAATTATTCTTACAATACTTAAGCTGGAATTGGTACGTGCAAAAAAAAAATTAATAATTGCTAAATTATGTGCAATAATTTCCATTCGTTTTTAACTGATTTCTACAGCATCAGAATCTGAAGGGAAATGGATGGATATTGTCCATTTGCTTTAAGTTTTAAACAAGGTTTTGCAGAGTTTTAAACCCATTCAGCCACAAAAAGCATTTGTCAGGTTAAAGCTGATTCTGGGCAATTAGGTGTGAATCATTTAATGGGTTTGAAATCAAGGCTCAAGAACAGCTTTCATGCTGTTCTTAATATACAACTGTACAAACTTTTTTTTGCTATAAAATCCATACTGTGTAGAATGTCTCGGAATGCTGTAGTGTTTTGATACAAATTTATTTTGATTTTTATAGACATGGCAATAATGTCTATTTTCTATTACTGACATTGTTCCAAAGCAGCTTTATTGACATTCAGGTCGGATTTAGATCCCTACAGAGCAATCAGAGGAGCAGCAGTAGCAGTAAACTTCCTGAGATGTCATAAGGATGACATCATATGATGAATTTGAATCAGATTTAAACCACTATAGAAAATACTGGGATTTTACTAATTAGTATAAAACTTGTACATTGCAAAAATAAATATTGGCTGTTACACCACTGGAACAAGGAGGCTCAATCACATGTACAGATATATAGAGCCAAGGGAGGCCTTGAGCTCCTGCCCTTTAGCCCTCAGACTGTACAAGGACCTCTTAGGTGACTCATGTGATAATTGTATTTTATATAGCTGGTTCAAAGAGCAAAGATGAGCACCTGGAGTGAATCCGTGAGCCATGCAGCTGAAATCCCACCCCCATAGCGCTTGTACACAATCCGCTTTGGAAAAGCACAATTGGCTTCGGTGAAGAAATCAAGGGTTTAAGCTCTTCACAGCTCTTAAGCAATCTCTCTGATACAAAATCTCAGTGTGTATGGATATTTTGCGTTAACTGTGACCTGTCAATATGTAGTATTGCAGTGTTTATACAATATTTATGATTAGCCTTCACAGTGGTTTAATTACAATTTCAGATTTTGAGACATCTTTTATGACCATTATGGTAATATGTTAAATATTAATTTAAATTTGATTGGACCAATTAGCTATAAGTGCAATCAAATGTAAGCTATCTAGCAAGCTATTTATCATTGAAAGCAGTCTAATTAATATTATCTTTTTTGGCATGCATAATAACTTACCATATTGGCTTATACGAAAGTCTAATTAAGTTTTGGCTAAGTGATAAATGCAGTAATTGTCTTCTTTCTTGAACACCATTAGAGTATCCTGTGCAAATATACCAAAGTCCCTGGGGCTTGACGGACTGGTATTAAAACTTTTTCTTCAATGTTTCATTAGCTGCCAAAAAGGGCCAACATTATGAGCATATGTTGTGATTATGAATAGGTTGTGTGTGGGTAGGATAGAATTTAGCAATTATTTAACCTTGAGCCTTTGCCCACCAGGATATCTGTCCACAAGCAGGCCTCCAGATCATTAATTCTTTACTGAGTCAGGTAATGTTCTCCAAATCCACACTTGTCTGTCAGCCTGCCAAATAGTAAAAATGTGACTCACAAGGGTGGAAAATGCATTTAACATTTTACATTACACTCAGTTGACAATGATTTTTACACGACTTTAAACTATGTTAGCCAACAGCAGCCTTTTAGGATTATTACTTGTCACAATGATGGAGGTAATTGCAATAAAATCTTGAGCAAGTTCTATAACAGTGTAAAATATATAGTCTTGAATGTTAGATCAAATTATGGAAATTTTCTAACTATAGCCCTGGTTTTACCGAAAATACAAAATATTTCATTTTTCAGCAATCTGTCTGATCAGCGCAAAAAAATAAAAAATCAGTTTGCATCCATATGAACATTCTCCAAAGTGGTTTGAGGTGATAAGTATATTATTTATTTATACTTATATCTACAATATATTTAAATATCTATGAATATATATAAATATATATATTTTTTCTTAATCATGTTTAATTTTTGCAGTTGACACTATGGCACAGGAGGTTATTACATGGCCATTGTAGCAGAGGCCACACTCTGATATCACTCAAATATTTCACACAAGAGCTTTGTCACTGTCTTTGGTCACAATGGTGCTAATTTGGCTATGGTGAGCATGTCACGTTATGTGTTAACATCTCAAAGCACAACCAAAAGATTCCTTGTGCGCTTTGTGTCTTTGATAACACATTTCTAGCTTTTGCCATGAAAACCCCCCGTTGTGCTTACGTTGTATTTCAGAGGCAGCCACTGTTTCTAAGGAGTCAGATGGTTTCTTCATGCTATACACCTCAAAACTCTGGGGTTTTTCATTTTGTGTTTTGTTTAGAAAAATATTGCTATTATTACATGATTAACACAGTTTATATGCTGCAAATAGGGATGCTATGCTTCTTTTGAGCAACTACACACGCCTAATTAATTGCTTAAACGCAATAAAACATAGGCATCAGTATGGGGGGGGAATCTCAGTGACTTTGACTCTGGCATGGTTGGTGGTGCCAGATGGACTCGTTTGAGTATTTCGGAAATTGCTGATCTCCTGGGAATTTCATACATACCAGAATTAAAATAAATTTTAATGCAGTTTTGAGGGAGGGGATGGGAGAGGTCAGAGGAGAAAGCTACACTAATTTAAATGATGACTCTTTATAACCATATTGAACAAAAAAGCATGTCAGGATATATCGTATGTGAAACCGTGAGGTGAATAGGTTTAAACAGCACAAGAACACATCAGGTACCATTCATTAACCAGTACCTACATTAGCCTCAGTTTTCCCACTACAGTGGTCATTGAGGCTATGAAGGGTTCTCTGTAAATACTGAAAGATTTGCCTTTACAGGTGCATATATTTAATTGTCTTCCATGAAAATGTGCTTAAATGTTAATGCTGATTTGATTGTTAATAAAAATTTGCTATCAATTTGCTTTCAAATTCAATGTACACAGTTATTTTATATTATGCTTTTTGGAAACCATGTTTGCATTTAACAACAAAACACTTTGACTCCTAAACTGGTTAAAACGTGGCCACATTCTTAAAAAATCACCATGAGACATGGCAGTGTGTCAGTGGAAAAAAGGAAAATAGAAATTAACTGAGATCACCGTTGTACTTCTATTGCTTTTCTATACAGATTACATGACTGTCTGGGCAATTTAACACCTGCGTTGTCAATAGGTGGGCGTGAAATAGCCGAAACGGCTGGTTAGAACGGGTATTTCATCCTTTTTGACGTGTGTATATTGGCCATGAATGTGTGTGTAAGTAAGAGCGTGACAGCATGAGATGAAGAGCAAAAAGAGAGACGATGAACCAAAGAGGAAAACAGAACGGGAGACAGAGTGGCAGAAGGAGGGAAAGCTGAAATCAAATGAACGAGACAGGGCAACATGGAGAGCATCCAAGCGTGCGTACTGTCACCGACTCTGTGAAGAGAAATTGTGGACGAAAGGTAGCCATGGCAACGGCATGCCCAAAGGCTAGTTACTGAAACTCAGTTAATTACTAGGAGGTGGGCGATGACTTTATACTTCTCTTATGGCATCCTTTTTTTTCTTCCTATCTCTAAATTCACTGTCTGTAAAAATAACAAAAAAGAGAGTTTAAGGCAAAGGGGCAGAAGTACAAAAGTTGTGATGGCTGAAAGATAAAAGTCAAATGGAGAAGTGTGTTTGTTAATAGTGGCACCTCGGGCAATGAAATTCAATCTGCCCTGCACTGTGTGTCGGGGGCAGGATTTATTTAGAGAAACTAGTAATATATTTGTTTTGACTGAAGGACAAGAAGAAGGCCATACAGTGATGTGTGTAAGGGTAAAGCCACTAAAAGCTTTGATTGACCATTTCCACAGTGTGATGCTGAATTTACAAAACATGTAAGTTTGCCACGTTGCCACATTTGGTGTAACACAATTTTTAAATATTCAGTAGTACTTTGCGCTTTTGTTTGAATAAATAACGTGTTTGCTTGTTCAATTAACTTCACAAACCTTTTACTTTCTACTAACTTTGGCAGATAAGAATTTTAGAAAGAAAATGTTTGATCTTTTTGTGTTTTATTCCAAAAATACAACCCTACTGAGAATTGCTTCAACACCTCTCACTTTCTCTTTACCTCTCTTGTCTCCCTACAGAATACGGTTCCTTTTGAGAAAATGTAATATTTTAAAACCAAGTTCTTTTTTCTCTTTTTTGCATTTCTCCTGCTGCATCTTTTTATGTTTCTTTGTCTTGAATCATGTGTAGCTTCTTTTTCTATTCTTCATCATTCTTCGGTTATACTCACCATGTTAATTATTTTACTATTTAGTTACTTTGGTTTCTGATTAGCTAAGAATGGAATATTGTTTTACTACTCTGGGACTCCCATAAAACATATTGGTCTAAAAATGTTAAAGGATTTCCTTTTGTATGTAACCATGGCAATATTTAGGAAAAGCCTTTATATGCACAACAGTATCAGCTTCATTGTTAAATAGCAATTTAAAAATGAGGCTGGATTTATCAGTGTAACAAGGTAGCGTTGGAGATAGGACTAGGAGCCAGGTGCAAATAGGTTGGCAGACAGAGAGAAATTGTTATCTAAATCCAAAAGAAAAGTGAATGCAACAAAAGGTCAATACACGATCAGCATCAGTAAACATGTCTGAGGGATAATCCAAAGAATAAGTCAATATACAGGAAAAACAACAACAGTCAATATGTGACAAGTTAGACTTATACAACAAATACCCAGTTCTTCATGTGTGGTATGTGTGGCAGTGTTGATTATGGCAAGACTTTGCAAACAAAGCTATGAATGTGAGTTTAAATACATAAAAACCAAAGAGGTAAAAAAGACATAGTTGTTAGAGGTTGTGCTAAAACACTTAAGGTTGTGAGCTCTTGGGAAGAATGCCATAAGCACTTGTTATTGTAATGTTGTTTGCACAATACTTGCAAAGATAATATCCAACATTAGCCTGTGGGCATGGGCAACTTAAAGGTACAATAACAAATCATTCTTTCTTTCATCTTCTGTAAGACATTTATCCTGTTTAGTTTCATGTTGGAATCTGGAACCATTTCAAAGATCACTGTTTGAGTTTGTTTTCATTTTCATTTCATTTAGCAAAGCTGTAGCCATGGTATAGTACTGAATTGTCCAATATTAGACAATACTAGCAGTATTTGCTTCTTTCATGCTGTTTTGCCACTATGAGGCACCTCATCATCATCATCATCAATTATACAATTGAACCATTCTGAAATACTCGTTGGAAATTTTTCAAAATTTTGAACTTGAAAAATCAAGCCAATAAACATATACTTGAGTATTTTGAGAGAATGCATTTGCGAATCTAAGGAAAGGAGTAGACGAATTTAAAATGATAGAGATTCAATAGTAGAGCACAATGATGAAAATATCCCTCATATTAGATGCTGATTTGGGACCAGTTAATGTGTAGCGATGAGTATTTGAAGGAAAAAAAGGAAGTGACCTCAGCATAAAGGGCAACTTCCTCTAATATCCAATACAATGCAGCCCTTCGCTTCAACATCCAGCAATATATCACTGACAGCCGCACTGGACTCGCGTAATGGAAATGCACTAATGGTGTAAATGACAAGGCATTTATCATTCTCAAATGTGAATGCCGTCTCACACACACACACACACACACACACACACACACACACACACACACTTTAGGAACATAATGCGAGAAAGGTATTTTTTCCAAAAAAAAAGCATACATTTTTTCAGCACGATAAGGTCACCAGATGTAAAGATATTTCATTATGCAAATAATGAATCTAAAAAGGTAATGATCTTTTGCCTACATATAACACTCTCTATTTATCCTATTTGCCTGTGTCTTTAAATATATGTGCTGCATGTCTTGAAAATTTTACTGTACACCCTGTACTCTACATACTGTTTAGCCAATTTAGAGAATCATACCTGCAGGTAAAATTGCCAATGACTGACCTCACCATCATTTCTCCAATGGACTGTTGCTAATACAGTGGGAATTAGAAGCAGTGTTATCTGTGTTTTGAAAATGATTTACCACTATCTTTCGGCTCTACTACCCATCACACCAGTGCCAAATGGAAAAGAAACTCTTCACAGCTATTACTGTCAGCAGACAGTCCTTGCCCCTGGGTCAATACATACCTCCTACTGTCAATAAGACAGTAATTATAAAGTAACGTTAAGCTTTCAGAGTGGCATTTTTGAGCCGGGATGTTAAACCTACATAAATCACATTTATATGATTTTGTCATCAGTATGCAAACTACATACGGGAGGAAGAGAAGCACTCGCTCAAGTGGTGTGGTGTTTCATTTTAAAAGAAGGCTACATCACTGCAATGTTGTAGTCTGTGATCTAGTTATATCCATCAGAATAATGTTTGAGATCAATATTTTTTTTTATATGATAGAGATTTAAGTCCTAGGTCAATATTCATCCTCTCACATGCTTGGTAAATGTTAGGCCAAGTTATCAACAGTGATGTCAACCCACTTCCTAGCAGATGTATAATGGAGCACCATGAATGTTTTAAGTGTATAACACTTGGGTAGGATAAGATTTCCCGACATATGTCTGTTAAGTAATGTTGCCAGAGGATGACTGTAATGATTCACATATCGATATGCATAATTCCCACAGGATAAGTGGTCTCTGTAAAAGTCTTTGTAGATGAAAATATTTTCATGATGTACAAATATCTGTCACACTATCCAGCCAATACATAATACATGCATCTCAGGTTAATTCAAATTCTGGTTACACAAGATCATAACTTGCTCAAGTGACTATAAGATGAACCCATAAGAACTAATTTGACTTGAAAGACTTGTCTTGTTATGTATCTATATTATGTTATTATATTATATTATCTATAAATTATAAATGTAATCTATATTGTATATTATTGTTTTGCCAGGAGTTGAAAAATGAATGGCCCTGGAAAAAAAGACATGACAATTCAAGTGAAACTAAAGTAGCAATGAAAATAATTACATTATCACAATTCTTTACATTAAAAAAATCCAATCTGAATAGACCTTGGTGTCAGGCTGCAGACGCGGAAGCAGATAAAGTCCAATCATGTTCTTTATTGAGGTGCAAAAAACAAAACACTCATACACCAATGAAAACAAAAGCAAACCCAGACATCCGCTCGTAACGAAGTATCCACTATGAGCGCGAATGTCAAACGCCTAATCCCAATGCAAGTAAAGCTTTCGGCAATGAGTACTTCAATAAGGAAATGGAGTTCGGAGAAATAGCCAGCGGTGAATCCCGGCGTTTGAGCAGCCACGCGATTTACCTGCATGACAATACAACGACCGACAGCCTGTGACTCAAGAACGTGAGTTTATATAGTCTGATCTTTCATGAGCCACAGCTGTCGGTAATCTTGGGAAGCAGCGTGACTGCTATCGAGGGGGGCGTGGCAGGGTGGATCTCTGACAGCCACAGACGGGGGCGTGGCAGGGTGGATCTCTGACAGCCACAGACGGGGGCGTGGCAGGGTGAATCCCTGACAGCTACAGAGGGGGGCGTGGCAGGGTGAATCCCTGACACTTGGTTTGAGCTTTTTTTTATTATAACATTTATACTTAAAAAAGTCAGGCTCTGAGATGTTCAAATATTGTTTTTTCCTCAGTGTGTTCTTGTTTATTCATATATTCTTGTAAATTCCCTGAAGTATTCTCGATTCTACCAAAATATTAGCAATGCATCAGTTGGTGGGTTGCTAATAAGAACAAATTGAGAGCTATAATTAATTCGGACCAAATGGCACTGGTGGACCAGGAGATTCATACCAGTGAAGTTTTATAATAATTTATTTCAACTAAATGGTATTTCAACAAAAAAAACAGAGGGAATATTTGGCCCATGATATAAGTTACCCAATATTTTGCAGCTGCCTACTTTAAATGAACTAACTTATATAGCTTATTTATTCATTTATTCATAATTTACCAAGCTTGTAAAGTTAGCTGTTGGTTCTACATCTTAAACTAAAATGATTGCTGTTTGCAATTTTGTCGTTCTTGAATTTATTCTAGCAACATAATTCCAAAAATAAAAATAAAATCTTCCTAGAAAAACAAGTCTGCTTTTTGCATTACATTGTCCTGTACTTTAGCTCACCCAAATGCCTTTGACTGAGTTTCATGAAGATATATCACACTTCGCATTAACAGAGTTAATGAGATAGCTGTTAGATTTAATGATTGCAGATGAGTTTATGATCTGTGCTGTTCATTTGTCTGTAGTTGGGCTAATGGCAAGCAGGGCTGAGATCTGGCTTGGCAGTTAGCAGCATGTGCATGGCTGGGAATAGAATTAACACGGAAATGACTGAACAGAAAGTGTCTGAGCACAAGAAGTGCTATATTCTGATGGGTGCTATTCAACTTTTTTTTTTTTTTTTCTATTTGTGTGTGTATGATTTTAGAGAAAGAGAAAGCCTGATCCTGATGATGGTGAGATGAATGTTAACATCTTTATTTTCACTGATTTTCCTGAACAAAATACGTGTTTAAAATGGTGATGATATTCTGTAGATAGTAGTTACATCAAATTTCTCCTCGACTGATCTTCTCAATGTTCATTTGTGTTTACTCCAGGTTTTCCGCTTTCCTTCCACATCTTAAAAACAGACCAACAGGTAAAATGTCTGAATTCCTCCCAAGTTACAAATGAGTGTATATATGTGTGTACGTTTGGTGCCCTGTGATAGAATGGCGTTCAATTCAAAGTGTAATCCCTACAAACACCCAGTGCTCAATGAACAGGATTTAGATGAGATCTAACCTAGTTAAAGTATCTAGATCCAACTAGGATGAAGCAGTTTCTGAAAGTGAGTGTTTGACCTCCTAAAGCATTGTGTAAAATAGGTTGGAGGGTGTCAACACTTGAGATCAGTTCCTTGAATTTAGATCTATCATGTCCAAGAATAGAGTATGACCTGGTATCAAGAAACCTTTATATGTTCTGATCTATGGTCTTCTTCTGTTGTAGCCAATCTGCCTCAATGTTTTTATGTTGTGTTTTGTAAGATGCTTTTCTTTCACCACAGCTTTAAATATTAATTATGTGAGTTACTGTAGCTTTCCTGTAAACATGAATAAAGCCTGGCCAATGTTCTCTAAACCTAACTTTGGCACCATATCATCTTTGACCCTGGGTTTCTAAAAAGATAGGATAGGTGACGCAAAAGGTTTTCACACAACTGTATTGTATAAGTGACAGAAAAAGTCTTTTTGTTTTTCACCAATTAAAATTTTGTATGTTTATTTAATTATTTGGTATTCCAGTGCATACTTTTGATTGTATAAATAGATGAAAAAAGCAATGGAAACAACTGTATTTGCTGTTAGGTCAGGCTCTGACCTCATATAATTACGGCATACATAATTTACAATGTAAACATGTATGCACATAATTTAGTCTTACACGTATTCAATTATGTAAAGATTGCTTACATTATGGATGCTAAACAGAATTACCATATGCTTGAATATAACCTGTATTCCTCATCTCATTTAAACTGTATATTGTATTCATATTCAATCAAATACATAAAAAAAATATATACATGCATACTGTAGATACATACAAAAAAACAGTAACCTGGTGTTTAAAAGAGATCCTAATGGTTATTGCTGTGTTTATGTTCAATTTTTTTTCATTATATTAAAATTTTATTCATTGACTGTGCACAATTCCTCAATTATAACTTATAAAGGATGTTTGGTGGTTTAATAAATTGAAACAGAAATTACATGAATATTATTTCAAACTTGCACTTTCACAAAATGAAAAACAAAATATCCATGGTGCAATTGATTTATATATATATATATATATATATATATATATATATATATATATATATATATATATATATATATATATATATATATATATATATATATATATATATATATATATATATATAAAGCACAGGTACCAATTTAGCTGTTTATGTGGATACAGACAAAACAAGTTCTTTGTAAAAATGTGCGAAGAAGTATCACATATTATAACTGTGGAGAAGGCTACGTTAAATTAGAGGATATTGTAAACTTAGTGTGATTTTAATTCTGAGGAATTCCACAGGATTTGGTGTCTCGGATGTATGTGAAACACAGAAATGCAAAGTTCACCCATTCAAACCTTCTGTGTAACTTCTGTTCATCTTTTTTTTGTGAGCCACATGATATGGTCTAATTTGGCTGGAAGTGTGACTGAGTTTTGGCATTGCTCTTGCAGTGCAGATGTGCGCCAGATGAGATCGAAATGGAACAAAAGGAAATTTGCTGTCTAGGAGTCGTGCCTACCTGTGTCGGTAGCTTTGTATCTGTTTAAAGACTGTCTTACTAGTGTTGCTCATGTTAGTGATTGACAAATGTTTGGTGCTACTGCTATGTTGGATACCAGATAAATTAACTGAGAAAATGAAAATTGAATGGCAGCATGGTGGCATAGTGGGGAGCACTGCCCCCTCAAGGCTACAGGGGCTTCAATCTTGAGCTCGGTTTTGCATCTTCTTTTCATGTCCATGTGGTTTTCCTCTGGGTTTCCTCCCACCTCCAAACAAAAAATCCTGGTAGGTGGATTGGATATGCTAAACTGTGAATATGTGAATATGTCTGTGCATGGTTCAGTGTGATTTAGGGTGTATTTCTATCTGGTGCAATACATTCCAGATACATCACAAGCTTGGTTACTGAAGCTGAATGAAATTGACACTAGGATACTGAAATAAATCATTTTTTTCCCCTCCAAATGACATATTAATATGTGTATACATATTGCAACATGGTGGCATACTGGGTAGCGTTGCCCTTTCACAGCTAAAGGTTTGTTGATTCAGTCCTGAGCTTTGGATTACTGTCAACGCAGAGTAGCGTTCCCAGTGTCCATGTGGGGTTTTCCCCAGGTTTCCTCCCAATTCCCAAAAACAGGGACATTCTAAACCGCTTAGCTGGAAAAAACAATATTTCTCTCACATTTCTCTTGTCATAAATATAATCCAAAGCTACAAATACAGCACCATAATCAAAGTGCAAAGGCGATATTGGGGTGATATAGGTGATTTTGGAGGACCAAATACAGTAAAAAACTATGCATATGTGAGCAGATGAACACAGAATCTGAATGCAAGGTAGAAAGCTTCTTGCCAATATCAATGTTTTCCTGGGACAACCTTTAGGCCCCTTTGAGAGCTTTTAAGCATTTTAGAGTCCCTAAAAACTTGCTAGGAGTTTGATTAGCTACTTTAATATACCCCTTGTGTGTGTGTGTGTGTGTGTGTGTGTGTGTGTGTGTGTGTGTGTGTGTGTGTGTGTGTGTGTGTGTGTGTGTGTGTGTTCGTGTGTGTGTGTGTGTGTGTGTGTGTGTGTGTGTGTGTGTGTGTGTGTGTGTGTATGCACTGCAATGGACTAGAATTTCATTCCAGACATGATAATGCTCTTTCTTTCTTTCTTTCTTTCTTGCTTTCTTGCTTTCTTTCTTTCTTTCTTTCTTTCTTTCTTTCTTTCTTTCTTTCTCTCTATATCTAAATCTCTTTACATATCTCTTCTTAATCTAGTCTCTCTCTCTATCTCTCTATCTATCTATCTATCTATCTATCTATCTATCTATCTATCTATCTATCTATCTATCTATCTATCTATCTATCTATCTATCTATCGATCTCTTCTTTACTCTCTGTCTGTCTCTCTCTCTCTCTCTCTCTCTCTCTCTCTCTCTCTCTCTCTCTCTATATATATATATATATATATATATATATATATATATATATATATAAAATTTCTCTCATCTCTCTGTCTCTCTGTCTCTCTCTCTCTCTCTCTCTCTATCTATCTATCTATCTATCTATCTATCTATCTATATATATATATATATATATATATATATATATATATATATATATATACAGTGAGGAAAATAAGTATTTGAACACCCTGCTATTTTGCAAGTTCTCTCACTTAGAAATCATGGAGGGGTCTGAAATTTTCATCGTAGGTGCATGTCCACTGTGAGAGACATAATCTAAAAAAAAAAATCCAGAAATCACAATATATGATTTTTTTACAATTTATTTGTATGATACAGCTGCAAATAAGTATTTGAACACCTGTCTATCAGCTAGAATTCTGACCCTCAAAGACCTGTTAGTCTGCCTTTAAAATGTCCACCTCCACTACATTTATTATCCTAAATTAGATGCACCTGTTTGAGGTCGTTAGCTGCATAAAGACAACTGTCCACCCCATACAATCAGTAAGAATCCAACTACTAACGTGGCCAAGACCAAAGAGCTGTCCAAAGACACTAGAGACAAAATTGTACACCTCCACAAGGCTGGAAAGGGCTACGGGGAAATTGCCAAGCAGCTCGGTGAAAAAAGGTCCACTGTTGGAGCAATCATTAGAAAATGGAAAAAGCTAAACATGACTGTCAATCTCCCTCGGACTGGGGCTCCATGCAAGATCTCACCTCGTGGGGTCTCAATGATCCTAAGGAAGGTGAGAAATCAACCCAGAACTACACGGGAGGAGCTGGTCAATGACCTGAAAAGAGCTGAGACCACCGTTTCCAAGGTTACTGATGGTAATACACTAAGACGTCATGGTTTGAAATCATGCATGGCACGGAAGGTTCCCCTGCTTAAACCACCATATGTCCAGGCACGTCTTAAGTTTGCCAATGACCATTTGGATGATCCAGAGGAGTCATGGGAGAAAGTTATGTGGTCAGATGCGACCAAAATAGAACTTTTGGGTCATAATTTCACTAAACGTGTTTGGAGGAAGAAGAATGATGAGTACCATCCCAAGAACACCATCACTACTGTGAAGCATGGGGTGGTAGCATCATGCTTTGGGGGTGTTTTTCTGCACATGGGACAGGGCGACTGCACTGTATTAAGGAGAGGATGACCGGGGCCATGTATTGCGAGATTTTGGGGAACAACCTCCTTCCCTCAGTTAGAGCATTGAAGATGGGGCAAGGCTGGGTCTTCCAACATGACAATGACCCGAAGCACACAGCCAGGATAACCAAGGAGTGGCTCTGTAAGAAGCATATCAAGGTTCTGGCATGGCCTAGCCAGTCTCCAGACCTAAACCCAATAGAGAATCTTTGGAGGGAGCTCAAACTCTGTGTTTCTCAGCGACAGGATATAAACCTGACTGATCTAGAGAAGATCTGTGTGGAGGAGTGGGCCAAAATCCCTCCTGCAGTGTGTGCAAACCTGATGAAAAACTACAGGAAACGTTTGACCTCAAACAAAGGCTACTGTACCAAATATTAACATTGACTTTCTCAGGTGTTCAAATACTTATTTGCAGCTGTATCATACAAATAAATAGTTTAAAAATCATACATTGTGATTTCTGGATTTTTTTTTAGATTATGTCTCTCACAGTGGACATGCACCTACGATGACAATTTCAGACCCCTCCATGATTTCTAAGTGGGAGAACTTGCAAAATAGCAGGGTGTTCAAATACTTATTTTCCTCACTGTATATATATATATATATATATATATATATATATATATATATATATATATATATATATATATATATATATATATATATATATATATAAAAAAAATCTCTCTCTCTCTCTCTCTCTCTCTCTCTCTCTCTCTCTCTCTCTCTCTCTCTCCCTCTCTCTCTCTCTTCCTCCTTCTCTCCACCCCCTCGTGTTTAATTTCTCCACCTCGCGCTTTAAATTTTTACCTCGCGCGAATTACGGCGCGGAGACGCTTGCGCGTGACATTCTGCGCTCGAGCACACGAGCCAAGGCGGGAAAATAGGGCTGACAGGAAAATAATAGATTAAGAAAGAAAAAAACTCACACACATACAAGGAGTCGGAAAAGCGTGAGTGCGAGTCGCGGTGTTAATCACACACCTATTTTCTATTTTTAAAGGAGAAAGCCGGGGTGGTGAAGTATTGGATGGATGGATGGATGCTCGGAGGAGAGAGAGAGAGAGAGAGAGAGATGGGCTGGAGCATGATGGTAATACTGATGACTGACTGACTCGCTACACTGGATGGAGCGACTTAATTTTGAACAAGTGTCCGCTTTATATTTTGGTTTCCGTCTCATTAAATTTCTTCTTTTTGCCTTTTTTACACCCCTAAATCAATGAACCTGAACGGTGGAACTTACATTCGTTTATTATTTTTTAATTCTTTTATTTTTTTGCGAGGATGAAAATGACAAAACGTTGCGTTTCTGCTTGCGCGGTTTCTCCTTCGGAGTGAGCGCCGAGAACCATAGAATGAAGAACGAAGAAGCTCATTAGCTATTAATATTTTTTGATAATTTTTGTTAGAAATAAAAGGTAAGTTACACACACACACACACACACACACACACACACACACACACATGTGCACATCTCATGAAGTTAATATGACATTCACAAGCTGCTCGCCGTGTGCTGCTCAGACACACTGAACACATCTTCAGTTCATGGATTTGATCATTCAACAAACGTGTGGGACACGATATCAGAGCAAACACACGAATTTCTTCAAATGACAATTTTTTTATTCATATTTTTTATGCTGACACACAAAATTCAGCCCAACCCATAATGCAGAGACCTCATTCATGAAATGGGATTATAAATGCGCACAAGTTTGTGTGTGAACGCGTCTTTTCTCTTTGTGTTAATGCGGTTTCCATTCGCACAAAACGCTGCTTTGCTTAAATATTTCGGGAGTTGAATGCGCGGCTTTGGAAAAGGCGGCACGGTATATCGAGGCTCTACACGATACCGGTTTCCCCGTGTCTCCTTATTGGGAGTTGTGCTGTCGAGTATCCGAAATCTCTATTCGGACGGCATGTGTTTACCCAGGATGTGCCTCTGTGTGCGTTATGTTGTTGGTCATTAGGATATCTTCAAGCAGAGATGTATGAATCATCCAGGAGGCATGACACTACAAATTCCACGCATACATTGTAATACACACACACACACACACACACACACACACACACACACACACACATACACACACACACAAATCCCAAAACACACGTAGTGCATCCAAACACACACACACACACACACACACACACACACACACACACACACACACACACACACAAATCCCAAAACCCATGTAGTGCATCCAAACACACACACACACACACACACACACACACACACACACACACACACACACACACACACACACACACAAATCCCAAAACACATGTAGTGCATTAGGACTATCTTCTATTAGGTCTGTCATGATCATGGATTTTGATGATTAACTGTAAACATTTAATGCTTTAGCTCTGTCCTTAAACACTCGCCACCCATGCTGCTTAATCGTTAGATGGTCTCATGACTATTTTATTATCTAAACTCCTGAGCAAAATATTGGCGAAATAAAAACTTTTAAAAAAATTATCTAAACAACAAATAATCCTGAATCCCATATCCCCAAAGCTTTTCAATTTGATATCTTTGAACGTTTTTTATTTTTATTTTGTAATTTTTAATAAAGATTATAGTTGAACTTGCGGAGAGATTTTTCCACACAAAGAAGAGGCGTTATCGTTTCGTTTAATGTCGACGAGTTTCATACAGTTGATAAGTACATCAGAAATTTTGCATCCCAGACATGCATGGAGTTTTATATCAAAGAATCGAATCCTTAGCACAAATTTGTATCCATGAAGGCTGGTTAAGTGAATTTCAGTTCTAGCTTTTGCTCAGACAATACAGTGCAGTAAAAGTAGATGGTGGTACAGTAGTTCTCATTGTGCATTAGTTATAATGCACAATATTTGGATGGCAAAATTTTGTATTATGGTTTGTTAAGACCTTTTAAAGCTCCACATTTTACCATTTGACCTACCAGGAATATAAAACTGAATCCATGCCAGGAAATACTTAAAGCACAAGGACACGTAGCTTTTCTGATGAATCATTCAATTCTATATTTTATTGCTAAGCCACTTGACCGATGCTTGGATTTGTTTTAGTGAAAATAGTGAGCAGTTCCTGGAGTGTCATTATACTGAAAGAGATAGAAACAAACTGTGGATGTTCCTACAGGATATAGCACAATCAGCTCACTTCAGTTGGGATATACTCTGGTTTCTGGGGTTGATTTTACTGGTCATTTTATAGAAAGCAAGAAATACAGTAATCTTTCCAGACACGGTGTATAAAAATTACTTGCATGACCCATTCAGACATGACGAAAATCTGAGAGTTATTTTTGTATTAATCATATTACCCCACCAGTTCATGTCAAACCAGTTCAGTCCGAAAAGGCCTGAAGGCTAAGTCTGATTTGTAACACTGCTGTCTGTGCACCCTCACTAGACATCATGACCTACAAGTGTTAGGCGATTCAAAAAGTCCAAGTTATGTGTGTGTGTTCATGCCTTATTTGTGTTTCTAATAATTTATATCTGCCTTACCTGAAAGAGTTTTGAGTAATTTTTCAGTCAGGGGAAATTTTGAACACAGCTTTAAAAGTATAAATTAAAAGTTGATTTAAAAAAATGTGTAAATCAACCTAAAATCTGACCCACATGTTTGTAGGTACACTCAAGGTTCTTCATAATGTTACTGCTTCTTCACTTTCAAAGTAGGAACTGGAAACTTCTCACTGATATCATCTCCTGTGAAGCTCTACATAGAACTAGAAATAGAGTTCTAAATAAAAAAACACTTCTCACGTTCATTGTAGACGTATATCCGTTTACATTTGAAATGATTCTGCTTTAGCCACACCCCTTACATGCCCAGACTTTTCTCTTTGTATTATAGCTCTCAAAAAGTGACAGTGATGAGCCTTGTGCTGCTAGTGTAGCCAGTTCTGTATTATAATGTACATTTATTCTGATTTGTGATTCTAACATGAGCATTATAACATTGTAAATTTTGATTCCAAGCTGGAATATGAATATGAACCTTTGATTAATCTTGTTATGGATTTATAACAGATAAAACTCCAATCTGAACATTTTATTTACATAAATTACTTTTGACAGGTAAATGGTCATGCACAGGTTTGTCTTTTTACACAGGATTATTCATGTGCAATCTAAAAATCTTACAGAATTGCCACAAATATCTACAGATTTGGATTGAGATCTATTTGGGAGTATTAAACATACATAGTTATCACCAGTTGTCTTGTAATTCATTCGTGTCTGCAAAATCTGCAAACTCTTGACAGTATATAAGACGGACTGTAGGGAGATATAGAGAATCTATGCTGACAAAAGCAAGTTTCAATTCATGAAATTGTGAGGCATTAAAGATCTGAATTTTACTCAAATAAAACAGCTTCTTAGCAGTAGTGCAAAAGTGAACTGTAACTTCTGGGGACTGAAAACCCTAGAGTTAACAACAGCAGCTTTAGAATTTCCTGGTATGGTTTAATTATGAATTTCTATTCAAGCAGCGTCTTTTGAACAGCAGTGCTGTAAGGGCATCTGCACCGGCTTCTGCAGGATCATAATTGCATTTAGGTTTTAGTCTATTGGTAGTTTTCATAATGCAATGCTTCATATTTCTCTCTTTCTCTCTCTCTCTCTCTCTCTCTCTCTCTCTCTCTCTCTCTCTCTCTCTCTCTCTCTCTCTCTTTCTCTCTGTGTTTGTGGTTAACAGTTTCCTCTTCGATGGAACTCCATTTTTATTTTCCAAACATTTGTCTTTTTTTTCTTTCGCCATGTCCCCGTGGCTTTCTTCCCAGAAGACTCCATCATGTTTTCAGCTCCTGCATCACAGATGCACACTCTGAACACATGTATCACGAGTGCACATGACAAAACTATTCCCTCACTCCTTAACCTAGCATCAGCCTCTCGTCTTTGCTCCCCATACACCCATAAACCCTGTATATATACATTCTCCTTTTTCGATATATCTAGTGGTTGATGCTATAAGTCGCACATGTGCATTAATCATTTAGGTCACATTGAAATGAAACAATTGCCAGGTTCTTTATTCATTTATTGGATTTGCGTTTAAATAAAGCACCATGGCTGTGTCCAATAAATCAGAGCTAACTGATTACTGACCTTATCTTTTGTCATCAATATTAACGGCAAAAAAAGAATGTTTATATTGTCCGTCGATGGTCTTCCCTAATTGCAGCTGAAGGGACTGCTGAATGTTCAGGCTTAATGAGCTTCTATCATAGCGTGCGTGCGAATGTTAAACACTGCTGTGACTGTATAGGGCACGTCCTAATTCTAAGCATTTAGATCCGACTCTCTTCCTCCATTCGCCTCTGTTGTTCTTTATCTTTCTTTCCCTATCATTTTAGCATCAAATCCATCATCATTTCTCTGTCTGTTTGTCATCCTTTTGTCAAGTTAATAGCAGTGAAGCTTTATTGGAGTACACAACATAATAAAACTATCATGAGCAATTGAAATAAACGAAAGGACAAAATAATAATACAGCATGTGGTGTAATGATTATATTCCACATATTTTGAAATAATTGCAGAGAAAAGATACAGAGTAGTAGATTCGCTTTCTCTCTGTCAGATTTTACTTAGGGGTTGCTGAGAAAATCCTGGAAGTTTTTCAGTTTTGGGGAGAAAAATCTCTCCTGTGGGTTTGTATCGAGGACAGTAGGACAGGAAATAAATCTCTCTCTCTCAATCTTGTATATGTTGGACCCCCCCCCATGTCTCTCTCTTTTTCTCTCCCCTCTCTCTTGTAACCCCCCCTTTGCCCCCCTTGGGTCTTCCCTCTCTCTCTCTCTCTCTCTCTCTGTCTCTCTCTCATACCTCCCCTTTTTTTCCACAATCCCCAGAATCTCTGTCCTTTTTCATTGCCAGTTTCTCCTGGGTGGCCATGTTGCTTGTATCATTAGGGAAAAACGACAGAGAGGAAAAAAAAAGAGAGTGTGTCCTCACATTCACACACTTTTTTTTCTTTTTCTGTCCACATCCTTCCTTTCCTACCTTTCTGTGACAGCCGGCAGCCAGTAGGGCACAGTGTCCATGCCAGTGCAGGAAATACCCACGTCAGCGATTAAACACACACCCAAGATGAGTGCACACTAACCTGACACACACTCGCTTAATGGCAGAATTATAATGATGAAAATGTTATCTGGAGTCATTTTTAAATCAACAGATCAGGCGGTCTCATTAACATTATTATGCATTTATTATTTATAAGTTATTCTTTATTACAAAGACATTTGTATTATATGGATATTTTAAAATTACAGTACTTTGTGAAGCTGTGCCAAAATCATGCAGAGGCAATTCTCTCTCTCTCTCTCTCTCTCTCTCTCTCTCTCTCTCTCTCTCTCTCTCTCTCTCTCTCTTACACACACACACACACACACACACACACATCTCACACTTTTTCCTTGGCAAATGGAGCATAGCGGATCATAGCAGCAGTGGGCAAAGCTTTGGCATATTGAGAAACCGGATTGTAACATTGGATTTGGATGTAAAACTGTGAAACACTACAGATGTTGGAACTCAGAAAACCATTAAGCATGCAAGAACACACACACACACACACACACACACACACACACACACACACACACACACACATTTTAAATCACCTAAATCACAAATAGTGCATTTCGACTACTTGCTATTAGGTCTGACAGGATTATGGTTTTTGATGATAAACTGTCACAGAAATTACGAATTATTTGTCTTGTTTCTAATGATATGGCCCTATTATACTGGTATACATTATATTTTATTATAATCCATTAATTAAAGTAAAACACGGAAGTATGCGGGTTGATGATGCATCAGCGTGCTATTTATTAGGGGCAAGTCAGGAAATTAGGTAATCACAGACATATGAATAATTTAAAAAAGCATAACAGAGGGGAGGGTCTAAACACGGAAAATAAACTAGAAAACAGAAACACAGGAAACAAGGCTCAGAAAAAGCAGGGTATAAATAGACAAACTAATCAAGGGTGAGGTACAGAACAGAATAACTGTCAGGAATGAGTTGAGGTGGTAGATTTTATTGAATATCATGCAAAACAAACAGCCAGATCTGTAAAAACAAGAACTCTAAACATATGGATACAAGGCAGGCCATGAGCGAGGCTGAGGAACACATGAAAATTACAACAACAAAAGCTTAGCAATAAAATGTTGAACAACAGGAACTTGTATAGTGGTGCTGAATACAGTGTAAAGAGAAACACAGGGGAGGTTGATTAAGTCATTTGACTTGCTGAGGCTGATGCAAAACCTAGTTAATTACTTATATGGCATGAAGACAGTCAGGTAACTCACTGATTAGATGACGTTGGTGAATATGGGCCTTGAAGATAGATACTAGGTATTGAAGTGTGTGGATAAACCAGTGAAGTGTTGTACACTATGGATCCCCAAGAGCTAAAAAATGGGGATAGAAAATGCGGACTACAATATAACATAAAATCAAAAGTAAATTTTTTGTAGATTTCCAGCAGTTAGAAATTCTAATAAAAAGCTTCAGTCTTTAAATAGCACCTAATACTAGCTTAATAAGCAGAAAATATAATAAAATTGATGTGATAAATAGTTCTTGTCATGATAATCATATCATCATATTTGCCATCTTTGCAAATCTGCCTCATTTAATTTTATTAATTGGCTGCCAGGCAATGAATTATCACTTTTCAATCTCAAAAGAATGCAGTATATTCTAATGTCTAACTAGAAAAGATGGATGAAAATGATTAAATTAATCCAAACTTTCACAATATGTCTCTTGATGGAATCATATTTTTTTTACCTCTATAATTCACAAGAAACTTCTGGCATACGTGACAGTTGAAGTAACTAGTTCACCTTGTGCAGTGGGTAACAGTATCAGCTAATATCTCAAGCATTCTGATAAATGAGAAGGGATTCAGCGGTGCATGAATTATCGTTTTGTTACACAGACGAGGACATGTGAATGTGCTGCATAATCCCCTGCTTTTGTCAAATAGAAATATGATTGCTTATATTGTAGAGAATGTGAAATAATAATGTAAATCAACTAGTTAGCTAATTAAGTGCATTAGTTATATTAATACTGAGGGATGGAACAGAGTATATACATTTCCAATAAGGGGCAACAGTGTGACCAGTTGATCAATGCTCTACTGGTCCCACCACCTCTCAGGGTACAAAGAAGACATGCTTCAAGACTGCTCTGTTCTGGCACCTGAGGTGTTGGAAGGAACTTCCACTTGATACCTGAAGAGCTGAGTCACTAGCTGTCTTCAAACACCGTCTAAAGACCTACCTCTGACAGCACTACTTTAATTAGCTCTTCTCCTATTTGAACAAAAACTTGCTTTTCGAACTATATTCTTTCCCAACAGAGTTTTAGACGGGTTATATTCTTAGTCTGTGTCTTAATGAGCCAGTATTAGAATGTACTTATTAAAAGAGACTTCACAGCTCTTTTGTAAGTCGCTCTAGATAAGGGTATCTGCAAAATGCCATAAATGTATTGTAAATGCTCTGATGTTAGTCACATCATGATTAGTGCAGCAAGTGGTGACATTCAGACATGATCACTTTGTCATACCAGTGTCGGATTTAAACATTAATTCTAAACACACATCGAATGAAAAAGTTATTTAGTAAAAGTAACTATTATATATTACTATTTATCAGGAATCAGTAGAAAGAGTCTACTGGGCAACTGGAATAATAAAAAAAAAAGCCAGCATATAAAATCTGCCTGTCATAATTGTGTGGGGCTACTGATTTATCCTCCCCTGAGTTCTGTAACTAGCAAATTAAATTTGGTTGAATTACATACAGTAAAAAAAAAAAAACTAACCCCATAATTTACAATAACCTTGGCCATTCAAGAGTTTTCATATGAGCTGGCATCTTGTGAATTGTCATTTGAGAGAGTGTTTTGTCAGATGAAGTAAACATATTTGAAACATGTTCACAATAGGGTTAGCCCTGAGCTCTTAAAGGCCTTTCTGTTGTGTTTTTTATTTCTGGCTAAATGCATTGAAAAGCGATTTGTCTGCACTGCCCTGCGGGACCAATAAAAAAAATACAAAAAGTGCACGGGCAGTTCAGAATTTTTTTCTCTCTGCTCTTTAGACATGAAGATGGCTCAGCTTTAATACCTCATTTGTTTGTGGTGCTTATTTTCTTAAAGCATCAATATTTCCTTTGTTACCAAACACTTGATGAATCTTCAGATTGCTCATTTCAGCATTGATATAAATCATACATAAAATCTGTTCTGCTTTTTTGATGCGAAATTGATTTCATAATTGTGTATTGGCAGGCGGACATCGTGCAGCATCCCACAAATCTGTGATGTTTGAAGCTTTACTGTTTTTGAATAGCTGGGACTTGTGATTGAAGTCAACTCTTTTATAGACTAGATCTGGCACAAGGCTGTAATTCCTTATAATTGTGCAGCAGCTGCTTAGAGAAGTAATTAATTGAAATTTTCTTTAATGATATAACTATATAGATATATATATTCTGAAGGATTTCTGATGTAAAGTGAAATACAAGTATACATGACAGTTAAAAGCCAGCAATTGCCTTAGGTACACAGATATTGTTATACTTTATGGTTTTATAGTGTTTATGCAAGAAATCTTTCATGAGCAGCACTAAAACCTAATGCTGAAGCCCATGTGGTCCTTACACAAACATCTATTAAATCTGCAGTGGTCCAGAGCTGTTCTAACATGCAGCCTCCATTCGTCAAGCCGGTCTCCAGAGGAACAAAAATGGAAATGAGATAAAACAGTGATCTGCATGTCAAATCGAAAAAAAAAAATTGAAGCAGGTCTCTATGGGATTAAGGCGTTTTTAAATGAGACAAGGAAATGAGCTTGGGAAAAAAAAACAGAACATTTAATTAAAATTGTCATTGGTTGTCATTTAAAATGTTACATATTCAAGCAGTTAAAGCAAGACTTTTGGGTCACATGAAGCAAAAAGTTTATTGACAGTTAGTACTGCAAAGTAATTAGAGCATTTTCATGAAAAACATGCTGTTTATTATTAGATTAATATTGGGCCATCAGTATGCACATAGATATAAAGACCTGTTTTGAACTGTAGCGCAGTCTCTGACTCTTAATAAGCTGTTTCCATATTATTTGCAGGATATGTTACATTTTCTGTTATTGGTGGGAAAATGAAATTATTAGATCATGTCACAAATGTAAAGTCCTGAGGCATAACGTCAGAAATGCTTCACTGTCGTTGTCCTGTTTTTGTTTTGTTTGACTGATTTTGTTTAATATCAGTGTGTGTGCGAGAAAGAGAGAAAAAAGCTTCGGGCTAGATTCTGGCATTGCGGTTATGCAAAACATTATGGACACATTTCTCTCTCTTTCTCTCTCTCTCTCACACACACACACACACACACACACACACACACACACACACACACACACATGCAAACATACAAATACAATATTTATGTACAAGTATTTATCAAACTTGCATTTAAACTCAAAATGACAATAAATAAATATTAAGTGTTTTATGATTTTTTTCCTTTTGTGATAGAATGCAGGCCAAAGTGCACAGTCAGCTGCTCGCTGGCACGAAACGCCAACTTAAAGACACGCCAATCTGCAGGACTCAAAACACTTCGAGCCCTTTACTGATAACTGAATAACTTCAACATTTCGAGAAACAAGCATTCCCTTTTACCCCCTCAGACACGCTGACTTGCACCATTCAAAGACATTCTCACTTGTGCCTCTCAGACACGCCCATTTCTATCACTCAAAGGCATGCTTATTTGCATTACTCAAAAGAAACACTCTTGTGTGCAGAGTAACCCTTTGCTCAAATAACATAACAAAAGGACAGACTCGGTGTTATGGTTGAAGTTAGTTATTATAATATACTGATTGCAATGTGTAAAAAAATGTAGCACTGATTTCACCGAGACGAGCTTTTGCATTTCTTGACAGAAGATAAAGGTCTCCAGTGAAATGTAAATAAACACAGCACAGCAACAAGCAGGAGAGAACAACCAATCCTAAAAACGAAATCTCACAGTTTTTTTTTTGTCAAGAAATATAAATACAGTATTTATTTGTTATAAAACAAAACCCAATGGCCACGGACTGATCTAACTCTAAACTTTCTTTAGATTTCTTTCTCCATATTTAACCATTGCAATACTAAATAATTACATTAAAAAGTAATTCATAGCTCACTGTAACAATGCACTTCCCGTGGGCTCACCACCTGCAGGAGGGACCGTAAGGGACGGTGCTGTGAGGATTGGGCAGCAGTCGAAGGCGGGGGCCTGCTTAGACTGCTGCCCCCGCGACCTGAATTACGGATAAGGGGGAGAAAATGAATGAATGAATGAATGTAACAATGCAGTATTTTGAATGATGTACTGGAGTAATGGAGCATCTTTGCTGCTAGAAACTACGCCATGAATTAAGAAGCGAGACCCTAGAGCTTGTCTGGTTTTATAATTGGCCTTATTTGTTCTTTTCAATTTGATTGTCTGTTTTAATCGAAGTGACAATATTACTTTATATAATTGGCATATGCACATATGTATATGCATTGGCATGTATTAATAGTCTGCTAGGCACCAAACTCATCCACAGGTTGCCCAAGTTATGGATTGTTTTGATAAGACTGAATTTGCTGTAAAACTTTATAGTGACCACATCTTAAGCCTTAGGAACACTGATGGGATGTTGATGCTTTGTGGCAGACAGCAAACCCTAACCATTCACACACCAGGCCAAAATAATGCTTTTTAGAAAGAATGGTGTTCATGGCTTTGCTGGTATGCTATGAAGTCGTTCTGGAGGCTGGCGGTGTCCCGTCACCTCGCTGAGACATTTTTTGTTAGTTTATTGAATCCTGTCCTATTACAGTTGACCAAAGAAAGGGATGTATTGGTTTTGCACCGTTTACTATTGCTATATTTAATAGATTACAGCTTTCTTGATTAGGGTAAACACCTTGTTGAAATGTCTGTTCATTTCCCACTGATTAGTGAACTTTTTTAAGACAGAGGCTGTGGGGGAGGACACCGCTTTTTATCTAGACCTTTTTGTGTCCCTGGTATGTCATTAATATTCATGTGATATAAGCTAATCACAAGCTAAATAGCAAAGGTGATGGTTTTGCAACTGAAGATAAATTAGTTGGATGATTATAAAATGATAAAAAAGATTTTTTTTTTAAGTTAATCCCAGCTTCATGCAGTAGGTTTTTTTTTTTTGTGTGTGTTTTTGCAAGACACATCTTGTTTTGTTATTTGGCAACTATTTTAATTTAAAAAATATCATAAAATCTGATGTAGGCTGAGAAAGCCTGAGGTGCATTCGGCATTCCAATTTAGCCCAAAGATGTTTAGTGGGGTTGAGATCAGAGCTCTATAGCAGGCGAATCAAGATCTTCAACTAGATGGAGTCTTGTAGTTAAACTTTTGGGTATAAGTTCTTAGAAAAAACACAAATAGCTGAAAAAGTCAGGTGGTATTTGCTTATATAATATACTATTTATTACTGTAATTATTAATTTGCTTAAGAAAGCAAAAGTATAGCTTAAATATTCCAAGAAACAGGCTGTTGCTTCTCTAAGGTGCTGTAGAACCATGTGTGTGGCTATATCTTTATATCTTTATATGTTTATATGTTTAAGGACCTTAAACTGTGACCTATACATGGGCACAGTTTGTGTGTAAGGTTGTGTAGTGGCGTCCCATCCAGTGTGAATTCTCCCACCTCGTGGCCAGCATTTCCAAGATAAACTCCAAATCCACTCTAAATGACATTCATTACATAAATAACACTCATACACAAACACACATGCACACCTTATGGCTGGTTGTAATTCTTGATTACGGTGCAAAGGCAGCTGTTGTCCTACTGTCCACATTACAGCACACAGCAAACTCACACACACTGATTAAACCACAGCGTCGTTGAAAAAGAAGATAAAACCCGAACTGACAAAGCTGATGGAATTGGAGAGTGCTAGTAGATGCTTTATTGTGATCTGAGAGCAGTTTATTGCGCGTAATTCTAAGATTTTTGGCCCTATCTAAGCAAACTTGTAAGCATGGGGAGCATACAAGGACAAGTAAGGATAATAGAATGCAACAAAAAAAACGAGCCACTGCATTGAGCATGTTTTTTGCTGCAGGCTGCAGAGTGTCGGAGTCGTGAGACACCGCACATCCGTCTAAACCTGCTCAGCTTTTCAGACCACTATCACCGCCTCTACTATTTTTAGTCATCACCACTAATTAATGATAAACAATCTTGATTGGATTAGCATACGCCAGGGTATCAGGGCTCCATTTGAGGCAGTGACAGGCTTCCTATTAACAAAATGTACACACACACACACACACACACACACACACACACACACACACACACACACAATCACTCAGTTTCCAAGAGAGATATGGGGTTAGTTTATGAATGAGAGCACATTTTCTCCTAAATGAATATCTCTTATTTTCTACAAGCATCATGCTATGCCAGAGCTTTCTAGTGTTCTCTGTGATACAGCACTTACAGAGGAATAAATAACTGTATTACCCAGTTCATGTCTTGTAAATGCTGATATATTTAAACATAGTGCAGGCAGGATGCAATCTATTTCAAGCGTATGGAAATCCGGGCTGTTACGATTTAGCACTTTCATGGTATGATAACCAGGTTATCAAAAAAATAACATGGCAAAGCGAGCAAGTCGATGTCGGAAAATGAATACACAAGGAGTAAAATACGACCTGGCATGCTGTGGTAGAGAAATAATCAATGACAGGGTTGTCAAGTATCATAAGTGTATTATTTACAATAACATCACTTTAACATCAAATATTTTATTCCCTTTCTTTCACAGCCATACAATAAAGCACATATCATATATTTGATCATTTATCAAGTTTTGATTAGAATGAATTCAACTTTACATTTACATTTATGGCATTTGGCAGATCCCCTTATCCAGAGTAACTTACAACTGAGCAGGGGAGGGTTAAGGGCCTTGCTCAAGGGCCCAGGAGTGGCAGCTTGGTGGTGGTGGGATTTAAACCTAAGACTTTCCAAACCTTAACCACTGAGCTACCCCATCCTCTTGGTGAACTTTATTGTCATTGTGAACTGACAAAGCTGATGGACTTCATTGTCATTGTTCTGAGTACATCACCAATGAAATGCAGTGTATGTGCATGTGCGTGCATATTATTATAATTATAATTAATAATATATATAAAAAGAGAAAAAGATATGAATGTTTTTTAATAAGTGAAACATTCAGTGGGGAAAAAAAACACAGACCGAAAAACAGCTCCAAAACAGTAGAGCAAAACATTCCGAAATAAGAGTACTAAATCAGAGAGAGGGCAGACAGCAATGTAGAAAGAATCAAATCAGAATCCAAAAACAGTCCAAAATTCCAAATGCCAACAAAAAAAACAGTAAAGGGCAGACAGAATCAGATCCAAAAACAGTTCCAAAATCAGGCATGGCAAAAAGAGCAATATAGGTCAGAGCAATAACAAAAACCAAAAGATAGTCCAGAGTCCAAAGCAGTATCCAGGGTAAGCCAGGCAGAACAGGGCTTGGGAAGAGGTACCAGAGCAGGCAAAGTGGCAAAAACCATCACAGGGACATGAAAAGCCGGTGAGATAATCTGGCAGTGAGGTAATATCTTTGGTGTCCTTAAATACTGGGCAGTGCAGGAAAAACCCCAAGATGGCCACCGACCTGGAAGTGTGTACTCCGAACCCGGAATAGCCTGACATGGATAACAGCTTTACACACTTTTGGCTGCCAGACAGTTAGTTTCCATAAACATTCAGCTGAAATAATTTCCTATGCCTTTCGTAAAATTTGCCAAAGATGTTCTACAGTAGATTTTGTGATACAGTTCATAAGCAGTTCGATAGGATTTAGAACTGGGCAGGTTATTCTATGATAGAGAGATAGATTGCTCTCTAAATAATGCTTATGGAGCTTGGATGTATGCTTCAGGTCTTTGTTTTGCTGTTTGGTGAAGTTGGTTAAAATTTGCTGCAGTCCAGATGGAATTGCAAGGTGTTGAAGTATGGAATGGTTGGTTCAGTTTTCCTTTCACCCTGAATAAGTCTCAAAGCTTCCCTGCTCCAAAACAACCCCAAAACATTACGTTTCCATGTTCCACTGTGGGACAAAACATATTGCACACATAATGTTGTGTGGTGTATTAACCACAGGCCTGTGGAATACTCAACACATCAGATACTCAATACTCAACCACAACAGACATTGGATTAATATAATATAAACTCATGTCAAACAAGCGTCTGATTTGCAAATACAGAATTTGTTGTCATTTTTTTTAATAGCAAGTACTTTCTAATTACTTTCTAATTGCCTTATAAAAGGTTATAAACAGCTACTAAATTCCTGTGATCAGGATTTTATAAGAGCAGTGCTACATTCAACAAAAAGCTCCTGGTCTCCCCACTTCAACCAAACCCCATGGACATTTTAGAACATACATCACAGTTGGGTTTGTCTCTTTGTGGACGATTAAAATAATTAAATCTATAAGCAAAGTTATAATTCCCACCTGGAGCATTTGTAAGTGCATGAGCAGTGTACCAAGTATTTGGTTTGCATGACCTTAAAAAAAAGGACAGCCAGTAAATGAGAAATAATAGCCTCAATTATGCATTGGAAATTTGTAGGCTACTTTGTTGTTTAAGGGACTTTATTGGAATGGAAAATGTTAATGGATTTAATGAAAATGCATTTTAATCCTTCAAGGGTCGATGGTCAAATCACCCAGCATGGCACAACAACAAGCCTGATGTTTATAACACACATCAGTGGATATTTTCAAATATACCTTAGCTGATGAATGCAGCAGAATGTTGGGGCATTTGTTGTTGTTGGTTTGCTTGTTTTTCCTTTAAGCTCAAATGATGTCTGTCCCACTATCCAGGCTGAAATCAATTGATGAGTCGATCAATCATGAACACCAATCAATCTGTTTTTATCGAATGAACCGCATTAGGAGGCACACACACGGCCACGGAGGCTCAACGTAATGCGATAAGGTACAAGGGCTGTACATAATGGGATTACATTAGCAGATCACACTGACAACAACAAAGGCAGAGAGAGGGAGAGATGAACTGAGAGAGAGAGAGAGAGAGAGAGAGAGAGAGAGAGAGAGAGAGAGAGAGAGAGAGAGAGAGAGAGAGAGAAAAAGGTGGCAAAGGAAATTAAACGAAGGACAGCGCCCACAGCCATGAAGATTGGATCATATGCAGGTGAGGTATATAGAACTGAGAGGTAGGACACACACACACACACTGTCATGAGCAAGTGGGTTCTGTGATTTATGTGAAATGATCAATGAGTCAGGGTTTTGCTCTTGAGAGTTCACATGCAGTGGAAATATGCGTGTACACACACACACACACACACACACATTTACTGATAAAGAGTAAAAAGAACACAGGGTGATGTACCCTAGGTCTAATGTCACAGTAAAAGTGAAACAGCAACTCCTGCACATTTGGGAATTATAAAAAATATAGCTTGTCATCCGAAACAGCTCCGGGAAAACGTGTTACTGCAGAAGTGCCATATAATATTTTTCCCCCATCTTATTCCTTTTCCTCATTTCATTATTATAAGTGAGTACAAGTACGAGTACAAGTGCACAAAGTACAGAATCGAATTATGAAACGGAAGCTTTATTATGTGAAATTGGCAATAACTTAAGGGTATTTCACAAGGTTATTCGTCAGAATGAAAAGGCATTAAGGCAATTTTGAAGGAATAATCATGATGTGAATCTTGATTTTTTTTTTTTTCTAGTGAAATGCCACGATGCCAGACGTCTCAAGGGGAAACGAGCTAAACCATACTCAAAAAGTTCAGCCAGATCATGTCATGAATTCCATTTACATATTCATTGAATTGTCATGCTTATTTGCATAGTGCTTATTTTCACTTACACTTTAGAAAATGGAATAGATTTTTTTCAAACTTGGAAATAATTGAGTGTAAACTGTTCATAGAAAGAAGCCATCTTTGGTTACAGCATCAAAAACCAAGAACCCATTAAAAAAAAAGGTTCAAGAAAAAACTACCTTCTATCAAGAACACAAAGCAATGGTAGCGAGTAGTTATGAAAATAGGTTTAATGGAAATGGTTGGAATGTCTTGCTTTGTTGACTTGAAAAAACAAGGACAGACTATGCTGGGTGTAGGGAACATCACTTCATGAATGCAAGTGGAGCTCAGTCTAGCTTTACACAACTTGAGCTAGAGAGCCCTAAGCAAGCCGTTGAATCCAGTACAGCGGTTAACATCTGCTTGCAGTCAGTCTGATCTGAGTCATAAAATGTTTAATGCAGTGTAAAGCACTAATGTCTAACACATTATTGACAGTGGTATTCCTAAATATTTTGATCTACACTTGGATATCGGACACTAAAATCTGATATTGTGCATTGATACCACAGCAGTTGAATGCTCTAATCTGACTGGCCAGAAGGTGTACCTTATATTTAGTTACTAGTTTTTAACAGAAATATTAAGTGTAAGATGGATTACAAGTGCTGTGCATAATTGAAGGGCCAGTAAAAAAAAAAAAAGAGAGATAAAACTGATTCTAGTCATTGATGTGGTGACTTTTTGTTGGAGACGTTTACCATTTATGGAAGAAATCTCGATAGTAAGAACCCGCTGTCTTGGTACTGCTTTCTGTTTTTGACATGTTCTCGGTAAAATGACAGGCTGTGCTCTGAGTGTATGTGTGTGTGTGTGTGTGTGTGTGTGTGTGTGTGTGTGTGTGTGTGTGTGTGTGTGTGTGTGTAAGAGAGAGAGAAAGAAAGAGTGGGACAAAGGAAGACAGACCGAGAGGGGTTGGTGAGGGAATGATTTGGTGGCTAGTGAGAACAGGAACTAACTTGTCTCTCCAATAATTCAAGGCATTAAATCTAACTATAAAACATTAAAATGTACATATTGTTGATTAATTAATAAAACATTGTAATCATTGGCTAATCATTGTGGTGTAATTGAGGGGGTTGACAATGGAGGTGGTGCACAAGACAGATGCCAAGGCAGAAGCCACTACCTTACATATACATTATTTTTGTATAACAGCATCATCTGGAGTGACATTCTGCTCATACCACAGAGATTTTCCAATAATTACAATGATTCATAATTTAAAGAATGGCATTTTAATTGTTTATAGTTGCTAAATAGCGTGTACTGTTGTGTTATTCCTTACAGAACCCTGATATTTATACAATTACCAGTTCATTTTGACAGGAGAAGAAAAATCAACATAAAATAAGACACATTAAATCCATGCTGGAGATATAAACCTTAATATAATTATCTTTCAATTTCTCCAGCATGCATGGTTTTACATTTAATTCCATTAGATAAGAAAACATTGCCATCTGTCACATTGCTTCAACTTTAGACTAGTTAGTCTTCAGCTTCAGATGCTTTTTAAATATATGCACTTCCCTTGAGCTGTGAAAAAACTGTAAACAGGCCTATTTTTAGCTTAGTATAGCTAAATAATAAGTATAAATGTATAAATAGTGTTATAAATAGTGCACCCATTAGCTGTAAACAAAGGATGATAGTAAGAAAGAGATGTGAATGTTTTCTGAAGATTTTAGAGTAATAGCTGGAAGTCGGCTGCTTGGATGTGCCTCTTTTGTGTCGGTGCAAGAAAATGACTGTGCAGTCTATAGGAAATCATTGGAATTAAGCACAATGGGTGTTAGACATTACTTTTTTTCTTTTTAGACAAGCATAGTGTTTATTTGATCTTTTATCACCCATCATGACTGTTTTCTTTTTTTGTACGGATACATAAGGTTTTATGGCATGCACTTGTACTTGCTGATGCCTGGAATTTGGAAGTACCTGTTGTTAGTTAATGTTTCCTCCCCTATAGTGAGTGCAAACAAGATCATTACAGTAATGACAATCCAAAAGGTAAACTGTCTCCACTGACCTGGCATTCGGAATAGTAGCGCAGTGGAATAAAATGCAGTTATTGTTTCTTTTTTTCTAATAGAATTACTTTGTTTATAAGGTAAACAGCTCCTTTCCTCATCACTTTTCTTAGAAAAATAATTAGCTCCTAGCTGTTTGGCCAAGAACTTCACAAAGCCAAACAACACATAATCATCAAAGCACCATAATGTAAACGGACAATTTTTTTTTTTTATCCAGTCTCTTTTTTTTTCCCACAGCACTTCTCTAAACCATTTTTTGGCTTTAATGGCAATTCAATATTCAGAGTTGGTTTCCTTACCCCCACCCCACCCCACCCCCATCCACGTTGATTTAACAACTTCCCACAAACTGCATCTATTTAACGTGAAATTTAATTTTGTTAAGTGTGAAAGACAAAGGTTTTTTTTAATAAGGGTTCATAAGTCAAAGGCTGCCATATGGAGATTGACACAGTCCAGTTGCTCCTTCTGTTTGGGGATAAAAAGAGCAAATTGAGTTCCCTTTTATCCAGATGTTGTTTAGATTCTGGGGGGAAAGTTACCGGCACATTCAGCAGACGTTGCACTTGATGTTAAGGGAATCTTATTTGAGACTTTGGGTGTGAATGATGCAGGGGCACTGGGGTGGATATGCTGTGGTGTTTAAGAGATACACTGTTACAGACATCAAAGTAGAAGCTGCTTGGGATATTTGGAAGAGACTCCACCAATGAGATGATGCAAGAATGTAAACATTGAAGAGATGTTAAGTGTTTTGGGGTATTAAAAAGATATACTAAGGGCTCTGGGGATGTTGTTGGGTTGCAAGCGTGCTCAGAGGAAAGTTTTAGATACAATGGGTTGAAGTGGAGGACACTGGGAAGATGGTTCTTGGGGGTTGGGATAATTTTGGAGAACATTGTGAGAGAGTGTGGATATTGTGAGAATGTTGTTGGACATAACGAAAAGGATATTAATGCATGTTGCAAAAAAGATTGGTGCTGTGGTTATAATAATGGATTATAGATCTGAGGAATAGCTTAAGAATAGGTTGTTTTGCAGAAATAGTGACTATGTGTTATTAGAGAACGTGCAGAATTTTCTCCTCTATAGACACAAATATTGTTTAATGTTTTGGGGACTGGAGAGAATAATGCTACGGACAGTGGAGTCTTTGGGGGTGTTTTGGACAAGGTTAAAAGAGGGCTAAACGGATGCTTGGGTATGTTGTTAGGGTATTTATGGTAGTATGTAGAATGTAATTGGGGAACTGTTAGGGAGTGTTTGAGTTTGAGAATGTTTGTTTGAATTATTTGGGTTAAAGTTGGTTGATGTTGGGTGTACGCTTATTAATGTAATTTTCAAGGAACATGCATGGATGTTTGGGCGGTGGTGTTGGAAGTGTAAGAAGAAAGTTGTTGAGGGACAACATAGACACTATCTGAAAAGAAAAAAGAAAGAAAACGCATGGTAGGGAAGATGCAAGAGATGTAAGCCTTTACAGTGCGAAACAGTGGCTGAAGTGGTACAAAGCCTGCGGGATATGTCAACATGCATGCACATTAAAATCATTAGACTCTATTTATTATTCACTCCAACACACGCTCACACACCCACACACCCACACAAAGGGTCTCCAACGATCTTCTATTCATCTCCTGTGCCTGTGAACAGCACTGACTTTAAGAAGCTGATTTTAGGCTGATCACTCTCTTTTTCTTACACACAAAACAGATAGTAATATTACTCCAGTCATCAAAATAAATTTAAAAGGACTAAGTAGTGGATTATTTTTGTCAATGGCTTCAAAAGGTCAGACTACAAACGGACCTGTACCAGTTCCACACTTTTCCACTGCAAACGAGCAAACTCAATTTGGATTCCAGTGTCAAAATGGTACTGATATGGAACCAAGGATCATCAATGCCAAGGGCTTCAGAGTGTCATCGTTTTGTTGCCATGACAACAGCGCTAGTAATTACACTTCATGACCAACATTAAATCAGACTTGAAGATTGCAGGGGGGCAGATTATTATCACTATTATAAAATTAAATAGCTAAATAGAATGTTGTCATTTTATATCTGGCTGCCAAATAGAAGTTAATAAAAGGCATTTTTGTAACAAATGAAATAGGAGACATTACTACAGGTAATGCTAGCAGTGAAGGTGTTATCTTTATTTATATATATATATATATATATATATATATATATATATTTATATATATATATATATATATATATATATATATATATATATATATATATATATATATATATATATATATATATATATCAGTTGCTTGCAACTATTGTGTGTTCTATAGATGCTAAAGAATTTGGAAAGTAACATGTACCATCATTGGAAATAATGCTTTGGGAAACACTTAATGGTAATGGTGTATTCTGTATACTGGTGGAAGTACAGGCTGCAACCTCTTGGTTTAATAAATGGCACTCTTTAAGTGGACATTGTCCCAAAGCAGCTTTATTCAAATAAAGCGGTAATAAATAGTTTTTTGTTTGTTTTTTTTTAGAATTGTACGTTTCTCCCTAATGAGCAAACCACTGGTGACTGTGGACTCAAAAAAGAACCCATCCTCATCTGGGTGGCACTAAATGTCCATTCATTAAGTCAAGTCAAGTCAAGTTTATTTGAATAGCGCTTTTCACAACAGACATTGTCTCAAAGCAGCTTTACAGAAAATTGTTGTCATTACATTTCATTGTTGTTGAGGTTTACAGTGAAAGGTGATTACATGCAAGCTGCATAGGCTATATCCTTTTTTTTACTATTTAAACCTAAAAAACATGGCAGTGGCATTTTTGGAAATTTCACAATACACAGTGATTGGCAGTGATGTCCCTCTGGAGACTCATGGTGCTGAAAAGGAAAGTAGAAATTACACAACCTTTTTTCCTTTTTGCAAAATAGGTAAGTCCAAAAATCTGGTGCATTTTGCACATATTTCTGGTGGTACAGTGCATATAGCAAGCAGGGAAAATAAGATAAGATTGAGCATACCTGATTTGTGCTTTGCCATTTCCAGCTGCTTAAAATAGCTACTCTGATTAGAATAGAACCCATCGCAAGCACATCAGGTTTTAAAATGATCCTTGCTTTTCACCATTCTCGTTGCACTGATGCTGGTGGAAGCAGCAGGCTAATTAACCAGAGCCCTACCTTTTACAGCAATAGGTATGGAAGTTTAGAATGACTGCATCGGATTACCATTATCTCGTCGCATTTCAGCTACTCTACTCGTTCATGTAATTTTTTTTTTAGCAGCAAGAGACACGACTACTCAGTCAGGAATGTACAGGTAGCCGAATGTGAACACTTCATTGAATGAAACAGAAACAAATGCAGATACAAGTTGGAGGTGGTGTAATTGCTATCTTTTGTATGGAAAGTTAGTCAGGAAGGTTTGCGGGGCAATTTGTTGTGACTAAATGTGTGCATCAGGAGTATGATTATTTAAGTAATTACAAAGAAATAGCACCATATTTATCAAATAATGTAAATAATAGAAAATAATTACCAGACCACAGTTACTTACATGAAAATGGGGATTTAGTATCTGCCCGGTCAGGATTCAGGTGGTTTAGGTTAGACAGCTAGTTTATTTTCATTTCAAGAAATAGAAAACACTAATTTTGTTAGAATACTTTGCAAGTAAAATATAAATAATAACCCTGTGAATGGGATTTAAACAGTCCCAAGCATGTTATTACTCAAGAGATACAGCTATGTTTGAGGAACTACCAGATAATACAGATGCCAATAGAGGCATTATGTTAAACAAATTTTCGCTTTGAATAAACAACTACACTAAAAATGATGTATACAAAATGCTAAATAATGTTAAATTTGAATGGAAATCACCATAGCTTTAGTGCATGAGGTAAACTATATAGCTAATGCGAACATAGTGCTAATAATGATCCATGAATCTGACTACGTGATGCCATCAACTCACAATAGCCCTGATCTAAAAAAGAAAAAAACAATCTTTTAAGAAAAAAAGAAATGTGTGTGAGAAAGCAAGAGAAATAAACTGAGGAGACCTTGTTTATTTAGGATTCTGTCGTTAATACAGCACAGATGCTCTAGGAAATAATGAGAATAATGAAAACGATAAGTGATGAGCTGGAGAGTTTTAACCCACACTAACCCTCACACACCCCATCACACGGCGCGTTCCGATCATTTCCTCAGCTAGCCCCATCGCAGAGCGACAGCACACACCTGCCTTATTGATCACAGAGTGTGCGTGATTGTGTATTCGCTGCAGCGCTGAGCCGCACCGAGTGTATCTTCAGCTGTGCTTAAGCACAACCCGGTGAGAACACATTCTGCTAGCAGGACATTGACCTTGCTCCCTCCCGCAGCCTGTGTGTGACAGAGTGTGACAGAGGCAGCAGGGAGAGGCGAGTGTGTGATAGTGCACATTGTGTGTGTGTGTGTGTGTGGTAAAATGAGGAAGAGAAAGCAGTGAGGTGTCCAGCACTTAAATTGCCTGTTTATTTCCAGTCACTGCATCATTTACCGAGAGGAGGTAGAGGCAGCAGTGTGTGAGAGAGAGTGTGAGAGTGTGTGAGCGTGTGTTAGAGAAAAAGGGAGATTTGGGAAATTCAGATAAGGATGTGTGTCTGTGTGTGTGTGTGTGGGGGGGGGGGAGTAAGTACAGTGAGTAAGAGGAAATCTTGGGGGTTGGGGGGATGGGAATAAGTATTGGAGCATGAATTCTTTTTTTTTTTTTTTTTGCTGCGTATGTAGGTAGGTATGTGTGTGTGTGTCAGGCTAGTGATTAGTGGAGCCCAGCTGGCTGAATGCATCACTCTGAGAAGACCAGCAGCTCCCCTGTATTGCCTTTGTCTGCTGTCTGGCACCAGCAACAGGGGTTAAACGCACTTGCTTCACACTTAAAACACGTCATATGTTGCAAATATATGGTATACTCTCGTCTCCACCTCCATCTCTCTCTCTCTCTCTTTTTTCTTTCGCTCACGCCCCCTCACATTGATTTCTTGACCCCAAGCTTCATTCATGTCAACACCAAATTGGAAACGAGGTGCACTGTGCTAAAAAATTATATATGATATATTTATTGTGACAAAGTATACTCCAGCTGTCAATTTATCTTAACAGCAAGCTCATGAGTCATGTAACACGATAACGGATAAAAGGTTAAACTGAAAAAAAATAAAAAATCCATCACAATGCATAAACAATCGATTTACGTATAGTCAGGTTGTGGCAACGCGAATCATTATCAAATTCAAACAGAGAGGTCGTGGCGGCTCGTCATCATGTATCACTCGTATCGTTGACTCGTCCGCTAGATTTGATCTTCATTTAGGCTAATACATTCTCGCCCATTTCAGTGACATATCCGATATACATCATCAGCCATCATGATGCGGATTTCTTCATGCTGAAAAGAAGTGGATTATTTACTATTATTTTTTTTCCCCTTGAAAAATGTAACACAAAATATAGAGTATGTAAACACTGTCTAATCAGCATACAGCAGAGAGCAGAACTGTAGGTTTTGTGTGTGTGTGTGTGTGTGTGTGTGTGTGTGTGTGTGTGTGTGTGTGTGTGTGTGTGTGTGTGTGTGTGTTTAAATGAAAGGGGTAGACCTTTAATGTTTACTGTGTTTATTATTCAGAGGAAACATGACAAGAAGCCAGTCAAGCATTACACATTTAAACTAAAATTAAAACTAAACAAACAAACAAAACAAAAAAAACCAAACTTACTAATTAAATAACTAATGTAGATCCAGGATTAGCTACATTTGTGTATTCATTAAGTAACTGATTATTATTATTATTTATTTATTTATTTATTTATTTATTTATTTATTTATTTATTTATTTATTTATTTTATCAATGAGGCCTTGGGACATAATGTATCGGTTAACCATAAGAGTTTCAGTGTTAAGTTATTGATAGATATCTATCCCTTCTATCTAATATCACCACACACTGCTGGTGTGATCAATAGTGCGATACACTCCTATAGTTGTCTTAGTATATTTCATCTGGTTAATGCATTCTGACAAAAAGATGCATCTTGTTTCCAATTTAGTATGACATGATTAAAACTCTGGGTCAAGGCAAGAGGCAAATGTAGGGGGAGTGGAGTGGAGAGGAGGGGAGGGGAGATGGTGAGGGTTGTTTAGGGGTATTGAAGCATGCTACAATTGCTCACACTTTTAATTACACACAGCATGGTTGATACAAATCAAGCTTGCTAGGAGTGTCTCCTCTCTTTCTGTGTTCTTGCACTAGTAAATATAATTCAGTTCAGATATATGTATAGACAGCTAGCTTACTTTAAACATGCATTACCACTGAACATAATCGCTATCACTTGTTAATTCAATAAGGATTTTCACACCTAATTGTTAGAACTTCAATATAATTTGGATTTCAGTAGGAGCCAGAGCTTGCACTGCAACAGTAGCACTAGAGCACCATCATTTCCGCACACACAGTTGAATCAAGTGCCTTAATGTAGTCATCCGACGCATTTTAAGCATCCGAAATCGATAACTGATGTTGCACCGTGTCCTGTGATTGACTGGGTCCCATCCAGGGTGTATTCATGCTTTACAACCAGGGTTCCCGGATTGGCGTTCGGCTTCGGGGTGACCCAGATCAGGATAAAGTGCTTACTGAAATCGAACGAATAAGAATGTTTCTTTGGGTTGCTGCTTTGAAAACGTTTCCAGCTGTGTCAGGGTGTTTATAGCTGGCACTTTTAGCGAGCACTTAACGAGGAGGCGCCTACTGCCCGGTGTCTTTTGAAGGAGTTACATGATATCCATTAAGTCCATTTGTAACAATATACTCAGCACACTCTGTAACAGGAACACCTTTACACATATGTGCAATAAGCCAATCATGCCTATTCAGGGTATAAGCTTTAGTTAATGTCCGCATTATACATTAGAAAATGAATCAATAACTTGGTGGTATGGAATGGCATTGAATTGGTTTGTCTGATGGCTCTAGGCTCTAAAAATCAACAATGTCTAATTATATAATTATATCATGCCCATTTATGATAAAATGATATAATGTTTGAACATATAATGGTTTTCTTCACTTTATGGCCAAAGGTTTGTGCACATCTGACCATCACACACATATTTGACTCAATTTCTACAATTTCTCTTTATTGGAACTAATAAAGCCAAACGTGTTCCAGCATCAAAAATGTACACAAAAAACAAAAAAGATTATGAGTGTCCTACACTGGACACCTTTAGAACTAATGTTCTTGTGGATAAAGAAACACAAACTCCAACCTACAAAATCTAATGTAAAGCCTTCCCAGAATAGTGGTGCTTGTTAAAACAGTGAATAAGACACTAAATCTGGAATGGGATGTTTAAAAAGGACATACCATGGATGTGATGGTCAGCATGCACAAATATTTTCGGGTTGACAGTGTTTGAATATTCACATCTGAAGATGGAAATTCTACTCTCAAGGTCTCTTCCTTTTAACTGTAAATCATGTTTGCCATGTAAATGTGGCAAATCCGAACATCTGTCTCCAGTAAATGCTTACAAACTGCAAGTATCATTGTTAGTGTGAATGCTGATGACTGTGTGACTACATGTTGAGAAAGGAATAAGTAATGCCCTGTTGAACAAAGGCTGTAATAAGTAAGTGAAGACTTTCCAATGGCGGAAAACATACTCTTAGGAAACACACACATTGGGAACTCATTCCATATAATTATCTAATCATCTCCTTAAATGAATCTTTAATTATAAGGAAACTTTAATTATAAATCTGTGATTATATATTATTTAGTGATACAGCCTTGCAATAGAAAATGAACTAATAAATTCTGGCCAATCAGATTAAAAAATTCAGCAATGTATTCTAGGTAACTTTTTTTCTTTAGATGCATAGATGCATAATATCAGATACAGCAGCAACAAATATTTTAACACTAATGTTAATGTTCACTGTGTCTGTGACAATATAGTGTAACATCCATATATATATATATATATATATATATATAAGATGGATATTTTTTCCTGCCTCTAATGGATATGTTCTATTAACCGCCAGTGAAAATGTATGCAGAAGAAGAGACACTGTATGTATATTTATGCACTGTATGTATCATATTTGCAGTGCATACATACATAATGCTTGCATTATTTCATCCTATTTGCCCATAACTCTTCAGACAAACACCGTCCATACTTCAGAGACGCACACAGCTAGTGTCTTCCCATCCTCCGTCATATTCTTTTGTTCTTGCGGTTCCTTAACTGATACGTTGCCATTGTGAAAAGCCAGCACCTCATCTCGTCCTCCTTCTTTTCATTCTTTTCCCCACACCGCCCTTGAACTAGCTTTTCTACTCGTCATCTCTTCGCTGAATACGACACGTCAATGCTCATCTCATACCGCACTTCTAAACAGCTGTGGGAAAAGGGGGGTAGGGGGAGTTAGGAATATATAGATGGAGAAAGAAAATGAGAGGGAAAATAGGAGTGAGAGAGAAAGAGGAGGAGGAAAGGGACATAGTAAAGGAGGGAGAGTAATACAGTGAAAAAAAGAAGGTGAGAACAAGAATGAGGAGTGAGAGAGAAAAAGGAAAGAGAAGAAGAGAGAAAGAAGGAAGGGGAGAAAGAGACATGGAAAGAGAGGCTAAGGAGAAAGAATACAAGAGGGAAAGAGAGCGAGAGGGACAAGGAAACATGAAAGGAAGAGCGTGAGAGAGAATTAGAATGGAAGAGAGAAAGAGAGAGAGAGAGAGAGAGAGAGAGAGAGAGAGAGAGGGGATGGAAAATACGGCAACTGTATGAATGGTGCAAAAAATGGCACCGTCTCAAAGGGCAGAGCCAAATAGACGAAGGATGGAGCGAGGGATTTATCCAGCAGGGAGGAGAGAAAGGGTCACAGTGAATGATTCAGAATCAGATTAGAAAAAAAGGGGGAGGTGGAAAGAGGGAGGGTGTGGAGACTGAAAGAAGAGAATGAGTGGTGGTAAATCGAGCATCGAGCTCTGCATATGGGTAACTCTTAATTATCCGAGCTAAAAGCTTTATTAGGACCGCTCAGTCACAGAGAGAGAAGCAAACGCATGTGAGCATCCTGTCCATATTTCTCACTCCCTCTTTACCCTTTTCTCCTCATATATCTCTCTCGCTTATACTCGGAGGAAATGAGGTGGAGGAGCACCTGGTTAAGTCGCCCTTACCACTTTATGTCATGTTATAACTCTCACTATCTCTCTCGCTTTCTCTATTTCTGTCTTTCTCTCTCTCTCTTGCTCACTGACTGGCTATTATACTGGCTCTGTTAGGAGTCTGGTCACATCATACTGTGTCTCTGTGAGTGTGCTGGTTTCTCTTTGTGTATATATGTGTGTGTGTGTGTGTGTGTGTGTGTGTCTAGGCAGTTGTAGGATTCTAAGCTCCTACAGATATATCAGGCTATTTAATAACGACTAATGACAATAGCGAATCAAATATTTCCCCCTATGAACCTATGCAGTGTTTGGGGAGTAATAAGATCCCGCCCAAACCCCGAACTTGGGGAATTCAAGCTCATACTGGCTAAGTTGTGGCGAAGCAATTGAACATTTTCTTAGAAAAAGAACACAGTGAACATATAAATGATTCGAATTTTCAGCAACTGTTACTGAAAACCATTACTTGGTGATTAAGTAAGGAATAAAACCCAATAAAAGGACGATTTTCCTAAAACAGCATGTCATCAAGCAATTCCTTTTTCATTTTTATTTGTATTTTATTTTAATACAATATAACAAGTGTGCAGTGGAACGTTTCTGGTTTCTAGTCAATCCCTTACCAGCGTTTCTTTTTCTACACTCTTATGTTGATAAAAGCCAGAAAAAATGCTGTCATATTCTAAAAACTGAAACTGGTTATAATATAGATATATTATGTTATAATGTTAATGTAAACCACTTTTTAAAAAATATGTGCATGCATTTAATTTATTTTGCACCTTCTATATTTTACATATACCATTCTGGCACGAGCATATGCGGCATAGAAACGTATTGCAATCTTTAACTCGATTGAACCGTATGAGACATCTTTAAACCAACATTTACCTCGGTACAAATTGCCCGCTTTCTTGAGATATTAGTTACAAGAATCTCCACTTTTCTTCAAAGTCTCTATTCCGAGAAGCCTAAAGAATTTACAGGCTAAAATCTGTCTGCATTTTAAAAATACCATGTCCAGCATCGCCTTGTTGTGGAGATGCTAGCTTAGTGATTAACGCATTGAACTTTTTATCTGAAGGTCGTGAGTTCAACTCCCTGCCATGCCAAGCTGCCACTTTTGAGCTGCTCGGTTGTAAGAATGTGATAAATATAATTTGCTCAGGATTAGGGCATCTGCCAAATGGCGTACATTTAAGCGTAATGGAAACGATACTTGTCACATGCACTTTACAGCACAGTGAAATTCTTTCTTAGCAGATCTCAGTGATATTAGGTAGCTAGGGTCAGAGAGCAGGCTCAACAGGTTACAACATCCATGGGTTGAAGGCCCAAGAGCAGCAGATAGGCAATGCCAGGGCTTAAACTCCTATATATATATATATATATATATATATATATATATATATATATATATATATATATATATATATATATATATATATATATATATATATATATAGGTGAGCCTCTTAAAAAATTCTAATAATGCAAAACATCTCTTAATCATTCAAGGGAACATTTATGTTTTCGTCTCAGGTTTCTTATCATCTAACGGAACTTGTGGAAGTAGTTTTGGTGATTACATCATTTCCTGCCTGATGCTACCGTTAACTAAGAGTATCCACAATGGAGGAGCTTCAAGGTTTGATTAATCTTTTTACTTGGCAGACGATTGTATGTGGGAAGACGTAAAGCAGTGACTAAACGGAACTTTCCAGCTCACTGAAAATGTTATTACACACTGCCGCGCTGTACGGTCAGGTAGAACAGATATTTCAACTTGCCAGGCTGAATCCTAAATAATATTTCAAGGAAACACTGACATCATTGGTAGTGACTTGATATTTGCTACAGCGATACGTGTCAGGATTAAGGCCATGGAAAATGTTTGCTATCAGCCTTTGCACCACTATCTATCATTATGTAACTGGTATAGTCTCAGCATTGTTTTTCTGTATTAATGTATATAATGTATATATAGTCTGTATAAATCTGTGCAGCTCTGCAACATCTGTAGCTGGGATGGCTTGCCTTTTTTGTCAGATAAAAAAAATCTTTAAATCTGTGAGTTTGCCCCATATGATGTCTGCTAAATAAATTTGGTAAGTCAAAAACAAAATGCAAAAACAAAATGCAAAAGTTAATTGAAACAGAATTAGAAAATTATAAAATATATGGGAATATAACATTAGATAAACATTAAATTAAGCCAAAAAAAAAAAAAAAAGGCAAAGTTTATCACAGCTCTGCAAAAACATACCTTTCCCATTCACATACACATCAGAAAGGGATGGGGTGAGGCTAAGCAGCAAGCATACTGAAAACAAAATAAAAGGGAAACATATAATATGAAACATTAGGTGCAACATTTTATGTTATGCCACATAATGTATTTTAAACCATTAACATTTTTGCAACTGAATCCAATTCTTTGTTCATTAAAATTTCCCCTCGCACCTCACGGAGTGTCTCAAGTTTCTAGTGGTTGTTGTTGCTGGGTTTCACGGTCCTCTTCTTCACGCTAGGGCTATGCTTTCTTTGTCTTAGTGATTTTTACATCCGCACTATAAATAACGCCTCTACTTGCATCCGCCTTTGCCGTATTGCATGACACTTTACAGTTGAAGATGCAGTCCTAGTTTTATTTTTCTTTCAAATTTATAGGACTCATGAGGTAGTTGTGACAATTGGGTTCTAACCAATCAGCGGTCTACGCTATTTCAAATTTCTTGTTTGCATGACTCACTTGGGAACAGAAACAGCAATAAAACCTTGGATAAAACCTTCTACACCGCACTGTCCAGTGGATACCCCGCTATATACAAAACGTTATTATTCTTTTTATTTTTTTGCTATGGTGATTATGAAAGTTGACTCCACTCCTGCAGTCTCATATATCTGCGATAGAACTTGGAAATGAGATCTGCTAAAGCTGCTGCGTGAGAGAGATTATTTTAATAATGGAGTAAGCTAATAAACACCAAGCCATAAAACTGATGCATCTTCACATTTTGTAGCGTTCTCCTTGTGTCGACTCTATGAGCAGCTGCTCGGCGCACATGCATGTTCCCTAGCAAACATTAACACACAGCCATTAATGTTAAAGCTAAGCTCATGGAGAAACATTCATCATTTTGTCATGCTGTTGGTATTTTGTTCCCAAAACACACACATATGCATGGACACACCTACAGGCATGTACACAGACTTTTTTTGCCACGTTCTCGCCAGTGAATTGGTTCACCGTCAAATTAATGGAAGCTTTCCTCATCCTGACAGTAATGCCAGCCTCCAACTTATTCTCCAATGAGTTCATGACCCTCCTCCCCCTCTCTCTCCCTGCCAAATGATGAATTGTGAGGGAAAAATAAGGTGCTGCTGTTTGCTGAATAGTTAAGCAGCCACACACACACACACACACACACACACACACACACACACACACACACACACACACACACACACACACGCACACACAAGCACACACACAGTAAGCACTCTGACATGCACAGATTAAGCAAATAAGGTGGCATAAATACACAATCATTTTCCCAGAATCCGAACCCACACATGGTGCTCCTTGAAGTACAGTGGATTTGTGCATCAGATCAGAATTGGATGGAGGCATTCAGATTTAAAGAGTGAGGACTGTTTTTTTTCCCACTCTCCAGACACGGCAGTCTGCAAAAGACATGCTGTGTTTTGTATGAATTGAAAAGCTAATCTGTAAAATTCTGCCCATCCCTCTCAAGTCAACACAATTCAAATTCCATTAGCACTCGGACCCAGGCGGCAGTGGATGGAGGATTTAGCAGGGAAAGATGCACATGCAATAAACAGAACGAGTTTGGACAGATTTTCCAATCTAAAAATGATGGATTTATGGATATGTAGCTTTTCTTTTTATAAAGTAATAAGATGTGCTTATCAATAAATCCAGAACAGGAGTGAAAGTACAGTGTGATTCAAGTTAAATCTCTCCCATTGTCTTTCTACATTTAGATCCAATCATCTCTGTGACTTTAAACCAACGTGACTTTAAAATGCAGTTTGTTCTTACTTAACATATCCGAAGTTTATATATTAGCCATTAATGCAGTTATAATGGAAGTGCCTTATGGCATCTATCCCACAATTGATTTAAATAGTGAACATTTACACATTTACTTTGCACTGCAACACATTCAGGAAACAAGAAAAGGGCGTATATACTTTTATTCCATTTATATTAGATCAAGGATCATTTGTGACTCTTAATAGTGAAATAATGTGAAACCTGTTAACTGTAAGTTTAAAATGTAATGCCTTTAATGGACAAAAAGCATAATTGCTTTAAGAACATTTCTCCTTAAAGATCTCATTATTTGTAACTAAATTAATATAATATCTGTAACACTATAATGTTGAATGCAGTAAAAGCCAACATCTTATTGCTTTTTCCATTCCCAAGTGAGTCATGCATAGTGTATGGTGAAATCTCCTCATGCTGTATCTCCACTATGTCACAAAATGAGTACACCCCTCAAATTTCAGCAACCACGTTCAAAAATGTTCTTAAGGCACAATCATATAGAAATGAAACTTGGATATACTTTAGAGTAGTTAATGTGCAGCTTGTATAGCAGTACAGATTTACTGTCGTCTAAATATAACTCAACATACTGTTTTGTTTGCCTAAATAACTGGCAACAAATTTGAGTTCTTGTCTATATATATATATATATATATATATATATATATATATATATATATATATATATATATATATATATATATATATATATTCATTTATATATGAACACCTGAACTTTTTTCCCATTCCACTATCAGTCCACCATTTGCTGCAATAGAGTTTAGAGGGTGCTTGTGGAAATGCCCGCTCTGATGTAGGTGAGGAGGCCTGGGGTGCAGTCACAGTTCCAAATCATACCATAGGTGTTCAATAGCGTTGAGATCAGAGCTCTATAGCAGGCCACTCAAGATCCTAAACTACAACTCATGCAAACCATATCTTCTTAGACCTCATACAATTCTACATTTTGTGTAAAAATACGCACACACACACACACACACACACACACACACTCACACACACACACACACACACACACACACACACACACACACATGTACACACACATATATACACACATACACACAAATTGTGATAACTAGACGAGTATCTATCAAAAATAGTGGTGAACCAGCATCAGAGTCATGGGAGGCCAAGGCTCATTGATTTACGTGGGGGAGCGAAGGCTGGAAGGTTAATACTGTAAATCATGTGAAAAACATTTAGAAAATTAATTCTAAAAAAACTAAATTATGAAATGTTAAAGGCAAATACCCTTTGTCTAAACAAACACCCATTTTGTGTGTCTTTTTTTTAAAAATTATGACATATTAGGTTGAAAACAACTAGATTATTAGGTACATAAGCCAAAACTAGCAAAAGTCCTCAGAGAGCAAAACATGTCTTGGATGATTGACTACACTTGGAGTAAAGGGGACATTGTCTAAATCTGATTTATTGCCAAATCGTACATTTAACACTGGAATCTGGCAGCACATTTGGTACATTTTGCAACGTTCTTAACGAGAACTAGCTGACAAACAGCTTTAGCTGCTAAGCTCAGAATGTTAACCTTTGCAGTTCTTGTGTGGGTGTGTGCGAATCAGCGGACATCTCGACCTGTTATTTGCTTTCATTTGTGCTGTCAGCACAGGCAATCATTTATTTGTCCCATATCTCCTTCATATTCTCACTATCATGGAATCAGCCACATAATATTCATACACGTGTGTCCGACATACATGTGAAGATATGTGGCATGACTGGCAGTGAAAATGATTAATATAAGGCATACATTTAAATGCTAAAACTATTGATAACCTTATAACTCATTTACTACTTCAAATGTTTTAAATTATAAAAAAAATAAATAAATAAATAAATAAATCTTCCAAACAAGCTTAAAATTATTCGATGTTTTTATTGGACCATGTTTGGTAAAAAAATTTTTTAGTATATATAAATGTATGTACATTTGTAGCATACAACAATCAGAAAACATTGCGACCACCTGCCTAATATTGTCTTGCCAAAACTTCTCTCAGCCATCAAGGCCTGGACCACACAAGACATCTGGCACCGTGGCAGTGGCACCGAGACATTAGCAGCAGATCCTTTAAGTCCTTTAAGTTGTACGGTGGAACCTTAATGGATCAAACTTGTTTGTCCAGTACATCCCACTGCGGCTTGATCGTATTGATATCCTGCGAATTTAGAGGCCAAGTCAACACCTTGAGCTTTTCGCAGTGTGGCAGGGCACATAATCCTGCTGAAAGAAGCCACTGCCTTTAGAGAATAGGAGTGTAACCTGGCCTGCAGTTTATGCTTAGGAAGGTGGTACGTGTCAAAGTACCATCCACATGAATGACAGAATCCAAGGCTTGCCTTTTTTTTCTCGGTTGTCCTTCCTTGGAACACTTTTGGTACTAACCATACTGGGAACACTCCACAACACCAGCCGCTTTGGAAGGTGCTCTGACCAAGTAATTTAGCCATCACCATCTGTTCCTTCTTGAAGTCTCTCAGATTGTTTTGTTCGCCAGTTTTTTCTGCTTCCATCACATCAGTTTTCTAAACTGACTGCTTACATGTCTGTAATCAATACTAGTCACTTCACCTATCAGTTTTTTATTATTATGGCTGATTTGTCATATTGGTATGTAACTACTTACTGCTTTGTCTACATCGATTTGAGTATTACCAACTGATTGAGATTTAATTTGTCTTTTGCGAAAAACATTGATCTATTTTTTTTCTATGATTGTAATTAGTCAAATGCAGTGGAAATGTTATGGCTTGTATATTGGATTATGTATAATACACACACCATATATAAGCAGTAAAAAGGCTTTATTAAAACTTAGGGAAAACTTTTAATTTGGATTTAAATAGGAAGGGGTGCCCAACTCCCTGACCTTTTTTTCCTCAAGCTTTTAGATGAAAAATTATGCACACGATTTAACTGTGTTTTGTCGTTGCACACTGAATCAAGAATTTACAGTGCATGTATTACTGATTTGAAGTTAATGTAACCCGTAAGTTGGTACGTTTAGAAGAAGGTTAGGAGATCTTAAAAATTGTTCATGGGTGAAATGAATTCATCAAGTTTAAAATGCCTGGAACTGAGCTCAGCTCTCACATACATTTTATCAGCAATCCAAATTTCTGTGCCGTCTTTCAGTTTCATAAAGCTTTCAACCACACTGCGACAAACAACACAAACAGCTGGATCATAGAAAATATTTCCGCACATACTTATGACTTGTTAGCATTCGAAAGATCTCAGTCAAATTTCAAAAGGGATTAGATTAAGCGGCTCCGTTTATTTTGCCACGTTCAAAAGGGAGCTGTTTGAAGTGGCTGAAAACGTGTGCTAAAAACTGCTGCATTTCAGTTCAGCACTGTTTTAACACACACTTTTTATCTTTTTTCATTTCAGTCTAATCCTTGTCAACATCTTCAGGTGCTGTTCCAATTAATAATAAAGTTTTTTAGCGAGTTATTCACGAATATGTGATCAGTGCAGCAGTGTGCTGTTTGTTCACCATTCAGTAAACATTACTGTTTAACAGTCATATTCACACACCACCGTGAGCATCAGCCAGTCAACAGCTTACTGTTTTGTGTGGAAGACCTTTTGTTTCAGTGACAAAGAGAAAATATAAACATTGTTATAAACAGATTGTCCTGCAAATAGAAACACAGTTGAAACCGCGAGACAACAGATATAAATGTCCTGTTTTTTTACACTTGAGATTCACTACAACACGCTAACACCTTTTTCGGAGCAGTATTGAAAATGTGAAGAAAAAAAAATACATTTTATTTTTATTATAATTTTCTACATCCCTTTTTTTTTTCTAGTTTAATTTCAGTCTTGCATAATTTGGTCATTTGGATTTATTTTTATTATTATTTCTTTATTTAGTAGTACAATTTTATATTATTATTTTTGCTTTTTAATTTTGGTTTTAGACTTTCCTCCTTAAATGGAATGGAGGTCATTATGAATATGCAGATTCCAATTACAGGCATACTAAATCCTTTCTCCTCTTTTTTTCTGTTGAATTTTTTAGTGTTCAGTGTGCTAAATGAAACTGGCTAAAACTATAGTAGAGCTACGATTGTCTCAACCAGAGCCTTTTTTAATACTAGATTTACTCTAACAAGAACTGATTCATGTTTATATGTGTATATTCTGTCTGTCTTTTTCACATAATGTCATTTTTATTCCATTATATATTTTTAGCAGAAGTATTATATGCAATAATATTATAGTATAATAGTAATAATTATTGAGTAGTATAACAGTTTATTTTAGTCATGGCAGAAAGATTTTACATTATCGAAAAAATCTGAAAGAAAACAATGCTAGGGCTATAGTCAAGACTGCCATTGTCAATTCTGAGATAAATGTGAGACCAGGACTAGCTGAAATTGAATCTTTAGGGGGTAAAGTCCAAGCCAAGTCCAAATGAAAGGAAATCCAAAAAACAGCTTATTCTTTTCTTTTTTATTCTTTCTACTCTTTCTATTCTTTTCAGTCTATGACTAGACTTGGTTACTAGGTTAAGACCAGACTCAAAGAGTCAACCCAAACATTTACCTCAATGCAAAGGAAACATTATTGATTGGATCATTCGCTATTTGGAATTTCAAAATGGAACCCTTGCGAAATTCCCATCATATTATTTTTAGTTGTTTTACATTTTCTTCATATTTACTATGACACATGATTGCCTTTTTGCACAACAGTGACCTACATAAAGAATTTATATGTTTCAAGCTACCAACCAAACAATCTCACAAATGCATTGCAATTAGCCAGATTAAAAGTTAAGGTTAAGCAAAAATCAATCCAAGATTTAGTTTGAAGATTCCAACTCCAATTCCATTTGTAATCCCATTATTATCCACTCACACTATTTCTGAAAGACCTTAAACAACCATTTTAGCTTCAAAAAAATGTACGCTAGCATTGTATCCATTTCATTTCTCCAAAAAGGAGAAATCTTTGTTAAAAACCCTTTTGCTTTGATATCATCTAATATAACTTTATTTCTAATAAAAGCCTCCATTTGTTTTCTCAGCAGAACAAGGGCTATTCTGGTCTAAACAAGGATCAATGGTCCCTCCTTCTCCTTAACCATCTCTGGCAGGCACAAGGGATTTCATTTGAATTACCAATGACGTTCAAGAGCATTTTCTTTTCCCCAATGTGAAAACAAACGCCAGCATTAAGAAAAGTTACAGCACACCAGAGACGGTGGGAAAAGATTGCGTATGCTGAGCAAAAAAACATGCTGGACAATTGTGAATGAGACAACGGGTTATGACCAGCAAGGCAAAGTCCTCAGTGAGAAAGATCCAGAACTAATGTGATGCTTTGAATACCTAAGGGATTTTCTTATTTTAAAAAAAATGAATCGGAACTCAGTTAAGTCGATCGAATGTCAACGTTTTTCAATTTGGGATTTCCTGGTGTCGCCCTGAACTCCAGTCTGGTGTTTTGTAGGAATTAATACACAGTATCCCTAAAACCCTACTTCAAATCTGTGGCTGGAAACCTCTGGAACATGCATGGAGATGGACACAAAGAAAAACACTACAGTTTGGATGCAGGTCTACTAAGGCTTCACCCAGAGGGAAGGAGTCTCCCAATCCTCACAATCAAAGGTAATGTTTCTTCTACATATAGACTCCCATCGCTAGGAACATGCGTATGCATTTCACATGTTTTGCAAGAAAGTCATCTGATTGTAGGGTTGATTGCATAATCATTAGCTGCTTGCATTAAATTAGCATGTGTGATTGATATACACGGCAGTATGTTTTTAAGATTCCAGAGTTTTGGAGTTGTGGTCTCCACTGAGACCCAGATGATTAGCAGATATTCAACCAGACACTATTACCAGACAAATTACCAACGCTGCAATGACTACAAAACACATACCATTACTGGAATGGCTACAAAGCAAACTGGGTTGTGTAAAAGTGCTGCTACTGTAGTGAGTAAAAAAGTTAAAATCGAAGTAGCGATCAAGAAACTTACTCAGGTAAGAATAAATAAGTGGAGTAGTAAAAAAAAAAACTCTTTACAATTAAAACAAGCTATGGCTGAACTGCATGTAAAGAAAAGTAACCTTATCTGGTTAGCTAACATTTCAAATGAAGTAGCCTGTGTGGTTCATTAGTTCATGTTAATTCATGCATATTTCTAGCTACATACTTAGCTCTCTATTAAAGAGACTCATTATACATTATTCGTGTCATTACCTGCTTAGCACTGCTATAAACCATAGTAGCATTGTAGCACTTTGATATATTTAGCACAATTGACAGTCACTACTGAACACCAAAGTGATACTTTAAGCTGAATACAGAGCTTTTCGATCAAGCCTATCTTTAGCTTTAAGCTGAGAGGATATCAGCATTATTATCGTGCTGTTTTCTTTGCAGCATTTAACATTTACAATACCTGAATAATGGGCCAGGGATGCTTATATGGATCCGAAAATTGCTCAAGTAAAAATACTGGTACTGCGTACTATGACAAGTATTATAACAAGTACACCCAGTTAGATAATTTTAACAACTGCTATTTACCCATAATCCTTTCACCATCAAGCAAGCTGTACTATAATTAATTACCCATGGTGCATTTGGTGACCATCCATTCCCAGGTACTATATGAATCATAAAATAAAATAAGAGCAGAGTTTGGCATAATACAGATTAATAATGTATTATTATACAGTATATACAGTACATTAATAGTGTAATGTACTGTCTGCCAAAGTTTCTCAATCTTTTAAAACTCCTGTTTTCTGGAGAATTTATGAGGTCAACAATTAAAATCACAAAAACAGATTTGTTTCAGATTTATTTATGTTTATTTACCCAAAACAATTTCATGCATGCGATCCAAATAAATTCTGCCATCTTCTAATTTTAGAAAATATTGGAGTTATAAAAAATGGAGTTATAACTACTCTAGGTACTATTGCAACTTATCTTTCGATGAGTTTAGATGGTCAGTGTCTGTTGGTGATTTAGACTTTCTAGTTACATGAAGATGTTTTCTAAACTTGTTGACTTTTGCCCTCTTTTCATCTGTCCTGTCATCAGCTGTGGGGTAAAGTTAAGTCATTTATGTTCATTACATAAATTATTATGGAAAATAAGTGGTCTTTGTTGACTTTAAAACCAATTGTTTATGATTGTCTAGCTGTGATCTATCTATCTATTCACTATTTATCTATTCAATAATTATCCATTAATATTCAGTGTCATTAGGTTGTTAATCATGAATTGCAAGTTCCTGCACATATGATGTATGATGGAATTCTAATAGTAATATATGCAAAGATTTTTTCAAACCTTTATTTTATGTTTAATATACATGTTGTGTACATTTGTTTCATATGCTAATTTTATACTACTTAATAATACATTGTGGTGCTAGTTGATAGTTTTATTCTGTAGTTTAGATGAGTTACAGTGGTCACACACTGCAGTAGGTACGACAGACTGGTTCAGGGTGAAGGTTGGACTGCATCAAGGATCGGCCCTGAGCCCTTTCCTGTTTGCAGTGGTGATGGACAGGTTGACGGACGAGGTCAGACAGGAGTCTCCCTGGACTATGATGTTTGCAGATGATATTGTGATTTGTGGTGAGAGTAGAGAGCAGGTTGAGAAGAGCCTGGAGAGGTGGAGATATGCGCTGGAGAGAAGGGGAATGAAAGTCAGTAGGAGTAAGACAGAGTACATGTGTGTGAATGAGAGGGAGGGCAGTGGAGTGATGCGGTTGCAGGGAGAAGAGGTGGAGAAGGTGGAGGAGTTCAGGTACCTGGGGTCAACAGTGCAAAGTAATGGAGAGTGTGTTAGGGAAGTAAAGAAAAGAGTGCAGGCAGGGTGGAGTGGGTGGAGAAGAGTGACAGGAGTGGTTTGTGATAGAAGAGTATCTGCAAGAATGAAAGGGAAAGTTTATAGGACTGTGGTGAGACCTGCGATGTTGTATGGATTAGAGACAGTGGCATTGAGTAAAAGACAGGAGGTGGAGCTGGAGGTAGCAGAGCTGAAGATGTTGAGGTTTTCGTTGGGAGTGACGAGGATGGACAAGATTAGAAATTAGTTTATTAGAGGGACAGCACATGTAGGATGTTTTGGTGACAAGGTGAGGGAGGCGAGATTGAGATGGTTTGGATATGTGCAGAGAAAAGACATGAATTATAAAGGTAGAAAAATGCTGAAGATGGAGCCACCAGGTAGGAGGAAAAGAGGAAGGCCAAGGAGGAGGTTCATGGATGTGGTGAGGGAAGACATGCAGGTAGTTGGTGTAAAAGAGGCAGATATAGAGGACAGGGTGGTATGGAGACGGATGATCCGCTGTGGCGACCCCTAATGGGAGCAGCCGAAAGAAGAAGAAGAAGAAGAAGAAGATTAAATATTAAATTTTTTCCCCTTACATTTGAAATAACAGAATAACTTTTTAGTCTTTCTTCCTTTTTTTCCTTTCTTTCTATCTTTCTTTCTTTGTTTATTTATACCTATGCTTCTCTTTTCTTAAACTTTCCTCTAATATAATTTATTAACATGATCTGTATGCTCAGATCAGAGCTACTTTATATGCATGGGATAAGAGACTGATTTTAAATTAGGCATAATGAAGTTTATTTACTCAGGAGGAGGAGATTATTGCCCAGCCTTCTGACTGGCATAAAGCACATATGGACTGTACATAAAAGTAGCAATTCTGCAATCGCAACAGAAGATAAAGAAACTGAAGAAAAAACAACATTTCAAATGGATTCAGCACAATATCTAATCATTGTAATCCAGCATCAGGAATTATTTTCTGTCCAGCAGAGCAGCAGTATCTAGCTTCACATCATGACTTGATGAGATCGATCGGTGTGGAACAGGAACACGCATGTTAGCGGAAGACACTGAACGAGTCCTGGTGTTATTGCAATCCGATTACGGCCTGTGCGTGGGAAGAGGGGCGTCGCTGGATTGTTTTTGTGTGGGTGATGATTTTCATCAGCTGTAAGATAAAAAGGGCAGAACAAGAAAGGATTAAAGGAGTTGAGTGGAAGAAGACAGAGGAGAATAGATGAGAAATGGATTTTTTTTTGCTCATGAAAAAAGGAAAGAAGCAGCAAAAGAGAGAGAGAGAGACAGAGACAGAGACAGATAAAATGAGAGAGAATCAAAGGCAAACGAATTAAGAGGAGGGGGGAATGAAAGGGGCTTATAGACAGTAGGAAGAGCTAGATTATGAGTGTGTTTGTGCATGTGTTTGTGTGTGTGTGTGTGTGTGTGTGTGTGTGTGTGTGTGTGTGTGTGTGTGTGTGTGTGTGTGTGTGTGTGTGTGTGTGTGTGAGAAAGAGAGACAGAGAGAGAGAGAGAGAGAGAGAGAGAGAGAGAGAGAGAGAGAGAGAGAGAGAGAGAGAAGGAATAAGACAGGTTTGAAAAAAAAGGCCATGATGAAACAGAAGGGTTCGCATGAAAGCAGCCGAAAGAAATTGCGACTCAATCAAGCCGCCTTGTTTCTTATTCAGAGCACGTTCAGATATGGACTATAACGGTTGAGAAAAGAGAGAGTGCATAAGAGAGGGAGAAGCAGAACGAGATGAAGGGAGAGATAGCGGTTGTTCAATTTGAATTTAAACACACTGCCATCTTTTTATCTAACCAAAGATGATGGATTGCATACAAATGCAATCCTCAGACATACTAAGCACTCACATAGCCTAAGCATACACATTATATACACACACACACTCCCACACACACACACTCTCTTTTATACACACACATAGAAAGAGAGGCAGCCTGAAATCTTTTTTGCCCACTACATATGGGAATACATATATACACACAGAGTTGAATTTACATTTGACAGAAGTGAAAAAAAAAAAAAAAAAAAAAAAAACATCGTCATAAATTGAATACAAGATGTTAGTAAGTCACTGAGGCTTGCTTCCCTGCATCCATTTCAGGAAATCCAACACAGCGACTCAATAAAAAAAAGATTAGCCGATCACAATAATACATTTTAACACACTGGTACAAATAAAGCCGTCACCCTTTTCACTGAGCTGCACTGCATAAAGAACAGTAGCTCGTTAAAATCCCCTAGCACACTATAAAATTCAGCAAAAAGCTCCTGCCTCTAAAGGTAACACGCTACCGGAGCTCCCAAGCACCTCGAAAACACCAGGATGCTAGCTGACTATTTCGCATATACTATAATTCCTGGTGAGCTGAAAAGACTCCAAAAAGAAACAGCATACAAGCATAGTAGAAAATCAAAGTAAACGGCTAGCACAACAGAATGCTAGCATACATTTAGCATCATACTGCATCGCTCATGTACTTTTAGATTTTAATAATTAAGAAGGTTTTTGTTAGTTTACTGTAACAGCAGCTCAGTGGTTAAGGTGTTGGATTTCCTATCGAAAGGTCATGAGATCAAGCACTTCTGCAGCCACACTACACTGCAGTTCCTGAGCCCTTCAGCAAGGCCCTTAATGCTTATTTAAGTTAAAGAAATGTTGTTATTTGACTATATGCAAACTAGGTGAGGTTTTCCTCTAACAGCATGTGACATTGTGTTTTATTCCATACTTACATTGCTACCTAAGATGCTAACATACTTGATGCTATGTTTATATTGAGCCAAAGGTATATGATACAGGTCTAAGTAAAAGTAAACAAAAAAAGTACGGAGTGGAGGTTTTAAGGTATCTGATATTATTGGACACTATTTTTGTGATCACAATTAAAAACACACACAAAAAACAGTGTAGAAGCGTGTGGGTGTAATAATATTGTAATGCTAGATTGACTGACAGCCTGTCTGAGACTGGCAGCCTGCTACACCACTCGAAATCTTAATACTACAATGGAGAAAAAGGTTAGCTTCTTTTTTCTTTAGCACTTTATTTTAAGAAACAGATGTGATCAGGTGGAATTGATGATTTGTTAAGTATTTTTTCTTACTTTTTCTTCAGTAAAACTGCACAGTATAAATTTGTACCTGAGAAAAAGAATCAAAAGTCCTGAGATTTAGAAGGGTGTGAAAAAATTGCTGGAAATTAAGAATGCTTTCAAAAATACATTTGTTCATAATTTTCTTTTATTTTTTATTAATTAACAATTTGGAAAGTAAAGAAACAGAAGAGAAATCCAAATCAATTGTTGGTGTGACCACCCTTTGCCTCGAATCTTGCCATCAAATCTTCTAGGTACACTTGCACATAGATTTTTTAAGGCTCTCGGCAGGTAGGCTGTTCCAGACATCTAGGTGAACTAACCACATATCTTCTGTGGATGAAGGCTTCCTCAGATCCGTTTGTCTCTTCATTTAATTCTAGACAGACTCAATCATGTAGAGATCAGGGCTCTGTGGGGGCTAAAACCATCACCTCCAGGACTCCTTGTTGTTCTCTACCCTGAAGATATTTCTTAATAACATTGGCTATATGTTTGGGGTTGTTGTACTGCTGCAGAAAAAATTTAGGGCCAATCAGATGCCTTCTTGATAGTATTTGCACTGTACTTAATATTTTAATAATTTATGCAATTCAGTGTTCCTGTACATCATACCTTTTGAAGCAGAGACTTGTCTAATGTTACAAAATCTCTTTTTTATTGTTGCTTTTCTATTGTTATTGATCTCACCACAACTGTAAGGTTACACTTGTGGTCTTTAAACCAGGCCCTCATTTAATGCAATTTATGTGTTAAGTTGAAATTTACAAAGAGCAGCATGATTTTCTGAAATGTAGTGGAGTAAAAATATACTCAGATTCTAATTTTATTTGTCACACACAAAACCATACACAGTACAACAACATTCAGTGACATGCTCATTGTGCATGGTTTGTGAAATAAAAAGCTGAAAAGTATAAAAGGATAAAAATGACCGATAGAAAACCTGAATAAAATAGAATGTACAATAAAATAGAATAGAATTGCAGTGAAATTAAATAATATATAACTAGTAATTGGTATTTAGTAGATACATTGATACATAGATAGATATATAGATGTGGTATTTTATAGATATGTAGATATTTAAGATATACCTAATATAGTGCAGCTGTGCAGTTTTTGTGTATATGAGTCCAATTGTCTTGTTCCTTTTCCTTGTCCTCAGGAAAAAGCTCCTTCTCATTCTTTGTGTGGTTGCCTACAGACCAGAAACATTTCCCTGACCGCAATAGAACGAAATCCATATATATAGAAATAGAAATCCATTGTTCAGGTGTCTGAGGTCTTCCTGGCCTTGGTCCAGCACTGCTTGCTGTAGATAGACCGCAGGTCAGGAAGCTTAGCTGATCGTGCCATCTGGAGAGCACGTCTGTCCTGCTTGGTGCTGTTCCCAAACCAGGCTGTGATGTTTTCTGTAAGAAAACTCTGATGCAAAGTTCAGAAGTTTAAAGCTCTGCAGTTTAAAATCTCTTAGGCGTCTAAAGTGGGGCAGAAGCTGACATGTCTTCTTCACCATGGTGTTGATGTAACAGGACCAGGTGAGGTCGTGTGTGATGCTAAAACCAAGGTATCAAAAACTGTCCACTCTCTCCACAGGGACCCCACTGATCAAGAGTGGGTGCTAGCTTCTCTTTTGCATCGGGGTGAAGTTCACAACCAGCTCTTTATGACTTGTTCAGCAGATTCTTCTCTTTCATTTTTGATCTAATTCAAAGTGAAATTAAAAAGTGAAAAGTGAAAAAAAAAAAAAAAAAAAAAAAAGAAATACATCAATTACACCATTAGTTTGTACTTAGCTTTTATTCATTTGTTTATTTTTTTATTTTGCTTTTTTTGGATAACCATTACTCTTTATTTTCATTTTTGCTTGGTAAGCTTTATCATTTAGGGCTTGAAAATGAACTCTATTGCTCCCCAGAGGATTGCAGCAAGTTTACGTGCATTAGTGTATTTTAAAGCAGTCAAAAAATTGACAAATGTACAACCTAAGATCAGCTGGTTCTAACAAAACCAATTTAAAAGAAAGTGTGTTAACAAGGAAACAATCTACTGATCTACTGCAAGTGGTTCTGAACCAAGACTCGAAAGAGAGTGAACGACCTCAGGCATTCAAACGGTGGACTCATCTGTACTTTCACTCTCTGAAGACCAACACAGAGAGAATGGGGAAAAACCTCTTTCCACAAGCCAATTCAGGCCCTAAACCAGGAAAACACTTGGACAAAAATTTGGACATGTCTGCACAACACCCACTGCCTCAGACTTGAGTTATCGCATAAATGTTTGACACATCTGCACTTTATTCAAAATAAATCACACTGTTTCTAATCTCTCTGTCCAACATGTAGAGAAATTCTGGTGAATGTAAATTCTACTTTTATTATTTAGATTCTATGTTTATTCTATTTTTTATTTTAAAGACAGATGATAAAAGCATTTCATTGCACATCATACTGTGTATGGTTGGGAATGAGATCAATAAAATTAGCATTTTTAATACTCTCACTTTTTTTATGAGGAGTACCCAAGTGGTAAAGTGTCTGGTAATTTAACAGAGTTCCACACCAGTGCCAAATCTCACCCTTTTTTTCACAAGTGACCGTTTTTAAGCCATGAACATCATCCTTGTGATTGGTGAGGGTGAGGTTTCTATGAACTTAATTGCCTGAGAGGGAATAAGTTCTGTAAAAGGATATGTAGATGAAGGAAAGTTTTACCCTTGTGCTGCAGATTGTGACCAGCATCAATGCCATTAGAAAGAAATTACCGATTTTGCTTCAGTGGGACTTTAATTTCGCCTGTGATTAAACGAGTGAACAATCAGAGCTGCCTCAAAGAGTAGGCGAAAGAAGCAGTCGATCAAATCCTTGAACTGTCTATCCGCTAAGATTTTAGAAAGAAATAGTTACGGGGTTTTTTTGCAATCAGAAAAGCAGCTACAGAGAACTCTAACCAAATGTTTTTTTTCCTACTGTATGTCACTGTAGATCACAGACTAATGTTACTCAGAGTGCACTTTGTAATACGACTAATTAAACATCGTTCAGTTAGCCAGCGAGAAGCTCTGACAGGCTGCAAGAGATGGAAATATAATTTGCCTGTGGCTGAAAACAGCAAATAAACAACAAAACTTAGCTGGAATATTTGAGTATGCATGAGGATTTATTTTATTATTGATCAGAGAGCATTAGTTTATGCAAGAAAGAAATGATTACCTGCTGGCTACAATGCAGCATGTAAAGTATATTCTTTTTGCAATCCATTATTTCATTTTAATGGTTTGAAATGTAGAAATATTGACATGAAGAATATATGTCATAGCTACAGTAATGGAAATTCAAGTATTTCATTACTGCTTTATTTCCTACTCTTGTTATTTTTCTATAGTATATTTGTATATGCTCATTATATGCAAGTCATATTCTCTCATTCTAGGACCTGCGACAAAAATACCGCCTAGGGCTTAGCACACCCCAGGAAGTTTGTGTGAATTTTCCTTTGGGTTGATTTAAAGATTTGTAGCAAGTAATGAGTCTAGAAAAATGAACTGTATAAAATTCAGAAATGGATTAGTCTATTTTTAGCTTGCACAAGAAAAATCCTATTAAAATGTCATTTTTTATCACAAAACTGTAGACTGCTAAAGAACCGTGACTCTCTAATGAAGTTCGTAGCCGTCTCTCAGCTTTGAACCTAAAGTTGTTTGAAATAAAGGCTAAAGCGACATGATTAAAAGATGCAGATTGAAGAAAGGACCCACGAATGATATGCAGAGATGTGCATAATTTTCTCGAATGTGAAATTTGTTCAGGTGCTGCATGACCGTCGGAGTCACCCCACTTCATGACAGTGACAGATTAATCACATTCGAGACATGCAGCATTCAAGGACACGGCAGTTACATACTGAGAGCAGAAACCCTACAGTCCATTAAAATGTAGTATCCACATCATGAAGGAATATTTAAGGGAATTTGTTTGAAAAGAAAAAAGTACTATTTCAGAATGAAAATGGGTTATGCTTTAAGCTCTCTAGAGAAAATTGTAACCTAGTTGTAAGGGAAACCCTCTGTTGGAAAGTTCTACATAGAACTAAGGGATTAAGGGATTGTAAAACCTCAATGGAAAAAAAGATACCCGTATATACACATAACACATGACAGACCGATAAATGTGAAAATTCTGTGAAACTTTTGCGACTAATTAACTGTATGTGTTATTTGCTACTCTTGGAACCAGAGCAAAAGTAACCAAATTCAGTTCTTGTACTTAGTTATGATATGCATGGCTTGGTTTAAATGAAATTTGGGTCCTGCATTTACTGTCATGCAGAAACACACATTTGTACACAATCACATAGACACAATGAGACACAAATAGTCCAACACAGCTAATCCAACACAACTAAAATTCTAATACTATTAATCACTACTGTGCTGAGAATGTTCACTACACGGATCAGATCTAGTCACTGGTGATCTTAACATGAGCCATTTCCATTGATGTGTAAAGTGGCAAATGAACTACACTCTGAAATGGATTAAGAGTAGTTACAGATAAAATAATACAAAGTAACTGCTGCTATAAGGTGCATGGGAATTGTATAAATACTCCTAATACTGGGTCATATTCAAAGATGTTGTTTTTAATGCTGAAATCTATTGTATTCAGAACTTGGAAAAACCACTATAGGAAAAATGCTGTAGAGCAGCCATTTAATTCAAGAAGATCCACCAAAAACACCAAAACATATAATTAGATTTGTATTAAATTCTGTTGATTTACTAACGTAAAACTTTCTTCTGTGTCTCTTGCTTATCGTAGAGGAATAATTCTTTGTTTATCGAATTCAAAGATTCAAATGCTGTACAGTGTTTCTCTAGGTATCCATGTGTTTTTTAAAACGAAGCACTGGACTGTGTTTAGATCGGGACCGCAATAGAATCTTGTCTGAGTTCAGAGTACAACAGACTGCTGTATTAGTCCAAATTGTACATTAGGGAGGACATTTTCAAGTGTGGTTATGTAGTGAATGGTTATGCTTATTTTGCAATGCCATGCCATGCACATTATGCAAGTATGAAGCTTGTGGTTTTAAACACAAGCCCTTATCTTTGAGGCATAGAAAACATAGGTTGAAAAAGAAAATCATAGTTATTCACAGTTGTCAAATATAATATTATAGCAAAAAAGTAAGGCCGTTTAAAAATAATAATAATAATAATAATAATAATAATTCAAACAGATTAAATACAATAAAAGATTAATGTGGCAAGTGCTAAAATACATATCTAATTAAAGTATTAATGTTATATTGCTGCATGAATGGCTTTAAATGTAGTTTTCAACTTAACCAGTACAAATTTGGTTTTATTTAACAATATGGCTTCCACACCTATTATTGTTCTTTTTACAAGATAGAACTGAACATATTATTTTGCATGTAATTTATTATTATTATTTTTTTATTATTTGTCATGTTCTGACAGTTGCTCATGCAGACGAGTTAATTAAGCCACCAGATATTAAACTGAGGTCATGAAATCGTAATGTGTGCAGGCGGTAGGCTGTTTTATTATGCTTTTAATTGGTTATTTGGAATTGTCGATTCACAGGTTAGTGGGGCAAGTTGGAGCTGAGAACTTTTCTTTTCAAGAACAGAAAGAGACTTCATGAGTTGCATCATATTGCACCAAGTGTGTGTTCCTTGTCTCATTCCTCCATTTGAATATTTATAAATATATATATATAGTAATACAGGGTTTTTTTTTTGCCATGTTTTGTTTGTGTGCTTGTTTCTGTGAGGCTGCCTGTAATTTTGCAGTTGGTTGGGAGATCAGAAGTCGGTACTGTCTGGTCGTTCATGCATTAAGGATTAATATTTAATCTCCAATTTGGTAAGGAGGGACGTGGATTCAAATAAATTCCATGGCAACAGGTTTTGAAGAGCAAAACAGGCTCCTTCATAGATCTACAGGGATTTCGTTAGTTAATGCAGGACAGGGAGAGGGAGGAAAACAAGAAAGACAAGAACAAGGGAGCAGTAGAGAGTTGAGTTTTTAACTTTTTTTTTCGCTGTTTACTGTTTAGAAGCTCTTTAGCCGAACCTTGGCTGGAAGGTGAAGTTTTTTTGTTTTTTTTTCGAGGAAACCGTGTGTTTCATCGTTTTGAAAAGTGTCTTTGAGAGCAGAAATAGTTTCCAAAAAAAGATTAGTTGGATGGCTAACAGTTGTACCTTTCCATAAAGGTTCTAGTAGGACACATTTGGGATTCTTCCCATTAGAGGCAACCAAAAAATAAAATATATTGTATTGTACTACAGTATATTGAAAGCTTAATTTCGTTTCACAAGCTAAATTTCATGAGCACATCATGGTCTTGGACCTGGCCTTTTTTTTTTTTTTTTTTATGAGTTGGTACCAAAATGTTTTGAGACTAATGGTGCTAACTGGTGCTGTTCTGACCATGTGTGTTACCACGTCTGTGATTTCATCATGGACAGCAAGTTAGAGCAAAACGCAAAATGACATTCTGCTTGAATCTGGGCAAATCTGCCACAGAGACGTTTGACATGACACACTGTACGTTTGACATACAGCGATGCTGCAATGAGTCGTTCAAGGTTTTTTGAGTGACATGCGCGCTTCAAGAGCGGAAGAACATCATTGGAAGGTGATGAGAGATCAGGAAGCCATCAACGAGCTCAACCCCCGAAGATGTCGAAAGTGGGAGATCCAACACGAATTCTTCGAAAAAGAACACTTCCAGGACTTTGTATTGCTGTGCAAGTACACTATTTTGAAGGTGGTAGTGTGTAAACGCAGATAAATAAAGTAATTTCTTGTAAACAGAGCTCGTCTTGAAACGTTTATGATACCACATCGTATAAGGAGATGCACTATATTTAACATTCATGGAAAGAGTCTCTTAACACTTCTTACCATCAGTAACTTTTCTGCCAAAGGGAAAAACTTCACTGTTTTAGTTTAGCATTTGTGTATTCTGTATATTATGAAAGATAAAAAAAATTGTCTGATGATAAAATGAATGTTTATATCTTCTACAACGTACGTGACAACAGAAAATAGCTTGTATGAAACACAGGAACTAACACAGGAATGAAATACTTTCATTCTCTGTTATTGGAAAAAACAATTTTTCTCATTTTTACAGAGAGTGCGTCTGCTTCGTGTCAGGCCACCCCATCCATGATGACTTTCCTATAACAGCATGCCCCATTGTGTTTTATTCCTCGCATATTAAACAGTTTAGTATTATACATACATTATATTTAATGGCTTCAAATGACATGTTCAGGGAAAGTTTTAAGACACCTTCTGTTCTGACAAAAATAAAATTCTTGCAGTCATGCATCACTGTCAAGCTTCATTGATTTGAATTATCCAATTCCTGGATGGCAACCAGATAACCTTATTAGGCAGAAAATGAAAAGAAATTAAAAGACAGACAGAAGGATGGGCAGATGGACGGATAGATGATGCATCCGAGATTGACCATTAACTTTCTCCACTATGTTCATGCTTCCTTTCCTTTTCTCTCCCACCACCTATCACTTATTCTTATCATATTACCTTTTTTCTCTTTATTTGTACATCATCTTCTCATGTGTTTTGATCAGCATGTATCTCCCCCTTTGTCTTTTGGAATTCGCATACATAAAAAAGTTGTTATTTATGGTCATGCATCAGCAGATAACAGTCAACTTAGCTATATCTTCTGCTCGCCATCAAATATGGCTATATCTTCTCATGCGCCAGTGTTTCCCCTCCCGATAAAGCGTTATTTTTATTTCATACACTCACGCGTGACACCTGGCAGCACCAGATATGGTTTTATTGTAATGCGGTGAATTTTATGAGCGAGCGATAACAGAGCTGTGGATAGGCTCTGTCTCTCTTGCTCAGGCTTGTCCTAGGGTCCCTGGATGTAAATTGATATGGTCCCTTGCCACCCTCACAGGGCCTGAAATATTGGAGGAGTGTGGTGTGCTGGGGTGGTCCGGCGACAGGCCGTCTGGAGAGCCCATTTTAGGCTGTCCTCTAGTGATCTGTGCGTATTTCTCAAACACAAATGTTAAGGAACCACATGCACATGCACAAACTAACCTATGTGTTGATCCTTATTTCAAAATGTTTCTTTGTTAAATACACAAAGATTTTTGTAGAGGTGCACAGCAGAGACAACAAACACAACTATGTGTGTAGTATAAAGTATGCGAAGTTAATTGGAGGCAGTTGCTAATTCGGAAAAATGTTTTGTAGAATGTTATTAGACTGAACAACATTCTACAAAACATTTTTCCGAATAAGCAACTGCCTCCAATTAACTTCGCATACTTTATTTTAAAGATAGTATTAACTTCGCATACTATCTTTTAATTTAATTTGCAAACTTTTTTCATCAGATATTTTTGTGTTCCTAACATTGCTTTGAAGGTTTTTATATGCATGGCTGTCATAAAGTAAATTGGAAAACTTTTTTTTTCCATTTATGTTTTTTTCTTTTCTCTCTTTAACTGTACTGATATATGGTTGAAAAATGATACAAAATGACATCGAGACTTTCTCTCATGTCGGGTTGCAATAACGTTATTGTTGGAGTGTTAGCTGTCAGCGAAGGCTGGTCATGATTTTCAATTGGAGGGGTAAAACCTTTTACTACCTATCAGTAACTCTTTACTATTATGAATCCATTATGGTTGAGACTTATAGCTCAAGGTCTCACAGGCATAAAACTTTAACATCTACTGATAAAAACATATTAAATAAAAGACAGGCAGCGACATTTGCAATTTCTATTTTTAAGTGTTTCCTTAATTATGTCATGTCTCTTTTAAATAGCAAGCATGGTAAACAGAGAAGCTGTCAAAATGAGCTCTATTATATTTCTATATATTTTTATTACTGCCAATAATGGTGCTGTAAACAACAACAAAAAAAAGAATCCACTTTTAGCTATTTGTTTAGAGGAAGTAAAATGATGTGCTTTTTTTTATGAAGGCAAACTTGTTTATACCGAGCTGCACAATTTACACCATGTTTTATGTATATTATCTATGTTTTGCAATAAGAATTTGTCTGTATATATCAACAGATTACATCTACGTTAAAATTGTAATAGTTCATTGCATTGCAGTGTGTACGCATAAGAAAAAAAATTTGTATCGTTTTATTTTATTTCCTTCTCTCGAGCACTTGCTCTATCATAACATTCACAGCTCCATTTGCTCTGTAATCCCACATAGGTTACTCTGTCAATCACATTCTCTTTCTTTCTCTTTCTAATATTTTCATTTGTATATGAGAGTAGTGACCTATATACCCTGTGTTCATCAACCGATTTATTTAAACAGCTTTTTAGTCCCAAACAGTACCTCATTGCCTACCCTAAACCAACATTCCCTGACCACAGCCTGGTTTCTAAATACACACAACCACGTACAAACACACACTCACAGGTGCAAAGTGTAGGATAGACATGTTTAAAAATATTTGTGATGTTTTGACAGAAATTACTATGTGCACAGACTGAAAAGGATGCATATTTTCCACATAGTCATTTACAATGTATGGTACACTCATGTGATAGACTGAAATATAATTGTGTAGTAGGTATGTATTTGGAGAGGATTTCATTAATTTAAAACATTGAAGATAAAAATGTTTGTATGTTTGTTTTGTATTGTTTTGGTTCATTAGAGTTCAATAGTTTGGCTATATTGTGTTTAACTTTTAAGAAGAATTCTGGATGAATGATTGTTTAAGATCTTTTTAGACATTTAATTTAATAAGCCTATATGGCATGTAGGCTTTATTTGGGAACGCACAATGATCTTGAGTACTTTATGTATTAATTCAAGATTATTTCTTTCTTTCTACAGGCTGGCTGCCTGAGCCTTTCTGCGGATAAGATCTGCAGCTTATAACAATATTGCTGGGGATCTGTAAAGCAGAAACTCAGAAGCGAAGGGCACAACATTAAGAAAACAAGAAGAGGAAAGGTTAGACATTGAAACCATGGCTCCTGAAGTCATGGCTGAGCTTCGTGATTGGTTCTTTCTTCTGCTGCTCTGCCTCACACTATTGGCTGAGGTGCTGCAGTGTGCTGCAACTGCTTCACAGGGAATGGATGCAGATGGAGACGTAGTGTGTCCGTCTGTCTGTCGATGTGATGAAGACTTTATTTACTGCAATGATCGTGGTCTGAGTGCTATCCCACCACTCCCCCCATCTGCCTCCATTCTTTATCTTCAGAACAATCATATAGACAATGCAGGACTTCCCACGTCCCTTGAGTTCCTCACTACTGTCGAAGTCATATATCTTTATGATAATGAGCTGGATGACTTTCCCATGCATCTACCACCATCTTTACGGGAACTTCATCTCCAAGACAACAACATCCGGGTGTTACCAAGAGCTGCATTAGCCAGGTTGCCTCTCCTGGAAAAGTTGCACTTGGATGACAACTCAGTGTCCACAGTTAGTATAGAAGATCAGGCTTTTGCCGATAATCCTCGTCTTCGTCTGCTCTTCCTTTCCAGAAACCACCTTTCCAGCATTCCCTCAGGACTTCCAGCCTCACTAGAGGAACTACGTTTAGATGATAATCGTATCTCTACTATTCCCACACATGCCTTCCGAGGTTTATCTTCTCTGCGCCGTCTTGTCTTGGATGGAAACCTTCTGGCTAACCAGCGCATTGCAGATGACACCTTCTCACGCCTATCAAACCTCACTGAACTTTCTTTAGTACGGAACTCCCTTCAGACTCCACCACTCAATTTGCCTAGTGCACACCTGCAAAGATTGTCTCTCCAAGACAATGCCTTGATCCACATGCCACGGGGCTCGCTTGATGGAATGCGTAGTCTTCAGAGGCTGGATCTTTCTGGGAACAACTTGACCACACTTCCCAGAGGTTTGTTCCGGGACTTGGAGAGTCTAGGGCAGTTGCTTGTGCGTGGCAACCCTTGGCACTGTGGCTGCAACCTGCGCTGGCTTTATGACTGGCTAGAAGCTAAAGGGAACACTATTACAGTTCGAGGACTAACTTGCCAGTCTCCAGAGCGAGTACGTGACATGCCACTAAGGGACCTTACTAGTCAAATGGATGACTGTGAATTAGCAGCAGCTGGAGGTGCAGGGATAGGTGGAGTGGGTTCACCAGGTGGTGGAGGTACTACTGGCAATAGAATGAGTGGAGCAGGAGTCAGTTCAACAACTCTGTCCCCTCCTCAAGGATCCCTGTTTACTCTGCGATCCAAGCGACCTGGTCTGGGGCTTCCAGACAAAGGCTTAGACTACACACTTGGCAGCAGTGGTGTGGGGAAGAACCTGGCCCTGAATGTGAAGCCACTATCCCATGACAGCATCAGGGTTACATGGAGTGTGGCTCAAACATCTTCCTCTTTCAGGCTTAGTTGGCTCCGCTTGGGGACTAGTGCTGCAATGGGTTCCATTACTGAGACTCTTGTAAGGGGTGACCGAAGAGAGTATCTACTTACTGCCCTCCAACCAGCATCCAGCTACATCATCTGCATGGTGCCCCTAGTCTCCGGCACAGGGAACAAGGGAGGCATGTCTGGAGGAAACACAGACACGGATGAGGCTCCAGTGTGTGCAAAGGCTGAGACATCTGATCCCAACCTGTCTGATGTAGACCAAGGGGAGGATCAAGGCTCAGAACACATCACCTCACTTCCACTTGCTGGGATTATTGGTGGAGCCACTGCTATAGTCTCTTTAACACTTATTCTCGGAATATTCTGCTGGTACATTCATCGGGCAAGGCGCTTTTCCACAAGAGAACACTACAGCCGAAGCAGCTCGCGCAAAAGCAAGCATTATGATGACTACATTGAATCAGGCACTAAAAAAGATAACACCATCCTGGAGATCCGAGGGCCTGGCTTCCAGATGACACCAATGGCTGCCAGAGAGACACCACAGCCCAAGCCAGTACAGGAAGACTACATAATACACACAATCTTCCCTTCAAATGGCACAGGTCTATACAAACCACCCCATCACACAGCTAATGCAAGCTATGGCACAAACCGTGGCTATAGAGAAGGGGGTATTCCAGATTTAGATTACTCTTACACGTGATGAGCCTGATTTAGTGAACACTATTGAAAATATGGTACTGATAGATGCACATTTTTTTTTATCTGCATGGGGTCTACAGAACCCTATTGTGCCTTCTGTCTTCATTCCAAACTAGCCTGCTGTTCATGGCACCAAGGAATCTCTAAATTGGCCCAAATGCCTACTAAGAAACCATTTTCTGTTTTTTGGCACCAGGAAGGGAATATACCATTTTAATTAATGGTTCCAGCTAGCATTTTCACTCCCCCCAGTCAACTTGGTGTGTCCTCAGCGTCATGGCTTTTTCCAGGGCTCCCTCAGTGAGATGGATACAAGGGCAGTACAAACTGTATTTTAAACAGAGATTCATTCCATTTAGAGCTCAAATCATAGGTAATATGGATTAATGGCACTTACTGAAAAAAGAACAATATATTTAAATGTAAACCTTCATCTCTTTTGACTGTAATTGTTAGCTGCCCAGCTGTTTCATAGTGTTGCTCCTGACATGATGTGGAGGAGTACAGTACTGGAATGGCTAGAAAAAGAGAGAACACTATGGGGAATAAGGATTTCTCAAAATTCACTGCTGTACAGGGAATCAAAGGATGTCTTGGCAGTGCAACTCTTCAGAGACTAAAAACTTGCTGAAGAAAACATGGGAACACTTTGGTTCCAATTTTCTTAAGTAACTTTGAACTTGGACATCTCAAGTAGGATTGTATGGGAGAATGTATGGAGTTACAAACAGTGGTCGAGAATAGTGATGCACACTAGTTTTTAACAACTCTAAATGATCTTGATATGGTAGCAAGTTCTTGCTATCTAGTTCCTTTTAACATGAAGGTGTGGGGAAATGTGATCTGTAAGGTTCGATTAGACTGAAAGATTTTTTTTTTTTAAGGTAAGAAAAGAAAATTTCAACACTATTATAAATGTTGAACACAGGCCAGGTTTGTAGATATTTGAATCCAACACAAAGACTTTTGGAAGTGAAAGTGTGAAAACATATTGTGTACCAGAATTGTTATGTATTTTCTCTTGTAAGTTTATTTATCCCATACTGCTGTCTTTTTGGTTTATATCTGTTCTATGGTTTAAACAATCTGTTTAGATAGAATGTGGTCAGTCCTGCTGCTGGTGATATTAAAAACACTGTGGTTTTGCCTAGCCCTGTAACTCGTATAATGATTAAGGATTATTTTGTGTTAAATTAATTGTCATTATATTGCCTTGAACTCCCCATTTGACCTGATACTCTCCAAACTTTACTATTATTCTAGTCAGATCCTCCCCAAAATCCTCCAGTGTGACTTTTTTCGCTCAACTGCGAAAAAACTAATGAATATTGATCAAGTTCCTGAGAAAGCACTATGATTGCCCCAAACTTTTAACTATTCTTCTAATCTGAGGTCAGTTTTAATTTATTTAATATTGCTGAAGGGAGGCTGATTCTATCACAGCACAAAAGAACCACCTCTAGCCAATAACCTTTCTCCTAAAAATGGAGTCCATTCAATGTCTGGTGGGCATGTGAGCAGGACATCAGGCTGATACTTTGCTGTGAGATTACTCACTATAATTCATTTGGCTTTTGAAACCCAGCTGTAGTAGATAAGGCTGCTATCTACTTCAACTAGATATAGCTGTAAATTAGAGGTAGTGTTGAACGAAATGAAAGATAGAAAGAGAAGGCATACAAACCGTAACACTGTGGACCTACACTGTGGGAGAACAGGGCACTTGTTGCATGAATCTAAGACAGATATTTAGATTATTTATTTTTCTCTTTTTTTCTCTCTCTCTTTTTTTAAATTACACATTTTACATTACACAGTAAGGGAAGTATGACTACATGAAGTAAAGGCACGAGTGGAAAATGCATATTCTAACAGGTTGTGTTCAGACAGGCATAGAACTGTTTTTGTCTCCAATGTGTCTACACATCGTCCTTTCCTTTTTTTTTGTCCCCTTTCCTTTTCTTTTCTTTCCTTTTTGCCTGCTTTGTCACTTACCCTTTTTCTCATTCCCTTTCCTTTTTTTTTTCTTTTGCTTCCTTTCCTCTTATTTCATTTCCTTTCCTTTTCTCTTTTCTATCCTTTCCGTTCCCTTCCTTTCCTTTCCTTTCCTTTCCTTTTCTTTCCGTTGACTTCCTCCTCCACTTCCCTCAAGGAAAGGATTTAAACATTTAATGTTTAAAAAATGGAAGCTAATTAAATGCGCCTGTCAAGTATATCTGGCTTGTCTGTGATTGTATTTGACGTTACAGCATAGTATTTTTTGTGGAAACTGAAAAATTGAACATGGCCCTTAGAAATTACAGGCATGATCTCACTATTTTTAAGTCGCTGTTCCTGTTCTTTGTCAGGTCATTCTACGTGTGGTTGCTACTAATACCATTCATGCCGACAACTGAACAAAAATCATACCTTTGTTTAACGAGAGACTGCTCAAGATTTTTTATGGTTACTATTATAAGAATCTACTTATCAATTAAGTGGAGAATATAAAATAAAGATCCAAGCCTATGCTTCAGTTTTGACTAAAATCCTTATCGCCGAGAAACCTGCCTTGCACATGAAAAAGATGCTATTGAAATATTTCACCTTTCCTGCCACACGTGCTTTCTTCTTTTTGAAATTCCCTTTGATCTATTACCATTCATTTCCTTTGACATTGCAGAATGTGGCACAAGGGTGTGGGCATGTTTTCATATGTTTGTTTTGTGATTATGTGAAGACACATACTGTATGTTGTGTCTACGTGGGGTCGAGGAGTTTGAAGCATACAGGGTCAGCCGTGGTTTTATCTTTTGTCTTTTTTTTAAACCATCTGCAGATTCTGCACCTCCTGCCGACACGGACCAGCAGTTGTTCCACCTGCAGCCCATTTGCACAGATGTCTCCCGACAAACACACATTCGCACACACACAAATACACACAGTGCCAAAACTTAGCTAAAGCCATGCACATTCATACTTCTGCTGTCTCACTCTAGAGACGAAGCCCTTTTTTTCCATACCCTCTAAAAATAAAAACATTTTTCTTGTTTATGCTCACTGATATAATGCCACTGTTACACTGCATTGAAAAGGGGGGGGTTTAGTCGAGGTCTCTATTTTCTTACTGTCTCTTCGTGCCCTTTTATTTTTCTTTGTAAGTTTTTACCATTTTGTATCTCTGTCCTTATTTATCTCTCTCTTTCCAGAACCTTTCCTCAGGTGCTGCCATCAGCCCGTTCTGATCATCCTCTCTTCAGTGCTATAATCATCACACTCTCTCAGCCTTGTGGATAAAGAGTTATGGCCCTTTCAATCTGTCTAAGTGATGTAGCCTGCTTGTAATGACATCATACCAATGTCGGCTACTGCACTTATGCAGGGCTTGATGAGCCGTCATAAGGACGTCATACCACACGCTTCAAGGTCTGGTTTAATCCACTCTGGTACAAAACCATTTAACAACCAGTAGAGTCAATTTGATTGTAAAAACGACCGTGCAGTTTGGCTTTCAGACTATATTACCCAGCATCAGCAATGATACCAAAGTGTGCTCACATGGTGATGGTGCCAGTTCTATCAAACCTGCGGAGCAGCTCTTTAGTCGAAATGGCTGCTCTGTAATATAATGCCATTTTTGGAAAGAACGCAGTCCATCACGTGGACATAAGGTGCAAAGATGCACTGCAGTGTGCCAGTATGAGAAAAACATAATCGTTAAAGGCAATGAAATGAAACCCATCATTTGGAAATTACTAGACAAGGTTGCTTTTTTTGCCGGACTATAATCTGCCATTAGGCATTTAAGAAATCATTCACTGTTGCATCTATAGCAAGCAGAGGAACTTGAGAAGCATCAGAGCTACAGGTACAACTTTCATTCCTGACCCATATTGTGACAAATCTGTTATACTGGATATCTGTCCCCATCTTCTATCTTGTCCAAAACCAACGCCTGGGGAGCATTTCAACAGTACAGGTCAATCAGTGAGTGCCTTGACAGTTCAGCTGTTTTTAAAAAACAAATAAAAATGTATGACTGGCCAAGTAACACAAACTATATGAGGGGCGGTTATAGTGTATTCACTTTTCCAATGTTTATTCAAAAGAACCCACAATTTTTTTCAATTAAAAAGAAAGTCTCTGCATATGAGTGGTGGCTTAGTGCTTTAGGCACTTGGCTACTTAATGCACAATATTGAAAGGTTCGGTTGCGACTTCAAATCTAAGCACTGCTGGCTGTCAATGCTCCCCGAGCAAAGTGCTTAACCCTCAAATGCTCAGCACAAGTCATGTTTGATTTAAGCAGCAATCCAGTGTCCTCCATTGTAGGCCTGGAATTTGAAATTCAAAACCTCTAGTGCTGGAAGCCTTAACACCAAACAAAATACATGTAATGAACAGAGAATCTGTTTAAATAAATGCACATATAAATAGTAGATGTACTGTTCTTTATTTTTTGATGGGGTTCCCACAGGCTGCAACAAAAAAGTGGGAGTTTCTTATATTCATGTGGGTACAAATAAGCAGTCAGATATGTAGCTTCTATGACAAAAACATAATGTGATTGTGTGCAGTTGCAATATGCATTGACAAAGATCATTCATCCTTAGTCACTGCCTGTCCAGAGTCATGGTAGTGTGATTTGAGGTGCAAGTTTATTTATATTTTAGGATATAGAACATTAATTACAAACTATCATATACTGTATATTATGAATAAATTAATGAGTTTGAGGACCTGTCAGAGTCACAGACCATTCTGACCCTGGTTGTGTTTTTTTCAGTGCTGTTAAAAACGGAAATTTCAGTTTAGGTCATGTCCACTTAGGGTGATGGGTCATTGTGTTATACCCTTACTCAATTCCCACTGCCCCTTTTGATGCTTGATGAACTGGTCTTTTGCTGTCACTATGCTTCCTATACATGGCATGTCCTGTGGGAGGCTTTAAGAACTACAGTCTCATCACCAGCTTTGCAGAATGGCAGGACACAGCAAAATGCATGCTGCTACCAGTAATAAAAAAAATATAACAAAAAAACACAGAAAACAAACATTCCTTGAGAATATTATGTACCAGTTATTTTATTTTTCCCCCATTCCTAAGAATACAATGCAACAGACTGCTAAGTGTAATGGAATTTGGTTGAGATTTTTTGTCTGCCTTGCTAGAAAGAAAGAGATAAGTAGTTTATATATATATATATATATATATATATATATATATATATATATCCCCTTCTTTATGTACTTTGCTGCTTTTGAAAACAGGGCTCTCTTCTTATTCCTCTGTTGAACTGGCTGATTTATGTCTCAAAGAGAAGGGGGAAAAAAATCACTATTTTGTATAAAGTATGTTTTTTTCTATGTGATTAAAAAGAGATGTATTGAAACCGGCTCTGTTTTTTTTTTCTTTGAAAACTGTATACATGTGTAACTGTTACACTGCTATCCATTCAGTGTGCTTTAAAATTCTTTCCTTTTATTTCTTTTTCTCCCCTGTGTTTTCTTTTTTCTTCCTCTTTCTCTTCCCTATACAATTTGCACACTTTTCTGTTCTCTGTTACACACTGCCATCAACACACACAATGCAGAGTGATGACTGGGATAGAGAATAAAAGATTTAAACTTGTTTTAAATAATTTATCACCACCATGTCTTGGAACACAGTGACAAAATATTTGAATTATGAAATACAAAATCCTGTAAGAAAACTGAGGCAAATGGATATATATAATAACCTGCATGTCGAGACACATTGAGAATTTATCTTTCATCTGACTTATCCTATACCTCTCTCACACACACACACACACACACACACACAAATACACACACACACACACACACACAAAGTAAATGGATAGAAAATTTTTCTTTTAGCTTTGAAAAAAATGCGGTGGTTTTTGCATATATCTTATTTTTATGTTTTTCTTCATTTCAAGGGTGTTCTTTTGGTGAAATATGGTCCCAATCAACATTTAAAACATGTTCTCCCCAACACCCCCCTCCAAAAATCATGAACACCCCCCCACACACACACACACACACACACACACACACACACACACACACACATACTCTCACACACACACACACACACACACACACACACACACACACACACACACACACACACACACACACACACACACACTCTAAGTCTCTTTCTAGCTGCCACATTCTTATATTGTACACTGCCCTCCCTATGTACTCTCGTTCCAATTTCTGCTTTTACAACCACCTTTGCCGACTGCTGTATGCAAGGAGAGAGAGAGAGAGAGAGAGAGAGAGAGAGAGAGAGAGAGAGAGAGAGAGAGAGAGAGAGAGAGAGAGAGAGAGAGAGAGAGAAACAGAAAAAGAGAGATATGGAGGTGAGGTGGTGCTGTGGAAGATGGCGGAAAAAACATAGAACAAAAAAAACAGGTTTCGAATTACATCAAGCATCACTTTAGGCTGGTAAGAGCGATGTTTCTGTCTATCTGTGCACCTGGGCTCTCTCTGAACAGAAGGACAGAGAGAGAGAAAGAGAGAAAGAGAATTATTATTCTGAGTCAACAGCCTCCTGGTCCACAGGGAAATAATCTGCTGAAAAATAATTCTTTTAGTCGACACATTTGGCTGTTCAGAAATGTATTTCTCACCTCAGCAGAGGAAAAGCTCAACTCATTGTTTCCACACAATCTCTCATGTTTTAAAGGCAGACTGCAGTTCTAGTTTAGGGCCTGATGCGGTGTTCCATCCTGAACGCAGCCAGCCGAGTGTGTAAATACAAAAAAAACCCACGACTGATTAAAACGCATCTTTAGAGGGTAAATACATATGCAAAGCAATCATTCTTGCATGGTTTCTTGCTTGATCACAAACACACACACACACACACCACACTCAACTGGAACGTATGTGCTCACTTTCAGAGTGGATCCATTGAGTCAGGTTTCTGTGTGTAGCTTTGAGCATTCAGCCATGCTGTATGTACATCTTATATAGATCATATGAGACTAAAAAAAAATTACAAGGAAGATCCAACAAAAATCATAACCTACATCATTTTTTTAAAACTTTACAATAGCATCTATATAATGTTTTTGTTACCTCAATGCTATATTCTTACACCAAACACACACATGGTTCAGGTTAATATTAGCAGAAGATTTGAATTTCAGGAGTAAACAGACTTCGTCAGATTATGTCTTAGCAAACAGTTCGGTTGCCAGATGTCCGAAAGCAGTAAAGCCGCAAACACAACAGATTTTTATTTAGCATAATCTTATGATAAGATTAGAGACAGAAACATTCCTATATACTGGTTTAGTTCAGAAAAGAAGATGTAGGTAACAATTTCATGGTTGGAATGAGTAAAAATCACAAACATTTATATATTGGGAGTTTATTGGCAGTATACTAGCAAGCTAGTTATGCTAGCAAACTAACCAGCTGTGTGATCAGAAAGAGTAAAAAAGCCAATTATTTATATCAACATATTGGTTTTATTAACTTCAAGCCTTTTAACTGACTGTGCATCCTGGTGCCTTTCCTTTATGAAATCCTTTGTAGTAAAAATGCGGTGAAATATGAATATAAAAGCTGGCAAAAAAAAATATGAATGACTGATGAAATGAGAAAAAGCACTGTGCTGTAATACAGAGGACCAATTTTAGACATCAATGCCACTGAAGCACTTGTGCAACCGCTTAACAATGCAAATTCCCTTGTTAGATTTTAGCAATGTTAAACTTGATGCGAAATTGTTCATTTTGATAGAAATATAAAATTTGAATTGCATGTAAAAGTTCACTGTTAAAATCAGCACAGGCTTTGCTGTAAAGAAAAATAAAATAAAAACACTTAGCTATACCATCTGCTTCAAATTTCCCATTTTAATCCCTTTCCGTATTCCAAGCTGCTTTTGCTGTCACATGTCAGAATACCTAGAAATTTTAACCAAATGCCACATACAAAATTTTATGGTGCACATTAACGATAGTGGATGACTGGGATGTGAGTTGCCTGATGCAATGACTTCCATTGAAACGAATATAATTCCAAGTTTTTTTTTAGACTCGTACCATAAAACCCACACTTGGGTACCACACTTATTCCCGACAGCGCTGTCCATCATGGTTTATTGTGCATTTTATGTCATTATGCTTTGGCAGGAAGTGTACCTATAATGTAGAGTTGAGTGAATGGGTGAAAAAGAAGAAAAGATAAGGAGGAAGGAAAATACTGTACATGTGATTGTAGTAAACCGGAATTTTTTATAGAGTTACAAAGGGGTTTACTTAACTTACCCCCCCCCCCCCCCCCCCCCCACACACACACACACACACACACACACACACATAAACACACACATACACTATGTACACTGCCTCCTTCTCCTCCTATATTATTTATTGATTAGCCTAAAGAGCAATTGAGGTCACTGGTCAGGTGTCTGACTTTTCTTCCACCCCTGGTACACTGGCCGTCAATTTGTCTCTGTCTCCATTGCCCATCCCCCCACTCCCTTTTCCCTCCATCCAGTCTCTCGCTGTCTAGTCGCATGTCCTTCATTCGACACTCGTAAATCAATCAATCAATCCAATTTTTGTGTCGGGACCGGTGTGAGTATGGCTGCCTGAAGCAACGCCCTGCAAAATGCAGTGAACGATAAGAGGGGGGGCAGACAGAGAGAGAGAAAGACAAGGGAACGTTGCACTTAATCTCCATTCAAATCTTATTAAGATAAAGGATTGAATAATGAGACGTCGTATTATTTGATTAGTGCATTTCAAAGTCACTGATTAGGTGTGGAGAACCAGAGTTAGGGCCAGCAATAGAAGGTGCAAAGTACTAACCGTAACAAATAGGTTACTCTCTTACTCTCTCTCTCTCTCTCTCTCTCTCTCTCTCTCTCTCTCTCTCTCTCTCTCTCTCTCTCTCTCGCTCGCTCTTTCGTGTGTGGTGTGGTGTGCTTGGCTGCATGATGAGGTCAGTAGCATTTTGCTGTGCTGTTTAGAGAGAAAATTAGAAAATCGAAGTGACGATGCGACACCCTGCACTGGGCCAGGACAGGACAGGACAGTAAGATGCACAGGAGGCAGAGGAAAATCAACACAAATCTGTCATCCACATATACAAACACACACATACAAAGCATATATAGTTTGACAATATGACCTGTGTTAATTTCGCACCAAAGCAAGAAAACTAAGTTCGCTTTGACAAGCTCACCAGTGGCCTGTTTATTTCCATTGTGGCTAGAAGGTCGCTGACAGGAAAGTTGTGGCAGTGTCAGAAATGTTAGATTAAACTCTGTGTGACTGTTGCTATGACATGTCTACCAATAGGCACCAATAGGGTGACATGAAGGATAGCGATAAAGCAGAACTCATGGGTAACTACATATTTATTAAACAAAGCATACGAATGGACAAAAAAATATATTATTACAGCACCTCAGACTCATTTTGCTAAATATTTGTCAATGGGCATCCATTTTGTGCATAAGATCTCACTTATTGATCATGTATGCAGAGTAATTTTCTAGAAGAACCAGTCTATTGTTGGAAGCTCTTTACTGTGTAATCTGACATGGAAAGTACACATTATCACATAATCTGTGGTGAATTGGGCTGAGATCTTACCTTGTAAATTGTAAAAAGTAATCATCTGTGTTTAAGTCAAGAGTTACCAAGGCAACAAAATGTAGAATAGCTTAGGGTTTGTTTGTTTTTTTCACAGTAAGAGCCAAAAGAGCTGCATATTCTAATCTATGTATGTGTGCTCCAGTCACTAAGCGTGCTTGGTATACTCTACTCTGAATCCTCGTGTCTCTCTCTTTGCCATTACATAACCTACTGCATTTACATAGACAAAGACGAAGCTCAAACCTTAAATCTTTGTCTATGGGGTTCAAATTGAAACATTTTGATGAAAACTTTTCTAAGAGTTTCATTCAGGAACGGTTGAGAATCAGTATAAAATAGTGCACTGCCTATGAGGCAAAGCTTGGTTGGTTTTTAATACGGAGAGTAATAATAAAAAAAAACAGTTTTGTTATTACAGAGTGACTGAAATGAATGTAAGAAATGTACTAAGCAGGCTAAATAAAGCAACTAGCAAGGTTAATAAGTTAAATGTCATGTCTTGGCTAATTTTCCACTGGTACCTACCTACCTGCCTGCCTGCCTGCCTGCCTGCCTGCCTGCCTGCCTGCCTGCCTGCCTGCCTGCCCCTGCCTGCCTGCCTGCCTGCCTGCCTGCCTGCCTGCCTGCCTGCCTGCCTATCTATCCTCACTAACAAATTAAAAGCTATGAATAAGATCCTAAATAGCGTAATATGTGTATTATTTAACACACAGGTTGAAGTCAAGTCAAGAAGCTTTCATTGTCATTTCAACTATATATAGCAGACGCAGTACACAGTGAACCAAGAAAACAGTGAAAAACATGGAAAAATCTCTAATAGATAGAAAATTGCTAATGTCACATTTGTCACAGTTGGGTACAGGGGGGGCTTTTTAGGTGTAGGGATTTTAGATATTTAGGATTTTTAGATATGTTCTCTGTGATGTATTTAGCAGCAGCTAAAAATCAAAAAATGTCACACAATAAAACACAGCAAATTGGCAAGGTTTGCTAGCTAGTCAGTTTTCCGTGCATGTTTTGTGGCGTGACTGCATCAGATATGCCTGTAGCTTATACCAGGACCAAAGCCTAGTTATTTAAGATCATATGTATTGCTGTTTGTATCTGTTTCATACTGAGAAAATCTCTATTTTTAATGAAAGAGAAAAATGCATTTAGCTCTGTGTTAGCAACACAGAAGATCAATTCCATAATGCAATGTGGTGTAATGACTATTGCCAAGTCCTATAAGCCTACACTCATATCTCTCTCTCTCTCTCTCTCTCTCTCTCTCTCTCTCTCTCTCTCTCTCTCTCTCTCTCTCTTTCTCTCTCTCTCTCTCTCTCGCGTTCACACACACACACACACACACACACACACACACACACACACACACACAGACTCACACATATACACACATGTTCCTGTCTCTGTTTTGTGAGAGCTATTAGAGTTTTCTATATAGCTGTGATCTAGCACTAATGTTTCCCACCATACCTCTCTCTCTTTCTTTCTCTCTCTCACACACACACACACACACACACACACACACACACACACACACCTTCCTTTCTCTGTTTTGTGAAAGCTATCACAGTTTTCCATATAGCTGTGATCTAGCACTCTAACACTAATGCTTCCCACCTTCTCTCTCTTTCTCTCTCTCTTTCTCTCTCTCACACATGCACACACACACACACACACACACACACACCACACTGCTGTGATTTACTGTTCACTCTTTCCCTGGTGCACGTGGACTATTCATTACACAAGCCACTGGTTTAATCCTCGCACTCCCAACACGGCCAGCGCTGTCCTCTGATCAATGCAGCCAGAATAAATCAATCGATGGCCCTGCCATGCTAATACACACTCTTTCGTCTTTCCTCCCTGTTACTAGCCTTCATTCCCTGTCGCTCCCTCAAACTCTTTTGTATTTCTCTCTCATGCTCTCTCTTTCTGTCTTCCTGATCTCATCCACTATTTATCTGACCTCTTCTATGTAAAATGCCATTAAGCCCGGTATTATCTTTTACACACAAAATGCTCTAACATTCATTTGTTTTTTTCCACACATCAGTTTTACTCGCCACATCCACATAAAACGCTAATGATGTAAGAACTCAAATGTTAACTGTTAAAGCATGAAGACATTTTATGTTTATGTGAAAAGTAAAATGGTCCGTGTGACTGCATTTTATTTTCGGGTGAGAGGAGCGGACATAAAATGAAACACTGTAAATGAAACATGTAACACATGTCTTTTTTTTTTTTTTATGTGAGAGGCAATTTAGTGAAGGTACGGGCATTTAATTTTCTTTCAGAGGTAAATTAATGAATGTAGAAACATTTTATTTAAATTTTAGGGGGTAAATTGGTGAATGTAAAAACTTTTTTTATTATTTGACGTAAACTGATGAATGTAAATTCCAAATAATTTAATTTGTGATAAAAAAAATTCAAAGTGAAATTCAAAATATTTTTGTCATGTGGAAAAAATAGCAAACAATAATGAGCTTTTGATTTTATTGTGGGAGGTAAATGCTAAATGTAAGAATGTTTTCTTTCGAAAGGTTATAATAGTTTCTATGCAATACTTTACACTTGCACATATCTGAATATACTTGCCGGCTATATATTTTTGCTTTTTTTATTCTCTTCAGTTTATACACTGTGCCTAGAATCTTCCATCACCAAGACAAATTCCTTCTGTGTGTGCATACACTTGGCATTAAAACCCATATATTGTACTTTCTCATGCGAGAGGTAAACTTTTTGGGCACTTTGTATATTTGTGTCAGTTAAAACGGTGATGTTAGTGTGAAAGGTAATATTGTTAAAGAAAGGTCTTTGTATATTTATGCGGGAGGTTAAATAGTGAACGGTAGAGCATGTTTTATTTTGTCTGTGATAAAAGTGATTTACATGCAAGAGGTAAACGGTGAATGTAAATGCCTCTCTTTTGTATGAAAGGTAAAAATAGTAGATGTAAGAGGGCCTTTTTGTGTGTTATATGATGATGTGGATGTACATAAGAGCATTTTATATTTGTTATATAAAAAAGGCTGATGTAAGAGTATTTTATTTTCATGCAAGTGGTACAAGTGGTAGCGTAAATAGATTTGTGATTACGCAATAGCTGAAATTTTGAATGTATACACAAAACTTTGCTGGAGATTATTTTTCACTTTTTGATATTCACAAATCTCCTAAAAAAAACTTTTTTATCACTGGTATAATTATTTTATTAATAATGCAATTGTTTTATATGAACTAATCCAAATGGTAATTTTAAAAAAAATTATATTACAATGGATTTGATTTTAAGTTTATGTCTATGAGAGGAATAACTCTTTTTTTTAGGATTTTTCATTTATGTGAGTTATGCATTTTAAAATATAAATACATTGGAAGATTAGGCAAGAGGTAAAATGGTGAATATGAGAGGATTTGGTGTGTATGCATGAGGTAAAGTGCTGATTGTATGAAAGCATTTTGCATGTATATAAGAGATTAAGTCTGAATAATAGCCTAAATGGCACCTCATAATCACTTTGAAATCTCTCATTCTCTCTCTCCTCCGTAACTGTGCTCACTCCCTCTCTTTATCTCATTTGCCAGTTTCATTTCATTCTTTTCATCCCTCCTGTGAGGCTTTCTCTCTTTCCCTGTTGAGAGAACAACTCATCGTCCATCCCTCTCTGTTTCTATTTTACCATTATTCCAGTGCCACCACATCTTCCTCCCCAAGTCTTTACTCGTTTATCGTTCACCTGCTCCACCCCTTTTTCCCCGTGCCCTCTCCTGTGTGTGGTTCTCACTCTCTCTTTGGCACTACCTCCCTCATTTTTCTCCTCATGCTGTCGCTTCTTCTGCAGGCAATCTAGCTGTGCACTGGGCTGTGAAAGACTCCCTCTTTCTCTCTCTCTCTAACACACACACACACACACACACACACACACACACACACACACACACCTTGTCCAACACTGTGAATGGGCACAGAAGTCATACACATTATCAAACTGTCTTTCTCTCTCATATGCTTAAGAACAGAAGAACAGATACAGTATAGCTATAGGAATGCTACACTTTCTTAAAGATTTATTGTATCTACATTACAAATTATGCAAGCCGAGAACTTTTGGAAGCTACACAACTTTTTTCTAACTCACTGGGTTTTACCAGTGCAGTGGGCTTGTCACTCAGCATTACAGATATTCATAAATACACACACGCACCGACTCATGCCCTAAAGAGTATTTTTTTACATAACTATCAGTGTGTTTGTCAAAACAGCTGGTGGACTCATTAGGTTAACACTGGCATGCTAGTGTTGATTTTAATGACTGCTGATGGGACAGACAGATCGGAGCTCCCTACACTCCTTGTTTTCCCTCAACACTCCTCGGGTTCCCAGTGCTGCGATCCTGGAACTGTCAGTTTGAGACAAAGCAGAGAGGAGAGGCAGCATCGCAAACACTCAGACAGCATTGTCTGCTGCACATTCAAAAACAGCGACTGGCCTAAACAGGAACCAATTGCACTTGAAAATTCATGCTTATTTTCCATCTACTAGAAAGCCGTATGTAACGGTCACCATGACGACAGGTAAAGCAAGCCAGTATGAATCACATTGTGCAAAAATGCCATTGTTAACTAATGACCTAACCAACATAGATACCACATTTAGCACTTCTGATTCCTCAAAAATGATTGGTCAGAGGGTGCTAATTCATTTTCAAGGCCAACTGTGATCCAAAAGTCACATAAATGTATAAATGGGCTTGTTCTAATGATGGAAATTAGGAAGAGAATGCTGAACACTCCATCTAATAAACAGCTAATAAATATAAGAAAAAAAGCAAACCATCTACTTATTAATATGAGGCTTCTTTTATAACGTATTTTTTTTTTTTAACATTTATGTAAGAAGTCTCCAGTGCCAGCACTTTACAACAGTACATTTCTGGCATAGAATGGTGTTCTTACATGGATTATACCAAGACAAGCTGCATATATGGTCTTCTTGCCCCCCAAAAAAGAGAAAAGAACAGAGGTCGGTAAGGCAATGACTGTTTATAGTTACTGTAGCTATAACACTAACACTGTAACTATATTAATTTATTTCGTTTTTGCTATTACTGAAAAATTAACAACTTCATCTGTAACTTTGACTCCATTGGTTAGTTTCTAATAACCTGTCATATTTTATTCTGTACATATCAGCTGCATTAAAGTAGTTATGGCATCATACCTTAGAAACGTGTATGAATTGAGAGTTTGCGTGTTTGCTCCGTAGAAATCATGTTTCTTCAGAAGCAGACTTTTTGTATGTTTTATGTGTTCTTTGATTGACTTTGTTGTTGTTTGATGTCATTTACCTTAGTACACAGTCCAAATTTAGTGCAACAATTATCATTAAAAACTGTATTATTGACAAAAAAGGGGAGGTAAATATAAAATCTTTGACATTTTGACACTTTTTTTAAAAAAAATTCTTAGTATTTGGTATATGCCCTTGCATGCTTTAGGAGCAGTATTCATTGACATGGATTCCGCAAGCTTGATTTTTATTTGGAGTGTCATTGGAATACATGCTTCAATAGAATAGTTTAGACACAAGGAAAATCTGACCTTCTGCACACAGCAGTTAACAAGCAGACAGTATCATAGATGTGCTAATATTTAAATAAAGACTAAGAAATAGTGCAGGATCCTAAACATGAAATATTCAAGATATTGTACATTAATTTTGTTCATTTTAAAAACCTTAAAGCCCAGTCCCTGTGGTCTCAGACTTCTGAACCCCAGAACTGCTGGTCATGCCTTTAAGTACAGGTATTGATCTGGATCCAAGGAGAAAGAAACCGTAGCGCAAAGCGCATAGGTGCTTAAAATTCCAATATTAAATAAAGCAAACAGAAATAAATTTACAATACAGGCAAAGCACAGTAAGAACACAGTCTATCGACTGTCCCTGTCCTCTGCAGAGCTCCCTTCCTGCAAGCTTTTCCTGTGCTGCTGAGTGTTTTGTAGCATCATATAAGAAGTTATTTCACCTTCAAAAAACAGGTAGTCACCCAGGCCATGGATAATTTATGATTCTGATTAGCAAATGTAGCATGCCATGGTGCACTTGCCTGTAAAAAAGTGTTATTATCATGTTGTTAAAACCTGAAAATTATTTTTATGTATAATCACCAAAGATAATTGAAACTAATTACTGGACCAGTCTAGATTCCACATTAGCATGATTTGGTGTTGATTCAGTATGTGTTAAGCTGGATTTTTTTTTATTGCACATGAAATGGCTGAACCGTGACAGGCTGTGACTATACACAGCTATACATTACACATACTGCAGAGATATGCATCATAATGAAAGATGTCAAGTCGAGTTACTCATGTGTGTACATATACACACACACGCACATGCATACACACGCACACACACACACACACACACACACAAGAAAGCCTGTATTACTATTTAAGTGTAATTTCTGGTAACAAATTAAAGTAAAAAAACATTGCACGTGTTAATAAGGTATTGAGCCACAAATCACAAGAACAATACACTTTAGCATTGATTCTACAAATTTATTAAGAAATGTCTTGGAATCTTCTTCTTCTTCTTCTTCTTTCGGCTGCTCCCATTAGGGGTCGCCACAGCGGATCATCCATCTTCATACCACCCTGTCCTCTACATCTGCCTCTTCCAAATCAACTACTTGCAAGTCTTCCCTCACCACATCCATAAACCTCCTCCTAGGTCTTTTCTCCTTACTGGTGGCTCCATCCTCAGCATTCTTCTACCGATAAGAACTGTCCTGGAATAATATACGTAATTCTTTCAAACGATGTTCCAAATTCATCACCATCTAACTGGGGATTTTGATGGTCGTGGTGGTTCTGAATGCCCACTAACATAAAACTCCAATCATTCACATAGCTGTTTACTTTAAGGTTAAGATTAAGTGGCATTGCATACAATGGCCATGGCATACAGTTTACAACACTGACATCCTCATTAACACATTCAAGAAGCCATTTGCCCTGTGGATAGGGAATAAAAAAAGATGACAGAAATACTTCAACAGAGAATAACAGTATACTATACTTTCTTTTCGGCTTCTCCCGTTAGGGGTCGCCACAGCGGATCCTCCGCACGTTTGATTTGGCACATGTTTTACGCTGGATGCCCTTCCTAACGCAACCCTCCCCAATTTATCCGGGCTTGGGACCGGCACTAAGAGTGGCTGGGGATGGTTCCCTGACCGGGAATCGAACCCGGGTCGCAGCGGTGGGAGCGCTGCATCTTAACCACTAGACCACCAGGGGACCTTCAACAGAGAATAACAGTGATTAGTGAAAATTGATTTAGAGGGGGCTTCCCTCTAGGGGGAACTGTGAACCCAGACCTTGCTAGCAACACCCCAATTGCTAATTTAAATACATTTTTCAATGTTACTGTATACTTTTATCTAAATATCCAAAAGAAAATCATTTGGCTTTGTACATTTCTCCATGATTACCATGCGATAATAGCCATTTATCCCTAAAACATTGCAAATGCATTTAGCAGAATCCCAATTGTGCATGAACAGACAGTCAGACAAAAGGAATCAATTCTTGTTGTGAATTAAACAGGTAACACACTTCCAGTATGCAGTCGAACATTGCCCTCTTCTGTATGATGATGGAAGCTGCAATGAATGAATGATTGAATCAATGAATCAATGAATCAATGAGTGGCAAGGCATGTGAATGAAGGAATGAATGAATGAATGGATGGATGGATGGATGGATGGATGGATGGATGGATGGATGGATGGAGGCTCTTCCAATCAGCAGAATTTAATGACTGGTTAGGAGAATTGAGGTAAAGGTCATTTATAGAGATTGAGCAGTAACTAGAACTTTGGTTATTCATTGTTGGAATTCATTACAATTAGGTATTCACTAGTACCGTGTCAGTTTGTGCCTTTTAGGCTATGTGGCACAAATATATTCCGAAAGGTGCAATCATGTTACTTTATAATATTTGACCTTAACTTTTATATATATATATATATATATATATATATATATATATATATATAGAGAGAGAGAGAGAGAGAGAGAGAGAGAGAGAGAGATATGGCAGGGATTTTGGCAAGTGAGTGTGGTATTGATTGCAGCTGGCTCTGTTTCGTGAAGTGTGAGAGTCGTTGAGTGAGAGCTGCTTCTCAATCAGACAGACGTTAAAGCTGCAGCAATGAGTGTGTGTGAGTGTGTATATGTGTGTGTGATAAGACAGAAGATTTCAGAAGTAATTGTAATCAGTGAGACCACAGACACATCAGCATGAAAATGTGAGTAGAACAAAAAGGCTAAAGATCTGTGCTCTTAGCAGAAGCAATGCCCTCAAAACCACCGCAAAGATAAAATTGCTTTCTGAGCCAGAATTTCAAGATTCATAAATCTATATACAAGGGGGACAAAAGTTTGTTGACACCTGAGGATAAATTTCTATTTCATTCCAATCCATCAGTATTGATACAGAGTAATCCCCTTTTTACTCTTCTCCTGAGAAGACATTCACTAGATTTTGGAGAGAGACTATAGAGATTTGTCCATCAAGCCAGAAGAACACATCAGGTCAGCAACTCTCTAAAAATTTCATATAATCCACTACTTAGTTTACATTATTTTTGCTCAATCGGCTTACAAGTTTCAGCAAAGCCATAAGGGCATAAGAGCTGGGCAGATTTAAACTTTCCACATTCCCAACAATAGCTCAAAAGCTTAACAAATGAACTACAATTACTATTCATTAGAACTAAAGGACTAAAACCTGTTCCAGCATGACGATACCACTGTGCACAAAGCAAGCCATGACCTGAAGAAAGACATGACCTAAATCCAATTGATAACTTTAGGGTGAACTGGAACATTGATTGCACCCCATATGTTCTTAGCCAACATCAGTGCCTGATTTCACTATTGCTCTAATGTCTAAATGGTCACAAATTCTCACAAGAAAGCTGCAAAAGAAGAAGAAGGAAAAGAAGAAAAGCATTTTTTTTGTCACACATTCATTACAGTACAGTGACATTTATTTATTTATTTATTTATTTATTTATTTATTTATTTATTTGCTAATCCCAGCTTGTTAGGAAGCTGGCGTCAGAGCACAGGGCCAGCCAAGATACAGCACCCTGGGGCAGGGAGAGTTAAGGGTTTTGCTTAAAGGCCCAACAGTGGTAGTTTGGTATTGATGAGGCTTAAATCCCTGATCGTTTGTTTAGTAAGCCAGAGCCTAAACCGTTAGCCTAAAATGTTTAGAAGATGCTTTTGGGTGGGAGGTGGTAGCTCAGTGGGTGAGGTATTGGACTCTGGATCAGGTCACAAGTTCAAATCTCAGCACCACCAAGATGCCACTGCTGGGCCCCTGAGCAAGGCCCCTAATCCTCAACTGCTAAGATGTAAGTTGCTCTTGAAAAGGGCATCTGCCAATGCCACAAGTGTATATTTGTCACATATAAATTACAGCACAGTGAAATTCTTCCATCACTCATAAGGATCTGGGGTCAGAGAGCCATGATCCAGCACTTCTAGAGCAGAAAGTGTAAGGGCTTTGCTCAAGGGATCAACAGTGACAGCTTGGCAATGAACCCCAACCTTCCAATCAGTAACCAGAGCCTTAACCAATAAATCACTATTTCCCCAAATGTTGCTTCTCCCATCAGGGGACTGGATCCTGGTCTTCCTCATGACAGGTGGAGGTACTGTCCACTATACTAATGAAGAGTAGAAGTAGTGATTATAAATTAACAATAAGAATCATAAACAAATTATTTGACATACATAATAATTATAATAAAATTATTTGACATTATGGACAACATCAGCAATCACTTCATAGAGTCTCAGAGTTATGGGTCTACATATGGGCTCTGGAGGGTCTCAATTATAATATTTATTTCATACAGTTACTTTTATAAATGACACAAAAAAAACTAAATAACATTAATTTGAAACAGAATGTGTAGTGGAAAGCTCTGGTGCTCTTATTAATAGCAATATAATATTGTACACTAATATATAAATCTCCTTCATAAGAAGCTTCTCAATCTTTCTGGCGTTTTCTTACTCATTCCCACCTCAGCGCCAGCGTACTGACTTCTGATTGGTTGAAATGTTACCACGTGTCGCGCAACAACCAATCAGAGAGGAGTGCGCTTAATAAGCGATGACAAATGAGACAATCTGGTGAGGCAGTTCACTTTTCCTCGGTGACGTGAATGGGTTGGCATGATTTCGAAAAAACAACAAAAAAACGACAATCTTCGTTTCAGTATAAACACCTACTCTGAATTCATATAATAATATATAATATGTTTTAATTTGCGAATTGAAATAAAAAGTTTGTAAAGTTTGTAAGGAAAAATAAATAAACAAATCGACAGGCCAAAAGTGACGTTTTTGTGAGGGTGTTGGGTTTTAGATACATATGGCAACCCGGTTTTTCAGTACCGCTTGTATTATGAGAAGGCGGGGACTAAGCACAGTAGTTTCTGGAACCTCATGGTTGCACCATGGAGAAAGTAAGTACCACGAATGAGCCTCGTTTACTCGAATAAAATAAATATTCTGGTTAAATCGAAGCACTGGTTTTATACATACGCTTTATTTTTTAATATATCAGTTTATTATTGTTGTCTTGTATCAATTGACCTGCTGGTGAAAAACACCGGCACTGCAGTAGTGCTCATTGTTAGCCACGCTGCTAGCTTACTAGTTAGCTAGAATCCAAAGAAAAAGAGATGAGAGTCTGCCACATTGTTTTGCTAACAGTGTCTGTAATTTTGATTAGTCAAAATATTATGGCGAACAATAATCCGTATTTGTGTGGTGGATAACAGTATTATAGTGTCACCTTCAATGCTAAGCATGTTGGAGCTTCGGTTTGCTAACTAGCTAGCGCTTTACCGAGATCTGAGGAAAAGCTCAGAAGTGTCATTGCATGCTCAGAATGTTATAAACGCGTTTATTCATAACGTATACACATGTTTAGATTTTTTTTTTCCTGCAAAAACGAGCACCCGTCAAATGTGTCCGGGTTTCTCATGGATTCATCTGGAACTTTCTGGATGGTCCAGGTGCTGAGTTTGATCTGCTCAGGGAAGCTTCTGGTTCTGATATCTTGTATGATCAAGTTGTTGTGTTTAAGGTTCAAATCGCTGGTTTTCAAAGATTTTATTGCAGATTTGAGCACTCATTGGAGATCTTATACTTAACTATCTTTTGTACTTTGCTAAGACATGGATGGCCACAGTATAAAAGCAGTTGCGTATAGTAAAAAAAGCAGCTGCAGGCGTTGAGAGAAGAAAGATCAATTTCTTGCTTCATTTCTTCAAAATCCAGGTTTCTCATTTATCTAGCAGGCTTCATAGGAAGTGTCCGCTGTCAGTAACAGTGGCTGTCAGTGGCACAGGTGTAGACCTGAATCGTTTCAAACCTACAAAAGTATGCATTGAAACAATCTTCACATAAACGTGTGAAGTTGAAGCGTGTAAATGACCGCAGTAAAAATGTTGATGAACGAAACTTGACCTGTGTTGATTCAATCTATTAAACAAAGTCCACATAAATGAGCGAAAAACGAAATTAATGCATGTTTTTGAATAATTTCTTGAACACCAGCTGGTCTCCTGGTGGAAATATTGATACGCAAGCTCACTTTTAAAATTTTAACAACTCGGATGCTAAATTTTTGCCGGTCAAAATAAAGCTTGAATGTAAAGCATGTTGAATCAGTCAATTTCAGGCCCAGTGAGTTTCACAGGCAGATGGAGTTGTATCTGGTGTGTTCATAATTGAGTGTAAGAATCTCTCGAAGTCTGTCGTTAGACACTTGTAGACCTACATTTTCTCCTTTAGTTGACCTTGGAACGTTCTGTTTAATAATTTCTGAGAACATTAAAAGATTCTCACCGGTTGTAAAATAGCTCAGTGTTTTATTAGTATCACAGCACCTGTTTCTAATGGTTGTGTTTGTGCATGTGGCCTTCTGCTGTAAACAGTTGGGTGTTAACAGTCAGTAAGGGGTGACAGATGGCAAAAAATATCATATTTCAGCAAACAAAGATGGTTTTCTCCTTCTTAAGGAAATACAAAACAACAAATTGGCTGTTTGGTGCGGTTATCGCAGGGTATGTAAATGTATCGGAGATACCTCCGAAATGTTACGGCAATGTTTTAACGATTTTTGTTTCCGAACACGAGTGAAATAGAAAATGCAACAGCTTTAAATAAAAGCACAAATCTGTGGTTTTATAGTCTACACATTGGTCCAAGGTGTATTTGATACTGTTAGATGATTATTATTAGTTATTAGTCTTTCAAAGAAATCACAGAATCTTGTCATATATAGTATATAGTCAGAGGTTCACAAGTCTGTAACTTTTAAGTTTTCTAACATTTTAATGTTTTCATGCTATAGAAATTCTTTGCATTATGACAAAACTGCAAATTCTTGTGCTATTAACTTACTTACATAATGTCTAAAAGGTAGGTTAAAACAGGAATTGAAAACATATTTTGCTTGGGTAAAAAAAAATGACATTGTTCTGTTGTGAGGTGCAGTTATGGGGAATTAATGCTTACATCGGGGTGCTTTATCTCTAATTATTTCTTTTTAACCACACAGTCCTACTTGTTTTGGGGTTTTTTTTCCCCTGACTTAATGTTGATAAAAAAGTAATTATGAATTTGTTTGTTTCCAAGCTAAACTAGTATACAAATGAATGTCCCGTTACAAGAGTAGTCAAATTTTGCCAGTTTAACTTGGGCATGATTGCGGTTTTTTTTTTTTTAGTGTTCACCCCAGCGGATGAAATAGTTGAAGGCATACTTATAAATTACCCACACACTGCACTGCACCCATATTTAAACTTTGCTTGTTTTGCGACCCTTTACGTGTGCCTTTCTTCCCTCAGGTATCTCAGCTGAAAGACCAAGGTAATAAGGCGCTGAGCGCAGGGAAGATTGATGAAGCGGTGCACTGCTACACCGAGGCTCTGGCATTAGACCCAAACAACCATGTCCTCTTCAGCAACCGGTCAGCTGCTTACGCCAAGAAGGCCGACTATGAGAACGCCCTGAAGGATGCGTGCCAGACCATTAAGATCAAGCCTGACTGGGGCAAGGTAAATGATGCTATTAGTGCTTTGAGGGTTGTTTAGCACTCTGTTATATCAGCTCTCAGAGCCGAGTGATGGAAAAGCACAACAGCTTCATTGTTTTCCCGAGTGGAGTTGCTTAATTTCTGTTTCCAAAACAACTGACATCCAGTGGTCCATTAGCAAGCTGGTTAATGGTTTGACCACAAAGGTTTAAGACTTTATAGTAGTGTATAGTAAGCTCCGTTTGAAACTCGGCCATGTCGTTAAATATTTTCCATTTCACTAGAACTTTCAAGGTTGAAAAAATCTGAACTGTCTTTGTAAATTGACTTGCAGTTCTGTACACAAACACACAGTTGCTGGTTTTTGTAATGCAATGCACGTCAAAGGTTTTTTTTTTGTCCTTTCTTTATTACTTTTGAATTAAATGTATAGAATTAGCGGTTTAGACATTTGATGTATTGCTTGTTGAACCTTCGCTGGTGGGCAGCAATAATTTGGAGGTAATTGTAATAAATTAGCTTTTGTGCTTTTAATGTAGTGATTTTCTGTGATGTGTTTATTTCAGGGTTACTCACGAAAGGCTGCTGCGTTGGAGTTTTTAGGGAAGTTTGAGGATGCCAAATCAACCTATCAGGAGGGTCTCCGGCAAGAGCCGTCCAACCAGCAGCTAAAAGACGGGCTTCAGAACATCGAGGCACGACTAGCAGGTACCCATTATTACAGGGCTGCTTCAATTACATCCAGTGTTCCAGTAAAGGACAGATTTAGAATCCATAACTATGGATTTTATGCTGTGTCGAGAGTTGTGATTTTGACACGGAAAGGTTAGCACAGTGTTCTCGTTGTTCAAGTGAATAAGGTCGCGAGGACATTGTTGCTAGGCAACTGGGAGGTATGAATGCTCAATAAGGCTAATCATTTTGTTGCCAGCTGTTAGCTTTTTTTTTTTCTGCAGTCAATTTCATGGCATACTGATGGTAGGAATGAGGCAAAGCCATGCAGAATATCATCTTTCTCAGATGAGTTGGCAAAAAAAAGAATGCTATACATATGCTACAACTAGTCCAGCTTTAATGAATCAAAAAAAAGAAATGAACACATCTCGGAGTCTGAGCTATCAGAAGTTGTATTTGAATTAGAATTTTATAATCATTTATTGTATTTTTTTTTTTTTTTTTTTGTTCTGTTGTTTCGCTTGTCACTAATCTGTGCCTGGTCCCTGCATTGCAGAGAAGAAGATGATGAACCCCTTTGCAATTCCCAACTTGTACGAGAAGTTAGAAGGGGACCCCCGAACCCGAGCACTTCTCTCTGACCCCAGCTACAAAGAGCTGCTTGAACAGCTCCGTCAGAAACCCTCTGAACTCGGGACGTAAGTGTCGCTTTAATATCTCTCTCTGCCAAGTTTGTGATAGATGTTTGTCTTGAGAGCTCTTCGTTCTGTTCTAGCTGCCTGTCTAGCTCATCCACTTACATCAGTTTATTTTTCTATACACAGTCCAATCCTATTTTCCTCCATCATTCTCTCCCTTTTGACTTCAGTTTCTGTGACAGGATCATATAAAAAATTTTTTTTATATATATATATATATATATATATATATATATCTCTCTCTCTATCTATCTATTTATCTATGTAGGAGGTTGCAGGACCCCCGTGTGATGACAACCCTTTCGGTGCTGCTCGGATTCGACCTGGCTGGCATGGACGAAGATGACGAGCCCACTCCGCCCCCTCCACCTAAACCCAAAGAGACAGCACCACCCCCTCCCAAAGAGGAAGATCTCCCAGAGAACAAAAGATTGGTACACACTATGCATTATACAAAATTGAATCGGTTATTTAATTAGTAGTCAGACGAGACATAATGCATACAGTGGGTACGGAAAGTATTCAGACCCCCTTAAATTTTTCACTCTTTGTTATATTGCAGCCATTTGCTAAAATCATTTAAGTTCATTCTTCTTCCTCATGAATGTACACATAGCACCCCATACTGACAGAAAAACACAGAATTGTTGACATTGTTGCAGATTTATTAAAAAAGAAAAACTGAAATATCACATGGTCCTAAGTATTCAGACCCTTTGCTCAGTATTTAGTAGAAGCACCCTTTTGATCTAATACAGCCAGGAGTCTTTTTGGGAAAGATGCAACAAGTCTTTAATACCTGGATTTGGGGATCCTCTGCCATTCCTCCTTGCAGATCCTGTCCAGTTCTGTCAGGTTGGATGGTAAACGTTGGTGGACAGCCATTTTTAGGTCTCTCCAGAGATGCTCAATTGGGTTTAAGTCAGGGCTCTGGCTGGGCCATTTAAGAACAGTCACGGAGTTGTTGTGAAGCCACTCCTTCGTTATTTTAGCTGTGTGCTTAGGGTCATTGTCTTGTTGGAAGGTAAACCTTTGGCCCAGTCTGAGGTCCAGAGCACTCTGGAGAAGGTTTTTGTTCAGGATATCCCTGTACTTGGCCGCATTCATCTTTCCCTCGATTGCAACCAGTCGTCCTGTCCCTGCAGCTGAAAAACACCCCCACAGCATTAAGCTGCCACCACCATGCTTCACTGTTGGGACGGTATTGGACAGGTGATGAGCAGTGCCTGGTTTTCTCCACACATACCGCTTAGAATTTAGGCCAAAAAGTTCTATTTTGGTCTCATCAGACCAGAGAATCTTATCTCCCACCATCTTGGAGTCCTTCAGGTGTTTTTTAGCAAACTCCATGCGGGCTCTTATGTGTCTTACACTGAGGAGAGGCTTCCGTCGGGCCACTCTGCCATAAAGCCCCGACTGGTGGAGGGCTGCAGTGATGGTTGACTTTCTACAACTTTCTCCCATCTCCTGACTGCATCTCTGGAGCTCAGCCACAGTGATCTTTGGGTTCTTCTTTACCTCTCCCACCAAGGCTCTTCTCCCCCAATAGCTCAGTTTGGCCGGACGGCCAGCTCTAGGAAGGGTTCTGGTCGTCCCAAACGTCTTCCATTTGAGGATTATGGAGGCCACTGTGCTCTTAGGAACCTTAAGTGCAGCAGAAATCTTTTTGTAACCTTGGCCAGATCTGTGCCTTGCCACAATTCTGTCTCTGAGCTCTTCAGGCAGTTCCTTTGACCTCATGATTCTCATTTGCTCTGACATGCATTGTGATCTGTAAGGTCTTATATAGACAGGTGTGTGGCTTTCCTAATCAAGTCTAATCAGTATAATCAAACACAGCTGGACTCAAATGAAGGTGTAGAACCATCTCAAGGATGATCAGAAGAAATGGAAAGCACCTGAGTTAAATATATGAGTGTCACAGCAAAGGGTCTGAATACTTAGGACCATGTGATATTTCAGTTTTTCTTTTTTAATAAATCTGCAACAATGTCAACAATTCTGTGTTTTTCTGTCAATATGGGGAGCTGTGTGTACATTCATGAGGAAGAAGAATGAACTTAAATGATTTTAGCAAATGGCTGCAATATAACAAAGAGTGAAAAATTTAAGGGGGTCTGAATACTTTCCGGTACCCACTGTACATTTAATTTTGGTTTTGTTAGAGCCAACTTTCTAAATCCACAAGACAGTAGTTGGAGATAATAGCCACATATACAATCTTAGTTTTGGAACAGCTGCCAGGTATCGATCACATGAGATTTGCTCACTGTTTTCTTACTGTTGCTTGGCAAAAAAATGATCTCATTTACCCACTAACACATAGTATGGGTTTTTATTTCTTATTTTCTTGGTTATTATGGTGACGTGCACAATTTTAACGTTCTGATCGCCAGACTGTAATCTGGCAAAAACATGCACCGTGTGTCATTTAGAACTTTTATGAAGGTTATATCTGATGGAGCCTTGATTTCTTTTACAGGCATTGAAGGAGAAGGAACTTGGCAATGCAGCGTATAAAAAGAAGGATTTTGAGACTGCTCTCAAACACTATGATGAGGCATGCAAGCATGACCCCACCAATATGACCTATCTGTCCAATCAGGCTGGTATGTGAAGCACACACTCCTGTCTTGAACATTTTATATGCTGCAGCGTGACTATTATTTTCTTGGCCTAGCTGGAGAAGCTGGAGAGCTCTTGACTAAGGCTCCCAACTCTCCACTGTTCAGCTCTCTACCTGTATTATATCTGTCAATAGACTTAAAAACTAAATGTAAATTCCACGGCCAGGCTAATTAGTCTGTTTTTGCTATCCAGCAGTAGAAGTATGATTAAATTATTGTGGCTGTGCTAATGGAGTTGTTTAGCAAATTGCATGGGGCTAAAACAGGTCAATGGTGGTATTTTATTTAATTGTGTTTAAATTATGATCCCCTACACTATTTGGCTACGCTTACTGCACACAATACGAAGTGAGCTATAGGTTATAAGGTGGATTATGTCATGCTTAAACTCCTATTATGTATAGCACTTAATGTGTAGAATGCCATCACTTTTGCCCACCATGTCCAGATAGTTTCTATATTTATGGTTGCATAGAACCATTAAAATCCAGCCATATATTTTACTTTGTTCTATATTATATTATGTGAGGAACAAAAAACATTAATTTCCATTTGTCCCATTTTCCCTAGCCACTATTATTGGTCTAATTTGAGAAATCTGAATCTTTTTTCCTTTATTTCAGCGGTGTATTTTGAAAAGGGAGAGTTTGAAAAGTGTAGAGAGCTGTGCGAGAAAGCCATCGAGGTGGGACGAGAAAATCGCGAGGACTACAGACAAGTCGCCAAGTAAATATTGTGTACCTTGTCTTTTTCTTGAGCTCCAATGTAAAAAAAAAAAAGTTAGTTGAGCAGTCATACAATTCGTATATAGTGTTTTATACCCACAAAGGTACATGTAAACTAAATCTATGTTTGAGAGAGCTATTTCACCACTCAAGCTATACTAGCAATGTCATGATTTCCACAAGCTATTGTGTATGTATTTTAAATGTTGGCACTGACATCTCTCTCAGGGCCTATGCCAGGATTGGGAATTCCTACTTCAAACAGGACCGGTATAAGGAATCCATTCAGTTCTTCAACAAAAGTCTGACAGAGCATCGTATCCCTGAGGTGCTGAAGAAGTGTCAGCAGGTGGGTTTGTGATGTGAAAACACATTCAGAGAATACAGCTTGGACTTACTCCCAGAGAGCCCCTTTAATAGAGAACCATCTGGGAAAGAATATAAAAAAGATAATTGATTAAAATAAATTGATTGCGTATTACTTCAACAGGCAGAAAAGATAGTGAAGGAGCAGGAGAAACTGGCTTACATCAACCCAGATCTAGCACTGGAGGAGAAGAACAGGGGAAATGAGGCTTTCCAGAAAGGTGTGTGCATACAGAAGCTTGGAATATTGAAATTTATTTGAAAAAGTGAACATTGTGATGGAACTGCTGTTCTGGGATTAACTTCCATACCTTGTGTTGTGTAGGTGACTACCCTCTGGCCATGAAGCATTACACTGAGGCCATAAAGAGAAACCCTAAGGATGCCAAGCTTTTCAGCAACAGAGCAGCCTGTTACACCAAACTATTGGAGTTTCAACTGGCCCTCAAGGTACATTACAGGATAACACGTCTATGCTTAGGCTAACACTCATCACCAATTCTACTCATAGCCTTGTTTATATTGTTGACGACAATACGTGTGATTTTGTCTTTTACAGGATTGTGAGGACTGCATTAATCTGGAACCCTCCTTCAGTAAGTTTATATCCTGAGACATGCGTCAGTGTTTTCAATGAGAGAGGGGTTTTGAAACAAAGTTTTCATATCATTAAATATTCATTTTAATCGTATAGAGAATGTATTTTATTCATTTTTGTGTGTGTGTAGTTAAAGGATACACACGCAAGGCAGCAGCACTGGAGGCAATGAAGGACTACACAAAAGCCATGGACGCCTATCAAAAAGCTTTGGAACTGGACCCGAACTCCAAGGTACAGAATCAGGGGAAAAAGAAAAAAAAATTTCAGATTCACAGTTTGGTCTATTTGTAAGAAAGTGTTTTTTGATTTATGTGTGTGTGTGTATGTGCACATGTAGGAGGCCACAGAGGGCATACAGCGCTGCCTGGTGAGTCAGACCATGAGAAACGATAGCCCGGAGGACGTGAAGCGGCGGGCTATGGCTGATCCAGAGGTGCAACAGATCATGAGTGACCCTGCCATGCGCATGATCCTAGAGCAGATGCAGAAAGACCCCCAGGCGCTCAGCGAGTAAGACCCACACACATTTTTAATTCTATTAACTGGATCCTAGGTTTCTCCCTTTATTTCTACATAGCAGATTGTATTAAGCTTGTAGTGCTTAGATTTATGTAGGGTCTGCAGAACCATTATGATTACACTTTATGTAAGAAGCTTGTATTGTAAATATGAAGCCAGTTTGGTATAAACTCTATTTGAAATATTTCCTGTTGTGAAAGTGGTGCACTTTTACAGCAGTATTTTGCATATTTAAGAATCAACAGGAGAATTGGGGAAAGAAATCGGTGTTTTTCATTCTTTAATTATTTTTTTTTATGCAATATGAGGGCATATTGTAGCGTTCCTTCGAATATTCAGCATAAGTCTCATTTAAAGAGAAAATCGTTTTGCTTAACTAAAACGCTAGTGCAGTTTTGTAGTATTCGAACAGCTCTTAAATCCATTTCATTAGAACTGCTTAGTAATAATGGCATTTTATTTCCTCGGTACAATTTTTGGAATTGTGCACGTCTTTTAAAGAATTGTTCAAGAATAACAGAACATCTAAGAATCAAAAAAATTTTTCCCCATGTTTAATAATTATTTGTATGTAAAATCTAGTCAGTATTACCTCATGGGTCAGCCTGCTTTGTGTACCATATATAAGGCTTGGATATTCTTTGGTATCGTCTTTCAACAGTCAGCAGTTCTTCTCCGAGTATATGTGCATATCGATCCAAGTTAGTGTACCTCATTCTTTGCACTTCTTTCATGACTTGATGTGTTCATCTCCTGTCTCTCCTTCACTGCAGCCACCTGAAGAATCCAGTTATCGCTCAGAAGATTCAGAAGCTCATAGACGTTGGGCTCATAGCCATCCGGTGATCGTCAAAAGAGCAGAGGAGAACCAGGGCTACCACCATCCAGATCAACACCACTTTAAGACCTTAGAGGAAGGAAGACTCCACCCCCATATGAAAAAAAAAAAAAGTTCACCAAATTGTACAATCACCCTCATTATGGCAAAAGTATAAATATACTTATTTGAGTATAAAGCCGTAGTTTTCCTTAAAAAATGTTACGTGAAACATAACACGCAATGCTACATTTGCTTCTAAGCGTTTCCATATCACAGATGTTTGTTTCTCATTCAGCAGCTTATCGTTCTAAATCACATCTGCCTCAGAATGGAATCTTTTAATAAAAAACATTCTGAGAAAGTGAAAAGTAAAACTTTTGAATATCGACCAAATGATCTAGTATTTCATATAAGTTTACAGTAAATCATACAAGACATGGTGACCCATTTCAAGCTTTAAATATCATCCTATTGGCAGCTCAGTGATTTCTTTCTAGAAATAAATGCTAATCTGATTTGTAGAACAAGACTTTCAAGCTATAAATAAAACTTTATCGGAGAAAATAGTAGATTTGACTATTGGAAGTATTTTAACTTGAGATGTCAGTTTGCAGTGGGGCTAACATTGGCAATTGCAGCAGGTAAAAACATTTAAACAGAATGCTGTGCACGTCCGTGGATGAGTCGAGTCACGTAGACTTTTATTGTAATTTCAACCATATACAATGCAGTAAACATTGCAACATGGAATTACAATAAACTAACAACATAAAGTGCACATGCAACATGAGATTAAAATAATAATCATCATAAAAGAATAAGGAAAGGCAGCACCTTTCACCCAAGTTATATTCACAAATCTGAGTTTTGCCAAAAAATTATCTGCCATTCTTTAATTTTCATCATCTGTCACAATTTTCCATTTGGTTTAAACACTGAATTTACAGGAGCATGTCTCGAAAATCACCATAGCAAGAGGTTGGGGACATCAGATAACTTTGAGAAATATCAGTCTCTAACTTTCAATGATTATTTTTTTATACAACTGGTCTGGTTAATGGTGCTTATCTGTGATCAGCCCTTTATGAGATGAATGCACAGTTGGAGTTGTGATGAGAAGAGTTCTGGTTCTTAACCTGATTGTCTGGATGTGGTTAAAACTCACTGTGAAATAACACATTCTTTTCTAATGGAAAACGGTTTGAGTCCCTTCAAATCCACTTGCAGTATATCAAGCTGTTGGATGTAACTCAAATTAAAAATGCTTATTTCTAAAAAAAAATGCTGTCTTCTGAAATGCCAAGCGATAAAATGTGTAAGAGACATTTAACTGTGTACGTCTGCAAATCCCAAAAGTTTAAATTCAACCTTAAATCAGCCACTTGTACTGTATACGTGGCTTTTTCGATGAATTTGGCACACACAAAAAATTATTGGCACCACTTGACATTGTTGAGTCTTTGTTCTTTCCAAATGCCACCTCAAGGTCTTGGTGCCTGCAAATCTACAAACCTCTCAGTCGTCAGTCTCATCTGTGCTTTAATACAAGGCATAATCTGACATGTGGATGTCTTTGGCTGCTTTCATGTTTCTTTTTCCACTTCAATAAACTCATACATACCACACAATCCTGAGCTCATCAACTTGAGTTGCACCTTACACGATTGATCCAAATTATAATCGATGATATAAATGTTGTAATACTTGTGCATTAACTAGTTTTAGGGAATGTAGATCATACAGCACTTAACAAAGTCATAATTTGCTTATGTAGGCAGATCAGTGTTCTGGAAAAACAATGTTAATGCAAATTTGATTATAATGTATCTGTTCTGGGAAAGATATGACATAAAACTAAAATGTTGATGCATCATGATTGTTCTGAAAAATACACATGGATGTGTTTCTAAATCAGTCTATGATTCATGTCTTTTAGATCTTAAATGAAAAACATCTGGAGCAGCAGAAATAGTGGCTAAAAAGTCACCCTAATTTTATGTTTGCCGCACACACAGCAGTAACCTTCAGCCTTCAGTGTACAACGTTGTGTGCAAAGCATTTCCAATCATGTTTGATGAAATTTGAGAGCAAATTGCAATTACACTCAGCATTATATTATCCAGATTTCAATCCAAGACTGTACTATAATGCAGTTGACCTCAGTGGGTTGAAGACTCAGCATAGAAGTCTGTCCTGAAACCAGCCAATCAAACTAACAATATATATTTATTCATAGTTGTTTTTTTTGTTTTTTTTTAAATAGTGGGTCCAAATACAGATATTTTGAGCTCTAAATAGGTAAAGAGATTGACTGTGTACTAATGAAATATATTTGTATTTGTTAATGTAAGTATAGTCAATGTGTCAGTGTTAATTCAGTGTGGATTAGTTGCTTTTTTTAACTTAAGGTAAAAAAATTTTTTATGTAAACAATGAAATTATGTTTTAATGTGAAAAGTATATTTTATTACTAAAATTGTTAGATAATTAACTATGCTATAAGTAACAACATAATTCAGTCTAAGAAGTTTTGTACTGGTATTGGGACACCAGACTTTTCTAGCTGTATATTGGTCTTACCACAAAATCTAAGGTTTAGGATTGTATAGACAATTGTATCGGACGTCTACGGACGTAGAAGCATAATATTTTTCCCTCACTTGAACTCTAAAACCCAAACCTGTTCCAGCATGACAATGTCTCTCTGCACAAAGCCCACTTCATGAAATAATGCTTTTATGGGTTGAAGATCTTGAGTGACCTGTTATGGAGCTCTGAATGCTGAACTACTGAACACCTTTGGAATGAATTGGAGCGCTGACTGCACCCCAGGTTTCTCCATCTAGTAAATCTTCTGAATCTACAGGAAAAGGTTGAAGATTATTATAACAGCAAATGAGGATTACATTTGGAATAAAATGTTAAAAATGACATGACTTTTATGGTTAGGCATCCAAAAGTTTTCCATTAGCTGATTTATTGCTTACCCAATTTCATTAGCTACTGGAACTGATGCTGGTCTAATTTGGTTCTTGCAAAAAAAGAAAATTGACCAGTGAATATTGGCAGTTGAAATGAGTTAGTGTCCAGGTATAAAACAAAGATCCAAATAGAGACAAATAGATCGTTGAGATTTGTAGTGAGAATTAAACTAAATGTTTAAGGGTAAATTAAAAGGGTAAGTGTTAATGTCAGTAATATTATATATATTATTTTGATATAATATTATTATACAGTATTACTATTTTATATAATAAAGTAATATAAAAAAATACAACAATATATTGCCAAAATATTACTAAAAGTATAATTATGGTTGTGATTAACTGATGGTGCTGGAACCGACCCACAATGCAATGTGACATTCAGCCATTTTGAAAATCAAACTAAAATCAAACCTAAAATAGCTAGTATTTTGTACAAATTTTTATTTAATACTTTAAATAACTTTGAATCATATTGGTGGAAAACTTTACCTCTGGCTGCTGAAAATGTTAATTCCTTACAGTAAACTTTACCTTATATGGTACTAGTTTTGTTATTTAATTAGTTTTTGATTATACAAATATAAACGTATTTCAACAAACACATTCATTCAATTGATTTACAAAAGTTTCATCAATGCCTCCTAACCAATCAGATGTCATTATTTGACAGTGTTTAGTTATGTACAATCTCTTATATAATCTCTGTTCATCTTAGCTTTATTAAACTCAAAAAAATTATGGGGGTTAATATTCTGTAAGCAGAAAGATTCTAGATGTATATATCTACAATTTTATATATTATATATAGATTCTAGATGTATATTTCTACAATTATATATATATATATATATATATATATATATATATATATATATATATATATATATATATATATATATAATTGTAGAAATATACATCTAGAATCTTTCTGCTTACAGAATATAAATAAGTTTTATATATATATATATATATATATATATATATATATATATATATATATATATATATATATATATATATGCATGTATGTTTGTATGTGTGTGTGTGTGTGTGTGTGTGTGTGTGTGTGTGTGTGTGTGTGTGTGTACACATTTGATTTAAAACTTTTAAATAGCTTTCCTATAGTTTTCTGGGAATAAATGCTGGTAGGCAGAGGTGCAAAAATAGGATATGCAGTATATGCAGTGCAGGGGAGGACACCGTCCATTGGGCGGCGCCATTGGATCTAGTGTGTTTATACTTGCATATACCTCTCTTTTTTTTTTGGCAGGGGAAGGGGGCGCTAACCATGAGCTTGCATACCCTCAATCAATGTGCAGTTGCACCTCTGCTTAGGTGGCGTTAGGTGGCGTTGTATTGTATTAGTTGTATTGAAGTTCTGCACTGTGTCCAGTAAGGGGCAGTTAATAGCCAAAAAACATATTCTCACATCTGAGCTGATTCTCAATGTCTTTCGATTCTTCATAGATTTCATGCAAAAAGACTTTACAACAATTTAGAAGTGTTTGTGTTGCAGTAAATTATTTAGAGCTAAATAATGTATTTTATTATTTCAATACATACATCAGTGTTGTGACTACTCAGTTATATGTTTTTTCCTTGTTGAAAATGTATTTGTTGACTGGATTGGATCTTTATTGAAAGACTATCTTGCAATAGATGTGCAGTTGTTTTTGTAGGTGTTTGTTTTATTGCTTCTTAAAACTGTGCACAAAGCAGGAAAAGAAACCCTGCACTCTGAACAGAATTCTTAAGAAATGTGCTAAAAGAGGAAGTGTATGCACTGTGTGAAACCTCAGCTCAAACTGTGCGTGTGCATGTGTGTGTGTGTGTGTGTGTGTGTGTGTGTGTGTGTCATGGTGTAGGAAAAAAATGACAGATTCAGGAGGAAGTGACTGAAGAGTGACAGAACTGTGGACGAGAGAGTGACAAAGACTAAGGGCGTAGTCTGTTTAACACAACTTTAGAGTACCACAAACAAGGTAAGACAAAGAAAAAACTCTGTGTGTGTGTGTGTGTGTGTGTGTGTGTGTGTGTGTGTGTGTGTGTGTGTGTTCACAAGTATTGACAAGAGGAGTGTATTGATAGTATTGACAAGAGGAATGGAAAAGTTAGGCCAAACACGCTCTCAGTACAAGTCACATGGGAGCTCAATTGACTGAACTGAGAAAATGTATCTGATGCTGGTGTGTAAAAATTTGGATACATTTTGTGGTCTTTCTGTACTACAGAATATATATATATATTTGGGCTGTCAATCGATTAAAATATTTTATCTTGATTAATCGCACAATTGTCATGAGTTAACTTGTGATTAATCGAACATTTGTATCTGTTTTAAATGTACCTTAAATTACTACTTTTCAAATTTTTATTACTCTAATCAACATGGCCATGTATAAATATGGATGCTTTCTGCAAATGTATGTTTATTATTAGTAAAACCGAACTGGACCTAGAGCATGAAGAAAAAATATTTGTAAATGTTTAAAATTATGTTGTTTTAAATTATGTAAATAATCAGGACACCAAACGGACGTTTTTGCTATGTTTCCACACGGACGGTTTTAATTGCCGGATTCGTGTATCATGGTGGATTTTGGTGCTTGATTTGAGAAATTGTTTTTCAGTGGAGTTTTTTTTTTCTTTTTAATATCTGAGTAAAGAAAGAATGTCATGAATAAATGTGTGTGGCATTGTCGGTTTAAATTTCACCTTTTTTTTACATGTATTTATTTATATTTTTGATATAAACAGAATGTCAAACAGAAATGAAAAGAAAAATAGGTCGAGAATTTTTCTTACGACATAATATGACATTATTAAGCCTTATTATTTCTTGTGGGTTAATAAGGCTAAGATGAACAGATATTTTATTAGAGACGGTATATCATAACTATACGCTGGTAAATAATCATATCTGATTGGTTAGAAGGCGCTGAAAAACTTTTTATAATGAAATGAATGAATGTGTTTGTTGAAATACGCTTATATGTCTGAAATGAGAGCTAATTGTTAACTTATTAACTTCTACGTAACTAAACACCAAACAGGCTGGTAAAGGAACAGTTCTTTACAGTGATTAAGAATAATAGAATTGAATATTTTTCTGAGGATGTTCCACAATGTCAAGAAGCATCAGATTCAATATTTTCCTATAACGACATGCCCCTGGTGTGATTTATTCATTACTCAATCCACTTTTACTTACTTTTTTGTGGTTTTAAATGTTTTTGTGGGGTTTTTGTATGGTGATACTTCGCAGCATGGCAGTGTGGGATCTGTCCATCACCGTAGAGGAACTGGGACCAGAAGCTCCACCTCTGAAAGTCAGCGTCACATCTGACCTCCATATTGGAGGCGTCATTCTTAAAATTGTGGACAAAACACGTAAGGATTTTTTTAAAACACATTTTCAAACAGAAATACAAAGATTCAAGATTTTTTGCCACAAACTCATAGAATACAACTTGCAGTGAAATGTAAAAAGGGTGATAAAGATGGAAGATACTTTTGATACCGAAACTTTCATTATACACAATATGATGAAAATAAGTGTGTTCCACTCAGATAGCAATTGAATTAGGATTAAAAATAAATAAAAATGAGTAACCTAAGATATATACATATATTGCACATGATTATATTGCAATTGAATCCTGAGAAGTGTAAATAATGGCCATTGACATGCAACACATCTGTAAGAAGCAACACAGCATACGGTTGTATATATGTTTTACAGTTTATAATTGTACTACACATATGTAGTATCTGTTTTGAGATCTACAGTTTGTTATTAGCTGTGAAAATGATGGTGGGGTTTCAGCACACAATCAGTTACTATAATTATAGAAATAATGAACACCTCTATATATAATGAAGCACTATTATTTGTGCATTTAGACTTCTTCGTTAAATAAATCTGTTGTGTTCTCTTTATAATACACTATACCTGTGTAGAACGGTTTCTAGTTTTTTTTATAGGTCCATGTACAGCCATTTCCTAATCTTTTGGCACAAGCAACAAGTCTGTACATTTATTTTAAATAGTGTGGAGGGTCAATAGTGGGCTAACCCTACCCCAATCAATATGTTAATGAGGCAAAATATTACTGTTTAAATAAGATTTTCTTTTTTAACAGAAAGTTCAGTACCCTTTACAGTATGATATACTACATATTGTGTTTTTTATTCCATTGAATTTCTATCACATTTTTGATCACATTACATTCTCTTGAAAGGTGGCAATACTTTTTAACATTAAGCGTATATGAGAATTTTTATGCTATTGGCTGCCAATTCAGTTGGTTCACCAAAGAATCCTATGTAGAGTGTAAATACGTGTAATATTTTACACATTTGTACTTGTGACTGGAAAGCAGTGTTTAAATCCCAGAAGCATCAGTTCAGTTCTATGCTTGGATTAGATTTTTGCTTAAATCCGTGTTTACCTGGATGTTTTTAATACACTGTGTGACACAAGCCCTTTGTATATTGTCATGTTTTGTGTTGTGCTGTAGAGATTAAGAAGGATTGGTCAGACCATGCGCTTTGGTGGGAGCAGAAGCAGCAGTGGTTGCTGAGGCCGGCATGGACGCTGGATAAGTATGGAATTCACGCTGATGCTCGTCTCAGCCTCACACCTCAGCACAAACCCCTGAAGTTGGGTTTACCCAATGGACTTACCATCAGGCTCCTCGTTGGCTTCTCAGGCCCCTTGTTTCAAAGCGTCATTGGCATCTGCAAGCTGCTCAGTAAGTGTGTATGGGTGGAGAAAATGGCTAAACGCAGACATGCAGTTGTTCTTTTTTATTTGAATGCATGACAAAATGACACATCAGCTCTTTCTCTTTTTTCTTTGCCTTATCATCCTCTGCTGTAGATATTCGTCATCCAGAGGAACTGTCACTTCTTAAACCGGCAGAAGAAAAGAAGAAAAAGAAGCAGAAGGGGGAAGAAGAACAGGTGTATGATATCACTTGTGCACCGTTGCCTACAGGTATCTATCTATCCCTCTGTCTGTCTGTCTGTGTGTCTGTCCGTCTGTCTGTCTGTCTGTGTATAAAGAAATGATAAAAAAAGTTTATATTGTTATATATTTTAATGCTTGTGATCATCTCTGCCTTCTGTTTTTAATTGTACAACCGAATAAGAAAAGCATTTGCTGATTGAACAAAGTGCTTGGTAAGAAAGGTGTATGTGTGCCGAGATTTATTTTTGTCCAAATTGTGACATGAAATGTGGATAGGCTTAATATGGCAATTTTATAGTCTGGGACTAGGTAACAAAGGCAAATTTCAGGTCTAATGACATGATATAAATATCCAACAACTGATGGAACAACTTTTAATCTTGATCCTTGTGTATTGATGTGTGTATATACGAGTGTACTTGTGTAATAAACTTGTGTAATAAACTTAATACAACAGTAATATACAATATATAAGTATGCATGTTCATTAAAATGAGTGGGCGCCATGTAGAGCGCTGTAAAATGTCACTCTTTTTTTGTTTGTGCAGGTTCTATTTTAAAGCTGGCCAATGGCATGCCTGTGTTCTTTGCTGAATCTCCTCAGACAGAAGTGGTGTATAAGATGATTTCAGTGAGTCAGCCAGCTCCAGCTCCTGAGACCATCACAAAAATGTACAGACCAACTAGCAGGGTGGACAAAGCACAGGTTAACAGCAGGTCAGCAAAAATGCATGTAAAACTGGATAAGAGAAAGAATAATTGCAAATTTCAAGTATTACTGTTGCAGTAGTTTCTACTGATAATATGCAGGTTGTTAAAGTGGATAATTCCCAATTGTTTATTTTATATTACAGCAATTTGATTTAATTTATAAAAAATGTATTAAAGACCAATTTAATGATATATGATATTTGACAGAAATAATGTTCTTGAGCATTTTCAAGACCAGACAGTTCTTAATATCGCTTAGATTATAATAGACAGATGCAAAGGCCGAATAGAGGCACAGCAAGACTAATGTCGAATTAAGGATTACTAGGAATTGTGTGAGTGATCAGTGATATGTGACTGATGGGAACCGTAGTCGAGGGTCAGACATCCTGACATCAGCTCTAAGGAGACATTCCCTCACCAGAGCCTCTTTTCATGATCTCACAAAAAGGTCACAAAAGCACATCTAAATTATCATATCATAAATATTTGTTGTATATAAGTTGCTTTGGGCCTTATTTGTCAAGATCTTAAATCAGCTCCATTTGCCACAACAGAAGAACCGATTATTGCTGTTCAACGTGTATTAGAGGCAGCAGAAAACAACCAATACGTGTCTGATGTGATTTTTCTAAATTTGTAATGCCCTTTAGACTTCCTAATGTGTGATTAAGATATATATTTCCACTTCCTTATGACCTTTATCTTAAGAAGGATACCCTTCCTCTTTTATAGTACTTCTCTTTGAATTGCATTTTTTTTAAATGTAGAAAAACATTACAGTTTCTCTTTGTGAAGAACTTAGTGCTCTCCTGGGAACTTAGTGCACTCCTTTTATCTTCAGGGTTTCAGGTTTTGATATGCCATATATATTTTTATTGGCACAGGTGAGAGTCACAATAACTCACTTCTATTTCCACCTTCAAAAATATCTTTTAGCTCTGTGAGCTTTAAATGTTTTTTTTTTGCAGCTTTGGTCACCAAATGCAAATCAGCTCTGTCATACATGTGCTTGATGATTGAAAAAAATCAGCATTCCCAAATTTGTGACAATATTTTGTATGATTTGGCGTACGCAATCATTTACATACAAATGTACCACAAATGGTGATGAACAATTATTTTTATAAAAGTAATATATTAATACAAATATATTGAATTTAAGTTACATCTACTGACAAGTTGACATTTACAGCATTTGGCAGATGCCCTTATCCAGAGTATACATTACCTCATGTATACAATTGAGTTAAGGGTAAGGCCCTTGCTCAAGTGCCCAGCTGTGGCAGTGCTAGGATTTGAACTCACAACCGCCCAATCAGCAGTCAGACATCTTAACCACTTCCCTGATGCATGACTACAAAGAGACAAATTTATGATTTTAAAACGTTTAGCTTTAAATTCTAATTAAATCTTCAGCTTTATAAATGGATTTTAATTTAGGTTGCTAATTTAAGATCTATATATTAGAATCAAAATATATATAAAGTTATGTAGATTCAGAGATTGAAGTATTTTGCTTGTCCTGCTATTATAGTCAGTAACAAGCTTGCCAACAACAACCATAAACAAACAAACAAAAAGATCTAGCCTTACTCGATGATTGCTTTTAATAAATGCTGCTTCTTTTTAGAGTTACTCTTACTTACTTTTAGGCTGTTACACAGATCACTACCACTTCAAGAGTCAGGGCATTTAAAGAGAATTTGCACAACTGGCTGATGAGTCAAGTTCCTGTCAGTGTCAATGAAGTTGTGTGAAAATGTGAAAATTGCGTGATGCAAAATCGTTGATATTGGTGATGTCAACTAAATGTACATTAACAGCATTTGGCAAACGCTCTCATTAAGAGCAAATGACAATTTTCTCATTTACACAACTGTGCAGTTCTTGCTCAGGGACCCAGGAGACAACTTGATGATGGTCGGATTTGAACTCATGATCTTCCATTCAGAAGTCCAATACCTTAATCCCTCAAGTTCTGATTTAATAATTTGCATCACTTAAATACTTTCTGTACTTTTCTTTATTAAAATGTAATGTTTTACACATTTATTATTATGATTATCAGCATAAATGTCATTTTGCTTTTCCTCTCTCAGGTGGCTCAATTCATCTCGCTCCCTCCAGCAGCAAGGGATCAAAGAAGATGACAAACTCTTCCTGCGCTTCAAGTATTACAGCTTCTATGACCTAGCGCCACAGGTGATTCAAAAATAAAAACCTGGCTTGTTTTAAATGAAATATTATATTTGCCTTGAGAGATCACATTAACAATTGTGTGTGGTGCGTATCTCCGTTTGCAGCTCGATGCTGTGCGTATGACACAGCTATATGAACAAGCCAGATGGGCCATTTTGCTGGAGGAGATAGACTGCACAGAGGAGGAGATGATGCTTTTTGCTGCCTTACAGGTAGTTCACAGTTGGTATATCATAAGTATAAACAAGAATGTGTGCATGCAAAGATGTGATGTATCAGTAGACTATGCTACACTTCAAATCCTAGTTTTATTTGCTTCAAATAAAACTAGGACAGAACAAAAGTGGACAGAAGTTTGACAGAAGTGGAGATGCTTTTCATCGCTTTTCATACAGTCAGAGACTGTTCTTGGCAATTTATCATCAAATCAGAGGAAATGGTTAACATGTGCTTTGCTTGTTTAGACTGCCATTGTGTCAGTCTATTGTCTGTGGGGGGGGAAAGAAATCATACTGACTTGCTAAATTGCAAGCAACTCTCTGCTTTTAGTTGATAAAAATACAGAAAAACTAATATCGAATGTTTGAAGTTGTTAAAGGCAGAAATATATACTTAATGAGCACTTTATTAGGAACATCTCATCCATGCAATTATCCAAAGTGGCAGCAATACACTGCATAAAATGTGAAGACAGATCAAGAGCTTTACATATTTGTATGTACGCAATAGCTCAAATAACGACACTTTTTCACCGTGGTGAAAAAGAAAAGCATCTCACATTGAACTTAATGTAGCTTGAAACTGAAATAAAGACCAGGCGATGTGTTATCAACATTCAACTTCACAGTTTGGATGAGCTGAAAATTTTTATTTTTTTTTTCTAGCTGATCCTTCTCAGGCTTCTGCTCAATTGATGTGTTGTGTAATTTTGTTCCTAATAAAGTGGAAAGTGAGTGTAAGAGAGAAAGAGAGAGAGAGAGTGTAAGAGAGAAAGAGCAAGAGAGAGAGAGAGAGAGAGAGAGAGAGAGAAAGAGAGAGAGAGAGTGTAAGAGAGAAAGAGCAAGAGAGAGAGAGAGAAAGAGTGTAAGAGAGAAAGAGCGAGAGAGAAAGAGAGAGAGAGAGAGAGAGAGAGAGAGAGAGAGAAAGAGAGAGAGAGAGTGTAAGAGAGAAAGAGAGAGAGGGAGAAAGAGAGAGAGAGAGTGTAAGAGAGAAAGAGAGAGAGAGAGAGAGAGAGAGAGAGAGAGAGAGAGAGAGAGAGAAAGAGAGAGAGAGAGTGTAAGAGAGAAAGAGTGAGAGAGAGAGAGAGAGAGAGAGAGAGAGAGAGAGATGTATCAATATTAATCAAAGCTTTTTCTGTATATTTACCCCAAAAGTACCACATAGGCAAAGCTTCCCTGACTGAGCAGTTGGTTGAGTCTTGTCCTGCCATGGATGACCTGGACTCTGCTCTGCAGTGCCTGGAGGTCAAGATGGAGGCAGAAAGCAGTGCAGAAGAAATGCTGGTATGTATAAACAGCAATGGATTTACAATATGAACATACTCTCCATAAAAAAATTTAAAAAGTACATACAATAGATGCTGCCTGATGTGTTAAACCAGGAGGTGCAGAACACCAGAACTTTATTTCCTTTAAAAGCTTATGTTTGAAGTGATATATAGGATGAAATAATGCTTTAACAGTTTACTTAAGGAGAAGTTTGTTTAAGGGATAATCCACAGCTAGGAGTGCATATTTAATGCATGACATAGATGCAAATAACTGCCTGACAACAGAACACATTAAAATCGCATAACCCACATGTTCCAGCATAGAGAATGTAAAGCTGTCATTGATGTTTGCATACTGAATAAAATAAGAATAACTATAAACTTTTTAATAGTTGTTTTAAAAAGGGGTTGTTAGGTCCAGAGTTCTGTTTTGTCTAAATGATACACAGAGATCAGATAATGAGATTAGATTATTATATTTAACTGAAAAAGTTTCACTAAATTATTATTAGACACATAGAGACTGATTGAGAGCAAATATGAGAAACTAAGAGAGATCGATTGTGTATGTGGGAAATACCTTCATCTGTGCTGCATCCCTACTTAGATCAACACTGGTCCTGATAATTCCTTGTGCTTTCTTTTTATATTTTGTGCCTCGGCTCATTTATTAAAATTTACATATTCTCAATATAAGTTAAATATAAAGTTCAGTAAAATATAAAAAAAAATGCTTACATTAGTTATATGCCGCTATAACTGTATGTCCTGAGTGTCCAAACAAATCAGATTTGAGTGTTATCAGACCATGGTATAAAATGCTGTATGACAAATATACTATATATAAATCCTTCATGATAAATAGTGTTTATAAAACATATGTCAGGGTATCATAAAGGCCAGTTCGTTTATTATCAAATTAAATATGGTAGATGATTGGTGGGTGAAAATGCAATGTAAATGCAAATGTTTTATAATGGGTTGTGCTGCGTCTCATAGCTGTAAGAGTCAAGTCAATATACATTCAATACCATGTTTCAAAACTCATTTTGTGCACAAAGAAGTCCAGGAAAAAATACCAGGGTCTACAAAAATACTCTAAAGCGCACACACATACATTCATACATACCTATATATCAGTAACTGTATATCACAGTTAATAATAAACAAACCCATCAATGCCTGAGCACATAAATAGCACATGAATTGAATTGTATTTGAATTGTACTCTCGACCAATCGCAAAACCACACCATTAACCCCATGTTTCTCGCCAGAGTTTGTGTGGAGTAAATGCATTCTGACTGTCTGTTAGAGAATACTCTATAACAGGAAAATCTGTAAAAGATTCTATATAATAGGAAATAGATAAGTATTTTCTTGGAAACTTGTGTATGTTATTCCAAGTATAGAAATTGTGTTCTTTTTCCCTCAACTGGTGACATATGAGCACAAATTTCCACAACTCAGCAACTCAATGCATCATTCTATTAAGTTTATAATACAGAATTGTCCCTTAAATCGAAGTATGTTGGGTACATATGACATACACAACTAGCTTTAATATAATGTCTACATTTGCAATATTTGATAGACACCCTTTAACAGAAGGACTTCACATTTATAAAACTGAACAGTTAAGTGCCTTGTTCGAAAGCTTCTTTCTGATTAAAAGGTCAGTTCAAATCCCAGCATCACCCTGTTGCTGATGCTGAGATTTGAACTCCTGACCTTCTAATCAGAAGTCCAAAATCTTAACCACTCAGCTACCACTTCCCCCAAGCATCAACTAATATACGTATCTAATAACTGCACATTGTTGAAACATTTTACTATGAAATGGTTTGGTAATGGCAGCTTGGCAGTGGTGGGAGTGGAAATCATGACTTGACGTTGTTTGACGTGTGTTTTTATAAACATTATAACTGTGAAATGGTTCTTTTTGCTAAAATGATGTATGTAGAACTGCTATAATTATGTATATGAATATAGGGATTGTCACTCCAAAACCAACTGACATGGACAGTCTTTTTTTTTTCTATTAACAAAACTTCCTGATTTTGTTGTCATAGCATTTTTTATGTAATATACTGATATCATTGAGTCAGACAAGTGGTATGTCACCCAGTTTAAAACCAGGCTTGAGTGTAACACTGTGAGAGTGAAGTCATCAAGTCAGGGCATCTTGTTTATCATTGTCTCAAATCTGTTTCAATG
>NC_139599.1:5440594-5490594 GCF_946808225.1 Silurus aristotelis
CCCTGCGCTCTGACCCCAGCTTCCAAGCAAGCTGGGATATGCGAAGAACAACATTTCACTGTGCTGTAATGTATATGTGACAAATAAAGGCTATTCTATTCTGGCTATTCCATTATTATTATTAAATTAACACTCTCAGAATGGATCTTATTTGAGAATTGGACATCATAAGATTTTCTAACAGCTCTGAAGCCACTATGTGTAAACCTATCCATATTTATAAACTGTGACATAAAAGATAGGAAAAAGCAGCGCTGGCATTACTGTAACGACCAAAATAAGGCTAGAAAAAAAGTCAGCAAAAATTGTGAATGGGGAAATGTTGACCAAATAGGAAGCTACAAGGAGCCAACTTCCTCTTATACAATGCTTCAGGGAGCCAAACTGCTGATACTACTGACGGTTTTCACTTTTTATAATAGCTCCACAGGGCATCTCTGTAATTATCAATGTTGTCGTGTCTGTGCAGGAGCAGCAGTACAGCAAATGGATGGCCGCTTGCCGCTTGGCATCTAAGGGAAAGACCCTGGCTGACAGCTCTTTTTCTAGTGAGGTCCAGAATATTCAGTCTTTCCTGGCCATGCAGAGAACTACGCCGGGAAATAAGACAGCCCCAACAGACGAGAGCATCAACACACACAGCCTTGTGTCTCCACGCTACCAGAAGAAGTACAAACCCAAACAGGTAACACCACATGGGCTCTGTTTACACAAAATTACTTTACACACTGTCACTTTCAAAATAGTCCCCTTGCACAGCAATTCAGTGCTCCCAGTGTTCCTGACACGTTTGGAATGTGTTCTGGAAGTGTTCCCATTACGCAGAAAACGTTCCGAAACCACCTAATAACTTCATGAGAAAGAAAGAGAGCGGCGATGGAACAGCTGTTTATAGCTGTGATAAAAAAAAATATTGTTTTTTGCAGACATTTCACAATATTGACTGTAACTATAAATGGATATCAAGTACAGTATGAAGAACTGCTGTTGCGTTTTAGTCCTTCCTTATTAAATATCTTGCTTAAGAAGCAGACTTTTTATCCTCTACCATATTTCTCTCTTTTAGCTGACCCCTCGTATTCTGGAGGCCTACCAGAATGTGGCACAGCTCTCCTTAACAGATGCTATCCAAAGGTTTCTGCAGATCTGGCAAGCTTTGCCTGACTTTGGGCTTTCTTATTTTGTGGTCAGGTAAGTCGATTCAAAAACTGATTTCTTTTTATAAGAAATAAGGAGGAGTTTTAGTGTCAATCCAATAATATAACTATCTCGTCTCCATTTTTGTCTGCAGGTTTAAAGGATCTCGTAAAGATGAGGTGCTTGGTATCGCCAATAACCGCCTGGTTTGCATCGACCTGAATGTCGATGAAGTGGTAAAGACATGGAGGTACAACACGATGAGACAGTGGAACGTCAACTGGGACATTAAACAGGTTTGCTGCGACTGCACCTCTGACAACAACATCCTGAGCTTTGCTTCATCATCAGCGTAGAAATAGGAAATTCTGTCTACATGTCTTCACCCTCGTACACGCTCTCTGTCTTCGAAGGAAATCTCTTTACGCAACTCTTTATTCTGCTTCTGATTCCAGGTCGCCATCGAGTTCAACGGTAACGTGAATGTGGCCTTCAGTTGCGTGACGGCGAATTGTAAGATCGTGCACGAGTACATCGGAGGCTACATATTCATGTCAACCAGGAACCGGGAGCAAAATGACACGCTGGACGAGGAGCTCTTCCACAAACTGACAGGAGGCCACGAAGCTTTTTGAGAAAAAAGATGGTGTACAAATTTCAAGAAAATATCAGGAAAACCGCATTCTACTTTGAAAACAGGTTCGAAGTCATGCTGACGGTCGTGGCCTTAAGCGTACAGAAAACTGATCATAAAACAAATTTTCTGCATTTAAAAAATGTTTTTGTGTTGGGGACCCACTAATCCAGCAACACTATTGATCCTAATGTGGATAAATGAAAGAAAAGGTTACTCTCCATCTTTTCAGGATCATTCTTTTTCACTCTTTGGCACTGTTGTCTTTTATACTTATAAATAAAACCATAAAACAATAAGATGTGGGCCGGGAACAGTGGGTGTTTTTTTTTTTTTTTTTTTATCAGCATTTTCTCCACTTAAAGATCTAGAACAATATCTTAACAAACCAGCCTGACAAATTTGAGAGATCAGAATGAGTCAGAGTTCAGTGAGGGCTGTTATCAGCTTTGAGTGAATATGAAACGTTTGTGGTAAAAATAAAAAATAAAAAAGCTGTTTGCTCAGGAAACCACAATGTACAGCAGCACATCCAGGTGCAAAAATCATAAAATATTGCGCCCCCTTGTGGATGTTAGTGTGTAGATACTCACTGGCTGCTTAAACAAACCACACCAATCCACCTGCCCATTCATGCAATTCTCCATTGAGCCAGACAGACAGCAGCACAATAAATAAAATCATGAACCACAGGATTCTGGACTCCTCCTGGACTCCTACTAGCAGAGGTGGCAAAAGTACACACATCCTTCACTTAAGTAGAAGTACAGATACTCATGTTTTAAAATATTTTGGTAAAAGTTGAAGTATTGAACATCCTTTTTCCACTCAAGTTAAAGTAAAGAAAGATGAGCTCTGACATGTACCTAAGTAAAAAGCAGCCATTACTTCTTCCTGTTTTAGTGTCACGCTGGTAACTGAACCTCACATCATATAAATATTAGGGCTGTCAATCAATTAAAATATTGAATTACGATTATTCGCATGATTGTCATAAGTTAACTCACAATTATTTGCAACTTAATCGCACATTTGTATTTGTACATCCATTAACCTCGCGTAAAAATGTATGCCTTCAAAATGATTTTGCATTTTGGCAGCCTTAATTAATATATTAATACAAAACGAATTTCAAATTCAATCCAGGCTAAACAGCCACCATATAGAACACAAGACGAGAAAAGATGATGATGATCAGGTGATCAGGAATGTCTCTGTCCTCAGTCATGTTTACATCATTGACTCATCCCTTTACTTCTTGTTGCCTTCTGCCCTGCTCATAAACTAGCCTACCTCTGTGGTGTGAGAGAGCCAGGAAATGATACACCAGTGGTAGACTGAAAATAACGAGCCTGTTTTGAAAATGTAAGAAGTAGAAAGTACAGATATTTGGGTACAAATGTAATGGGTGAAAGTAAAAAGTTGTCTGAAAAACAAATAGTGAAGAAAAGTATTGATACCAGAAAAATCTACTTAAGTACAGTAATTATTTGTAATTCATTACTCCCCACCTCTGCTTGATAGTTGCTTTGTCTTAAAACAGCCTTCTTTCACCTTAGAAATATTTCTAAGCTAAGAAATATGTTATCTATATCTGATGCAGAGAAGCTCGTCCATGCGTTTATGACCTCTAGAATAGACTACTGTAATGCATTACTAGGTGGATGTCCTGCATCATTAATAAACAAGCTTCAGTTAGTTCAGAATGCCGCAGCAAGAGTTCTTACTAGGTCAAGAAAATACGATCATATAACCCCAATCTTATCGTCCCTACATTGGCTTCCTATTAAGTTTCGAATAGACTACAAACTACTGCTACTCACTTATAAAGCACTAAATGGTTTGGCTCCCATGTATCTATCCAGTCTCTTAACACGCTACAATCCGTCACGCTCCCTGAGATCTCAAAACTCTGGGCTTCTAGTAGTTCCTAGAATAGCAAAGTTCACTAAAGGCGGTAGAGCATTTTCACATTTAGCTCCTAAACTCTGGAATAGTCTTCCTGACAGTGTTCGGGGTTCAGATACACTCTCCCAGTTTAAGTGCAGATTAAAAACATATCTTTTTAGCAAAGCCTACACATAACACACATCACACACATCACATCACAACCTTGTGCTCCAGAACATCTGATCACATGCACATTATCAACTTGTGCTGTTAATATCATGAACAGCAGCTACGCTAATTCCTCTCCACTGCTTCTCTTTCTCTCCCCATCCCGAGGCATCCTGAGGTTTGGCCAGCTCCAGTCACGTCCCACCTCGTGAAGATTATGGACCTATGGATGATCATGGAGAAGTAGATGCCGAGTGTTTAAAGGCCCTGGCATGGAGAAGCTGATGCTGGATCTATGATGATCACAAATTGTTCTGTATTGTTGAAAGATTTATGACCAAACTTTTGATGTCACCCATATGAGGATGGGTTCCCCTTTGAGTCTGGTTCCTCTCAAGGTTTCTTCCTCATATCATCTAAGGGAGTTTTTCCTTGCCACTGTCGCCACGGCTGCTCATCAGGGACAAACGCACACCATTCACCTTCACTGTTGTTTTCTGTAAAGCTGCTTTGAGACAATGTCTGTTGTGAAAAGAGCTATACAAATAAACTTGACTTGACTTGACTTAACAATGCTTTTGGTTCATGTAGGTCCCCTAACCTTTTCAGAATTTCTTGTATTATGTGGCGCACAGATGCCTGCTGATAGCACCACGACAAATGTAGTGTGTTCATTGGGTTTCTTGCTTTTGTAATGGAATTAGAAAAGCATGAAACACAATGAACACAGTTCAAGTCTCGTTTCACTGCAGCCACAGCTGCACTGAAAACTGTTATGAACTGACCATTGGTTTTCTGTGCATTTGGTTTTCCTTTGGATTTTAAATTAAGGCAATGTGTGTGTTTTTGCACACACAAAAAAAGAAAATGCAACAGAATAAATGTTTCATGAAAAAGCTTGACAACCCTTTTGAAGTGTTTTACTTGGTTTCCTCATGATGTCCTGCTTTTCTTAAAAAGAATGTCTTGTAAAAAGACTGTCTAAGTGTATTTGTGATCAAATCTATTTCTTATTCTCTGTCAGCCATTGTGGAATATATATATATATATATATATATATATATATATATATATATATATATATATATATATATATATATATATATATATATATAAAAAAAATCAGCTATAAAATCCACAAGAATATATTTGAACTTGTGCAGTTTCCAGCAGATGCAGTGTGTGATCTCTGACTAGTACGTACTCTAACCATCCCTAATGTTTTTCTACTGAAAATATTTAAATCACAAAAAAATATCAAATGTATTTTGTATAAAATATCCCAATTATATCCCACATAGTTCCAGTTAGTTAAATCGCTCTTCAATTTATACACAATGTAGAAAAAAATGTTTAATCTTATCCTAAATAGTTTCTTTTCGGCTTCTCCCGTTAGGGGTCGCCACAGCGGATCCTCCGCACGTTTGATTTGGCACATGTTTTACGCTGGATGCCCTTCCTAACGCAACCCTCCCCAATTTATCCGGGCTTGGGACCGGCACTAAGAGTGGCTGGGGATGGTTCCCTGACCGGGAATCGAACCCGGGTCGCAGCGGTGGGAGCGCTGCATCTTAACCACTAGACCACCAGGGGACCTTAATCTTATCCTAAATGTTGAATGAAAATAAAAGACACTATGGTGTATAGTCAATGTTACCACTCAGCTTTCCATCTTGTTCTTAAATTCTCTTCATTTGTTCTGTTGATGAAACATGAAATGCACAGATATTCCAAAACATGTTCTCAGCAAACAGACAGTTTTAACTGGAGACAAAAAGTATTTGTGTAGAAATGAAAAGCGTGAACTCTAAAAATGCCAGTAAGAGAGTGTATTAAACATGCCCAGTATGTGAAAGCATATCATGTATTGAGAAAAAAATGTGGGATAAATCTGAACGAATTGAACAAAGATGTCTTACAAGTGTTTATCTTTACTAAATTGTTATATTCGAATATTTAATAGTGGTTTAAAACTGAAGATTGAATAGACGTCTATTTAAAAGGTACAATAACTAAAAGAAAAACTGCAAAAAAAAAAAAATCAACCTAATTTTATTTCACTTACATGAAACCCCCCCCCATAGATCCTGGGGTTTGAGCCCCATTAAAAACATTTAATAGTTAATAAAATATAGCATGCGTGTTGAATGGTGTCTTGCCTAATGCACAACAAAGTAAAAATTGTGTGTGTATATATATTACAGCTTCTGTCAAAATCTAAAGTTTTATTATTTTTGAGACATGTGCATGTTACTTTTGTTTATATGGAAAGTGAATGAATGGCAGAAAGTTCTCTTGAAAGATGAGTCCAAATTTGGCATTTTTGGTCTAACAGAAAAACTTAGCTAAGACAGAGAACAGGAGAGATGATTTTATCAGACTGCCTCATGCCCACAGTCAAACATGGTGGAAGCCTGGGGTTGTTTTTGGAGCAAAGAAAGGAATACTGATCAAAAATGGCTACCGTTTCATACTTCAGCACCATGCAGTTCCGTCTGGACTGCGGCTAATACGGCACTTCTCCCATACATGAAGACAATGCTCGGCTCTGTAAAGCCTGTAAGTCAGCTGGAGTGTTATCCATCATGGAATGCCCTGCCCAGACAGACCTCGCACCTAAATCCTATTGGACTGCTCTGAGATGAACTGGATTGCAAAGTCAGGAAGAAATTTCCAACTAGAGAAGACCACCTTTGGCAATGAGTGTGTGTAAAGCTGTTATTCATACAAAGGATTTTTCAATAGTAAAGTTTAACATTTGTACAATTATATATTTGTTTGTTCACACCATTAAGTTGTCTAGTTTGCTGCATGTAAACAAAAGGAACACGTATGTGTGTCAAGAAAAATGAAAGTGATTCTAAACTTTTGACAATGAAAACGTGTAAAACAAACAAAAAAACCCCCCCTGAAAATTATACTATCCTTCACAGAAAACTGTAAACACAAAACAACAAAGACGAAATCAATGATGACCGCCAATATGCTCTGCTAAAGATAAAAAACTTTATGAATGATATCCAGAGGTATTTCATGTGTGAGAAAATTAGAGATATATAACTATTACATCGATAAAAAAGTGGTTCCACCTTGTGGCATTTAATGACGACCGTAAAGCGAAATTACATGAAACATAGGGGAGTGTATGTTGCACACACACACTGTGTAAGTGTAAGTAGGAGGGAACAGAACATTTCACCTGATGCCACTACATAAAAACTGTTCGGGAATAAACCCGTTATTAATATAGTTAATATTACTGGGGAAGAAACACTAATAGAAATCTTTCATGTTACAGATCTCTAAACAATGGACTAGATTTTTACAGAAAATAGTCTTTACGGTAAATTAAAAAATACTATGCCACGAGTGTTTCACGGTTTACATTCAGTTCTTTTTTTAACCATAAAAAAAAAAAAAAAAAAAAAAAAAAAAAAGGCTGTACACGCATCCAAATTTACATTTCTGTAACAGTTCGACATGGCTTATTTTTATGAACATCCGCATGCTGTTTTTTTTTTTTTACCATTCCTCCCCCCACACACAGAGAGATGCAATACCAAGTTTAAAAACATCCTTTACAAAAGAAGACAACTGTGTATATTATGTACAAACACCCAAAATCAAACATCAGGTTAGCTTTAGCTTGTGCGTAGAATCCACACAATGTGGATGTGCTGGTAAAAATCAAAAAATGTCTGTGATTTAAGTTACTGAGTCTTTTGATTTGATAACTCGCTTGTGAGATCGTGGGAAGTGAGTTTCTGGTGAATTAATTCATTCATTCACACCGATTGCAGGGATGAATAAAAGGACTGAGAGTGATGGAGATAGGGGCATCAAAATAAGAAGGTGGATGAATCTGAAGTAGATCCACTTTCTTGGTTCAAACACCAATGTGAGTCAGAAAAAGGTACACAATAACACAATCTTATGACTGATGATCACAAAGCACGATCACTAGAATAACAAATTATTTTTTGTCTATTTCTGATTAAGACAAAAGAAGGGACTCAGGGCCTATAAACTGACTTTTGCAATGTAGTCGGGTCAAACGTTGCAGTTCTCCAAGCTCCAGTCCCAGAGTTTGCAGTGTAGCATGTTTCTACCACTTGCCCCGTTTGCTCCAGTCTTTTGGGGTAAAATGCAAGCATTTAGGGTCTATACGGAGGTGTCGTTTTTGCATGGCACGTTCATGACCTTCTACAATGTCCTCCGAGAGTGTGAGAATGTACTGCCCCTGAGAAGAGTTGAAAGAAGAGCCAGTAGATTAATTCCATTTGATTGCATTTCAATTGCACTTCTGGCATTAGTAGATTTAAATCCTTATCAAACAAGGCAGAGGTGAGAGTGTCAAGGAGAAACATAAGGAAAAGGACATGGGAAGGAAAACAGATTCGAAACCAAACCATCCTTTGTAAATCTTTACTTTTCCACTACAAAGTACTATTAAAGTGTCATATTGACGGTCAATATGAGCATATTGTGCACAGAAATCCTGAGATGAGCACAGAACAATCATCATCAAAGGGTGCAAGTAAGATGATCCACTCATACATCGATATATATTTACAGGTAGAGTAAAAACCAGTAGAAAAGTTAGGTCTTATATCTAATGTTGCTGTGCAAATTTGGCAATGAATTCCAGCAAATTGATGCAATTTGAACAAATTCATTAGAATTTTTCAATATAAAACATTGGGCAATTTCAGCAAAAGAACATTTAAACTTAAACAGAATTTCCATTAACTACAAAATGAATAATGAGCGAAACAAAAATATTTATGGCAGTGGAAAAACGAAGGCTAAATAAACCCAAGGTATGAATTACTATAGGTGAGCATTATTGAACATTATTATTAATTACTGTAATATTAAGATTTTTTGATTGCATTATTGATTACCTTGTAGTAATTGATGAGGTTGAGGTACTGTAGAGTTGATATTACATCCTCTTTCTTTACACTGGTAATCTCGCTAATTTCACTATGAATAAATATTTGGAAAAAAAAAAGCATCACGTTTCAAATAATCCAAGAACACTTCAGCAAGTGTTCAATATAATCAATTTTATTAAATTTTTTGGGTGCATAGCAAATAGAGAAAGGATTGGCTTACTTAATGGTGATTTGTGGTCTTTCTCCAGTATCTGATTTGAGTTCCATGAGGATCTCGAGAATAGTCTGAGACCAATAAGAGCGGTAGGATAGCAGGCCCAGATCAGACAGGGGCTTCTCTGGGGTTCCTGTTTTACCTTCAACCTTGGAAAGCTCATAACCTGAAAGACAGACAGAGAGACTGTGTGAGCAAATTCATATTTGTCCTTAACAACTAAAAACCTAATTAAGTATCTAATGGACGCTGCTATTATAAAAGAGGACACTAACGGTAACGGCATTAAATAAGATGTGTTAGATTGCAGATTAATTACTCTGACATTCTACATGGAATTTAATTAAGAGTGTAATGTAAAAGTAATGTAACGAAAAGATGTATAGGACACAAAGGATCATACAAACAAGTAGACCATGAAATCATTTTTCATTTTTATTTTTCATAAAACAATTTGAGCTGTTGAACTTACTGAACTCGATCAGCAGTTTGCCATAGCCTCTCCTCTGATATGGTGGTAAGGTCAGAATACAGGCCACATTATAGTCCTCAGTAGACTCTTTTTCCTTTAATAAAAAAAAAATAATAAAAAAAAAAAAAGAGCAAGATTAAATATGATAAGATGATAACATTTCCAATATAGTTTCAACTAGTTCTCCTCTATCTCACAACAGCTACATTTGAAAAGAACAGCTATCTCTATCCTTTTCCATACATGAGCTCACTGGCACCTACTCATTGAGTAGCGTCACTGTGATTAAATGTGGATAAAAGACGATGCCATTCCTCGCACACAGAGAACAATTTTGAATTTCTGGCTACAACATAATAAGGATTGTGCAGTAAATATAATCAGCGTTCTCTGGCTTACCTTTGAAAAGTAGCCAACTATATGGAAGCCCTTGGAGTCATACTCCGTCATTACATAGAAGAGAAACGGGTCTGTGTCATAGTACAGGGTCTTATGGTCCAGGAAGCATTTTGCCAATAAACACAAGTTCTGTGAATATGTCTACAAAGCAAAAGAGAAGACAAAGTTTATAAATATGTATAAGCAATGAGAATAAAAAATAAACACATCTGACTAAAATACTTTTGCTTTTATGTTGGCTGGTGACAAACAACAACAATGAGGTAAATGTTGCCATCAATACTTTTGCTAATCTTTGATTAGTTTTAGTTTGGATTGAAAGAAAATCCGGAAGTAAATCAGTTAAAATAGAAATATAATTACTTTGTTTTTCCTGCCGTCAATCTCAAAAAAGGAGATGGTCCCTTTGCGGTAGATTTCGTTTCCTGGTGGATGCCGGAGATTGCATTTTGTCTGATCGTAACAAAAACAAAGACGTTTATTTGCGGATGAAGTAAAAATAATCAATATAATATTCCAAGCAAAACCATACACATTTAATTTATAACTACAATAAAATATATACATCCATTACTACTAAGTATATAATAGGAAAATTTTCCTTTAATGCAGTCAAATCGGGGCATAGAGGTACTTTTAAAATACACAGAAAAAAGAGGAGTGGACACAGCAGAATATATTCAAGACCTTTTACCTTTAAAATAAATGTAGCTTTTGCACTGTTGCTAGATGTTTGGTAGTACAGAAGATTTCTTTCATTTTAGTTTACTCAAGTTGTGAATTTTGTTTGATATCATGAAATATTAGTACCAGTTATATTGCAGGTAGAGCACACTACACTGATTACTTCTCTATAAAGTATTGACTCCAGCCATTTTGAATTACTGTTAATAGTCTCATATCCACTCAGATGGAAAGCATTTTATATTATTGATAAAATTTTAGATTTTTTTACAACAATATTATTATTATCTATATAACCAGTTAGCACAAGAGAAATCAATACAAAACCCCAAGTCAGTGAAGCTTTTGTTGTACAAACATACCAAATGCCTCTGTAGACACTTTAGGCTCTTGAGGTACTTGAGGCAGAACTCGCAGAGGTAGAGGATGGGCAGCGTGGTCAGTTCCTGCGGGTACGGGGAAAAGTACCAGGGCTTGAGTCGATGTCGGCCCAACTCAATGCAGTCGATGTTCTTCATGCGCGTGATGATGTCGTCATGGCTGCGGTCGGATACCAGACTACCGGTCATACGTGGTGCAGTGGGGATGCCGTCCGAGCTGTCCTGCGAATCCTGTTGCGCAGAGGGAAATTTGAGAAGGGGGGGGGGGGGGAGTGATCACATCAAAAAATGCCACTTAATCCACACTTTCAAAAATGCTGACACAAATTAAACATCTCCAAACTCAAGTTAACTGAGGCCCTAATTCCTGTCCTGCTTGCGAAAATCCATGATACAATTTGAGCTGAATAATTTATGATTCCCTTAAAATTAAGCTTTAAAAATACTTCTCATAATAATTTGTTCATTGTTCTTGATCGTTGCACACTAACCCTTAATTCATTCTAAAAATCACAAGTTCATGGATCATGACACTTAAACAAGATGAGCAACTGATGATAGCAGATCGATAACATTATAACAGAGCACTGCTCACTACCTCCTTATCATTACACAGCAAAACAGACAATGATAAATAAACGAAACGGACCTCTCCTGGCGGCAGAAAGCCACTGGCGGGGCGAGGGCTGTTATACTGGAATACCTTTACCATCTATCAGAAAAACACAAGGGGTTGCAAAAAAAAAAAGGGGGTCTTTGGGACACTTGTATATGACACAGGAGGAAGAAGGGTCACAGCATAACAGATTGAACTTTTAAGAAATACCTCCGGCATTTTTGTTTTGGTGATTTGTCAAAATGTGCAGTCTGGGTAAAAAGGGATGTTTTCACACACTTCCTTGTCTACTGTAACTCAAAACTCAATTATAGAGTAGTTGTATGAATATAATGTACTGATATAGAACAATCTTAAAGTAATCTGAAACAAGTATAATCTGCACTCTTACAATTGGAAATGAACCCATTAAAAAGGGTTTATTTACAAGTATTTCTGCATAATTCTAAATAATAATTCATGCATGTTGTTAGTCCTTCGCAGGTTTTACAGAGCATGATTATGAGTTGCTTTAACACTGTGTTGAAGCCTCTCCTGAATTCCATTAATTTTCCTGATGAATTCTGGAGTTATCTGGAGTTAAGGCAGTGTTGCCGAATGCATTACAATGATATGATAATGTAATATGTAAATTGTTTTTTAACTAACTACATAAATTAGAAAAAAACATAAGACTGGCCTATAAATAAAATATGTTCTGGATAAAATAAACATGGTCATGCAGAGGTTTAGATGGATGTATTTAATAGTGATATAAGGAATATAAGGAATAGGTAATAAGAATGAAAAAAATTGATACTTTTTCTTACTTCTGTGCTCACCTCGTCCGTTCCACAGATCTTCCTCTTTCTGCCAGGCTGAGACGAAAGGATACGGCGCGCAGTGCCGTTCTGCTACATAAGAGAGAGCACACACACACAGTAAAAAACACAAACTAATATTTAAAACTGTATATAAAAATAGGGACAAATTGTACTAATTTTAACACACAACACAGAAAAAACAGGGTGAGTGGATGCTGGTGTAGAGTAGAGAAAGACAGAGGAAGCAGAGGGTTACCGTGGTGAGGGAGGTATGTTGCTCGTGCTCATCTCTGGTTTTGGTAGTGAATGTTTCCCGGACTGTAGGATACACAGACGCTGGTGGGGCCTCTGCTGAACTCGGGAGTGAAGGCACTGATATTGGGGGAGGAACTTGTGATGCTAAGGACACAGACTCTGTTTTCCTCTTCTGTAAGCCAAGCAGAAATAAGATCAAAACTACTTTTGTCCCAAAGAATAACATTTTCACTGTGTGAAACATTTCTATATTGTAGTGCACTTCATTTGGATTAAACGTCATGACTGCACAAAATACCCCAAAATGATAAAGTGGGTTGATAAACATATATATGATTAGCAAAATTATTGGCAAATCAGGTAAATGTATGACAATATGGGATATGAAACAAAATCCTATAGGGAATAAAACCCCGTATTTGCAGCTAAAGGTGGTTCTACTAGGTATTAAAATGAAGGGCTTACACCTTTTTACGTTCATTTACCCACACACACAAAATAATTTTTGAATGTTGTGTACATTTCAATTAAATTCTACTTTTTAATTACAGATTATGCTTTGAAAAATGTGAAACTTTTCTTGTGCACTATAGCTAATACTAGCATTAATATAACAAGACAGAGAAAACAAATCCACTTCCACAATGCAATATCGCTCACAAGCCCCCTAAAATGTATTCATAGCCATAACCCCAACCAGGAATCAAACTCTTAACCTTCAGAGAAACCAGTAGCACCACCATTAATGAAACTACATGACACACTTTTACAAACACTTCATCACTTCCCACCCACTTAATGTGTCAAGAGACAAGAATATATTTTTGATTAGGGATTTTTGTAGCGCCATGTTATATCAAGCCCATTGCTTTTTATCTCGCATGAACTGAAAGGGTGTTATAGTGTAGAATGGGCAGGGTTTGGCTGTACCGGTGTGGGAAGGGTTTTGCCTCTGGACGATGCTGAAGCAGATTGAACGTTGAGATCTAGACTCTTCCTCTGAATTCGAACAGAAAGGAAGAGAGCACAGTTAAAAAGGACAATCAAGTTTATTTTTCTTTGACAATCTGATGGCGCCTCAACAGAGAGCAAGGCAGTAAAACATTGGCAACTGGCAAACGTAACAATTTCATTTGAATGATTTTGACTACTTCTTTTTAAGATCAGAAACTAGAACACTCAAAGCCCCAACTTAGTGGTGCTCAAGAAAAAAAAGGGTATGAGTTTAACAATGAATGATGACAGTGGATTTGTAATCTAATATGGCCTCCCTTACCACTTCTCGTTCTGGAGAGCTGGGTCGAGAGCCAGGCAGGCCATTCTTCGTGGGTGTCTTCGCCTCCTTCTTAGGGAACTGGAGCTTTTTCATGTCCAGCCGTTCTGGAGTGACCCACTCATCCAACCGCTTGTTGACTTAAAAAATTAAAATGTTCAGCTGTCAGCTTAGATGTCACTGATGGGGGCACATAGTCCCTTAAAATCTAATTCCATACATTACAAATAAAATCTTCTACCAGATTTGAATAAGCGTGTTTCTATATGTAAGAAAATGGTATTTACGTTCTTTCAAAATACTTCTAGTCTAGTGATAGATATTTAAAGATGTTATAGCCAGGGGTTTTTTTTTGTTTCTTCTCATGTACTTACAGTCGATGTAGTGAACATAGTAGAGCTTTTTCCCAGGGACCTCTTTGACACTGAGAATTTCCGCCAATGCTGGAAAGAAATAGGATCAGAACATAAAAACAGCATTATAACAAGAAAATAAATAACAAAAACACCCTTATTTCTCTTTTCTTGGAAGGTTCTGAGTTACTGAGTCGAAGGTCATGGGTTCAAGCTTTAGCACCAACAATCTGCCACTGTTGGGCCTTTAAGCATGACTGGCCCAACACTCTGACCCCAGCTTCCTAACAAGCTGGCATATCCATAATGTGCATATTACAGCACATGTACAGGACATGTTCTTTTTTAAGCCTGTTTTACTTGTTTATTTTCTGCCTTTACATTTTTATATAAATGACGATCCTGAATGAACCAGTTTTCGGGTAGTTTGTAGCAAGAGCTGTTGTTAATGCCTGTTGTACTGCTAATATGAATCAGTGTGTGCTCTTAGCAAAAAGCGAAAAAGGAGATAGTAAAAAAGCGCAACATGGCAACTAAAAGATTCATCAGGGCTTCACGAGTGCTGCTATTTAAAAATATTTGGATTTTTTTAAATGCATATTATCGTTGGGTTTTTTTTTCCATTCAAAAGTCATGCTTACGGTCAATCAAGGAAGCTGGGAATTGAACTCACAACCTTCTGATTAGGTTTTAGATAACGTTCATGGTGCCTCTCACTAAGCTGTAATATAATATATTGTATTACATAATGCATAATATTATAATATAAAATATAATTGTATTATAATTATTAGTATTTTAGAGTATAGATTATTCTATAGTATAGCATAATTGTTATATTACAAAATAATAATTATAGTATAATGCAGTATTATAATATTATATTATAAAACAATTTGTTTTTCTAGATTTCTAATCTGATGACGAAAATAAGACTTTATCGTAGTTTTACATTATTTTTGACAAAAAAGAACGTTCTGTAGATTTCGCACTGTTTCAAGTCTATAGGTAATGTTTGTCATTAACCTGACCATAAACTATAACTAGCATATATTTATAAAAGAAATAATTTAGTAGCGTTTATTTAATTTTATTCGGGATGACTATTCACCCCTCATCACGTCTAAAAACGTCACCTCTAAGCAATACCGGTCTTTTGTTTACATTCCGTGTCCGCTTCCCTGTGCGCCGCCATGACAGCTGCTTTATTATGCAGCTAGTGCGTTAGCATGCATGCTAGCAGCCCAGTACTTACGCCATTCGTCTTCGTTTTCTTGATTTTTTCTGAGCACGGGAAGACGACAGCCCTCTACAAGTTCCGGCTATCAAGAAAGAACACGGTTAAATGTTAACCAGCCTCGTCACATTTAGGTATTGAGCAACTAAAAATCACAAATTCGGCGACATAAAAACACGAATTTAACGAACACTCACCACCGAGTCCGCCATTTTGGTTATCAGCGTAAACCTGCGCGCGCAAAGAATTATGGGATGCCAGACTCAAAGCCAAGCAGCGGTTGGAGCTGATTTCTGGAGAAGTGAATCGATTTTTTTTTTGGAGCACGAAGCTGTCAAAACAAAACCAGTTAAGATATTTATAAAAGCTAAAAAAAAATAGCTAATAACGTAGAATTACCGGACTCTTTAAATCAGACATTTAGGCGAAAACTTTTCAGAACGTTTACCTGAAGTACAGTATCCAGACGTGTATTATTGTCTGTTTGAGACCGAGTGCGTTCACACGACAGAAGCGGTAAAGACTTCTCGTAGTCTGGATGCCTACAATAACTTCCTTAGCGGAAAAGTCGGAAACATTTGATCATACAATGTGGATGATATTTATCTTGTTCTTGGTGAGGATTGATCATCCGTTGGATTCGTTGCTAAGGTAACCAGAGAGGTTATTAGCGTGCACTTGCATGGCCTAGTAAGTCTGTATGTCTATGATGATGATAATAATAATAAATAAAAAAAACACATTGCTAACTAAATTGTATTAAATTGTAAGCAGTGAAATTTTTCGGACAACTTTTTACTTTCACATCAATCTGCTACTGCTGTAATATTTCCTGGAGATCCCTCACCACAGATGTAGACTAGTTTACTAAGCTAACAGAGCAGGGCAGAAGGTAACAAGAAGTATGATGACGTGTAGAACAGACTTTCCTGATCATCTGATCATCATCATCTTTTCTCTGCTTGTGTTCTATAAAGTGGTTGTTCAGCCTGGATACATTCATTAGATAACAAAATGTAAAATAATTTTGTATAACTACATTAATATGATGAATACAGGTAGTAGTAATGACTACTTTTTACATAAGTACATGTCAGATATACTGCACTTTCTTACTATACTTAGTTATTTTTTTTCCCTAAGGTGAAAAAGTGTAGTCAGTACATCCACTTTTACCAGAGTCTTTTAAAACATAAGTATCTTTACTTTGCATTTGTAAATATATCCGAAATAGGGTGCATAATAATTATATTAAACCTTATTAAATATAAAAATTATGGATTAAACTATTTAGTTTTAGTTTCAATTTTCTATTATATAAAAAAATAAACCTCCCCTCTTCTGGAAACACTTTCAACCTTTTTTTTTGAGCATTCAGAATTTGCCCATTAAGCCATGAAAACTTTAGGGTATTTGGGAACTGATTTTGGTTGAGGGGGTACCAGTAATGTAACAGTTAACCCAGCCTTTTTTATTCTTGTCCATGCTAATGGTCCATGCTAAAATATCAGCCGGTGAATATAAATGGTAAAAAGAGAGGTAAACGTTCTTAAATGTACAAATGCTTAACTGGCAATGCAAATATGTGCAATATATGATTAGATAACAAAGTAAGGTAATAGCTTTTTGTGCAGTATATGCAAATAAAAGTGCAGTAGGTGCAATGGTTTGTCCCTTTTGCCTTTTTATACTATACTGATATAAGCATTTGTGAGAGAATCGGATATTTAAAATAATAATTATTATTATTGTTGTTGGTTTTGTAGTTATTGTTATTATTATTTATATTATTTGCCTTTAAAACTATGAACATGGTAAAATAATCAGACCTAGTTAATTTTTTTTTACTGCTTAAAAACTAAGAATTTGTGGGGTTTTTTATTTATGTATCTATGTATATATATATATATATATATATATATATATATATATATATATATATATATATATATATATATAATATATATATATATATATATTTTTTTTTATATATATATATATATATATATAAAACATTTTTTTATTATTTTTTTAACTGCTGATAGACCTTTTCCTCAGCAAGGTGGTAGTTTAGTAATTAAGAGATTGGACTTTGGATCAGAAGGTCACGGGTTTAAATCCCAGTACCACCAAGCTGCCACTGCTGTGGCCTGGGGGTAAGCAGAGCTCACAGCTTCTGCACTTCATTGTGTCAGCCGATTTACAGCTGAACTCTGCCATGTTGTGAATAAATAAGACCAGAATCATACAAAAATGCCATTTATATCAGAGATCAGAGAGAAAAAAGATTTATTTAAAAAGATTATAATTTCACATTTTCTTACATTTATTTTTTTATTGATAGTGTGATTACTGTTAGTCTTTTTAAACCCAGAATTTGAGCTGTTTTAACTCTGTTAATATAAACAACTTTGAAGTCTAAACTTGACCTGCTAAAATCTTAATTTTAATCTTTTATTGTTTACACTATAGAATTATCCAGGCAATATAATTCACTTTTGTGACATATACTGTAACTCTACAGTGATGGCTTATGACACCTTTAATGAAGTGCAAAACACACAAAGCAGCTTCTAGTTGAATATATATATTTTTTTATTGTTCACAGAAGTATAATTCATTTGTTAAAAAAAAAAAACATTTCAACCTGAATAAGTTCAAGAAAATGCAAAGATTTACATCACAATAAAAAAAACCAAGAAATCTTGCAACAAATTGTTACCTGAAATAAATACGTTTAATAAATAAACCAATAAATAAATGATATATAAATAAATAAATACAACTTTATCCAAAAAACACATTGATGTACACAAATGACTATAAACTACAACTTTTTTTTTTTATGTGTTGAAGTCAAGTCGCCTCCTGTAATAATGAAAATAATGAGTTTATTTTATGGGATAAAGCACAGCCTGAGATCTTAGACGTTGCTTGGGAGTAAAATCATTTGTCTGCTTTCTGTTGGATGATGTTTGTTGATGTGCCTCGTCAACCCTGGAGAAGAGAAAAAGTTTTCGCAGCAAAAACGGCACGGAAACACGTCGGGCATTGTAGTGATGCGCGCTGCGCTCCGGGAAATTTCCACTGACTCTTCTTTGGCCAGGATGAGAGACTCGGGCAGGCTTGGGGGGCTGAGATCCTGCCGTAAACCTGCAGCTTTGCGCTCATGAAGGGCGAGGTGCTTCCTCAGGTACGCCTGCCGCCGGAACTTTTTGGCGCACAGAGTGCAACCGAACAGTGCTTCATCCTCTGACCCCGAGTCTGAATGATCGGACTGAGTGGTGACGCTCATCACATTCGCTTGGTTTTCTTCTCCTTTGGGTTTATGCCAGCGCCGATGAGACGCCAGGTTGGCCGGACAGCTGAACGTTTTGTCGCACTCTGCGCAGCGGTACTCGACGCGCACAATCCGCGAGCACTTGTGGTGCGCCAAAGAGAGCGGGTCCGAGTATCTCTCTTTACACAGCTGGCAGATAAACTCACCCAGCTGGCTGCTCGCTGCCCCCTGCTTCGAGTCATCCATAGGATCCTCCTTAATGCGTAGACCCAGGACTGGAGAGGTGGTAACTTTGTCTAGAAGAACCGCTTTTCTCTCTTGAGGAGGTTTGCGCTTTTTGCTTCTTTTGGAGCTTGATGGTGGTGCCGCTCGTTTTGCAAAATTGGGTCCAGAGTCAACTTTAGTGCTCGTTTCAGGGAGAGACGGCGATACCGGAGATCCGTTGAGCGCAAAACCGCCGAGAATGGGTTCGAGGAAAAGCTCGGAGCGGTTTAATAAAGCAGCAGAACCCTGGTCATCTTGGTGTGTTGATGGATATTGGTTTGTGTAACCCTCGTCGTCTGGACGAGTCGGACTGAGCGATGGAGCGCAGAAGGACTCAGGCAGGCCTCCCAAACACACCCGATTCGGAGTCCTGTGAACAATAACTGAAGGAAGAGCTGTAGCGCAGAAAGATTGAAGCCCTTGTCTCAGGAGAACATGAGGACTCATCGACTCATCCCCGTCCCGCACTCTGTAGGACACTGCTCCGGCCTTTTTGGAGCGCTTTATCAGGAACCCCTTTGGCATGGTGGTGGATGGTGTCCAGTTAAAGTTGCTCTGTGTCGATTTAAAGTCTCGTGTTTGTAGAAAGAGAAGGTCGCATTCCCCGAAGTGTAAACGCCTCGAGTTTTTTTCTTTTCTGAATTGATGCTCGCTGTCTCGGGCCCCCTTTTAAAGCCACCGGGCGCGTATTGTGCGTCAGTTAGGACGCAGATGGCTGCAATCCAGACGTCAATAGCGGGACCTGGCAACATGATCCACCCTGGGGTCTCAGAGAAGAGGAGCGGCAGATGTCAGCTTCCACCCCCTCCCTCCCTCCCTCCCTCCCTCCCTCCCTCCCTCCTCTTTCTTCCCCTCCTTCTCGGAGCCATACACTTTAACACCCCCCACCCCCCGACACACACGCATTCACATACACGCGGTCACCACCCCACCCACGACCACTTGCCCCGTCCTTGACGGTCCCTCACCATTATGTAGATCAGGTACTGCCACACTCCAAGATTATACAACTTTTTTATTCAACGCTCCCCTCTGGGAATCTATTCAACCTCCACGTGCCGAGTCCCTGCGTCTATTTATCTTAACAGAGGAATGTGTGTGTGTGTGTGTGTGTGTGTGTGTGTGTGTGTGTGTGTGTGTGTGTGTGTGTGTGTGCGTGCGTGCGTGCGTGCGTGCGTGCGTGCGATTTAACAATTTAAAAAATAAATTTTATTATTAAATGTTAACACTGAACCACAATACAAATACAATACAATCACCAAATACGTAGCTTTAATTAATATATTGAATGCGATGTTGTGCATATATTTATACAATTGTACATAAATTTCGATTTGGATGGAAAACTGACCAAATAAAATATTGATTTAACCAAAGATATATATAAAAAATAAACAGGAGCAGAGAATCCTAAGTATTATACCCATAATTACAATATATAAGCACAACTTATGTTTGATAATTGTATGCATACATTAAATGCAAATTGAAATATATAATATACATTTTTCAGTCACTTATAGAAAAGTTTTACTTGTAGAAGTATTTTAGAATAGAAATAACAAAAAAAAAATTTTAAACAAATGATAGAAAAATGATCGGGGGGGGGGGGGGGAATATATCTGATTATCATGTATGTAAAATTTACAATAAAAAAATTCTGTGAGAATCATAAAATCATGACCGAGAGAAAACGTTAAGAGAGAATTCCCCCTCAGCCAACAAATCCAGACCTCTCCATCTAATCTCACACCCCCTAAGCCAACCGTCTGATCCGGACAATGGCAAAGGGTCTGTCATCTTATTGTCGCAGAAATGAACCATTTTCCTCACACGTCCACAATCTGGCGTAAAATAAAAAAGGCGGTCACGCGCTCGCGGCTCCACCCATCGTATAGCGAGCCTTCGATCAGCGCGCGCATTGCGACGCTTCTCAAGTGCACCGACAGAAAGAACGGCGGGGCGGCAGAAAAGCAGGAGGGTTACAACTGCATCGATTTGTAGACCTAAATTAATGAGCATAAATCTAACAAAATGTGACTGACCCTCATAAATTCTACTTTTTAATCATTAATGTTGTTTGTTTGATTATAATAATCGGACTATCTAATCTAATCAGTATATAGTGTTTCTTATCTGATCTAAACCATATATGTAAAAACTAATGTCTTACTACAAAACAGTGTGTGTGTGTGTGTGTGTGTGTGTGTGTGTGTGTGTGTGTGTGTGTGTGTGTACTTATAATCATACTTATAATCTTTATAATAGCATTTTGTTCGTTTTGTTTAATTATAAAAAAAATAAAAATAAACAACTGGTGAAAGACTGACAGACAGACAGACAGACAGACAGACAGACAGACAGACAGACAGACAGACAGACAGACAGACAGATAGATAGATAGATAGATAGATAGATAGATAGATAGATAGATAGATAGATAGATAGATAGATAACTACAACAATGATGATGATGCAACAAAAGTAAATATAAATAAAATTGTAATAATACAATTAATAAAACTATACAATTGTTTGCGCGCGCACACACACACACACACACACATATGTACGTATGTATGTGTATATATATATATATATATATATATATATATATATATATATATATATATATATATATACGTACGTACATACAGTTTTACAGTTTTCGTATTACAATACTTATTATTATTATTATTATTATTATTATTAATTTTATTATTATTATTGCTGTTTCATTTAATATTAAGTAAAAACAGCCACACTTAACCACTTTCTGACCACTGGTTGCCTGTTTGTTTTTTTGTGTTTTTGTTTTTAGTGTCACTGCTTTTGCACTGGTAAATTGGTTATGAACAGCAAAACACTCAGATTTTAGATTTAGATTGTTGTAGGTATTATCTATAATTTTTATGCAATCATTGAAATAATGTTAATTTGAGTGAGAGTTTTTTTTGTTCGACCAGCACGTGTAACGCAAAAACTCCGATCGCTCAAAAAAAACCCACAGAAATAAAACGTTTCTGTTGAAAGACACGCAAGGTGGCATTCCCGGGATGAACACGCATACTCTTCTCTCATGATTCCTCTTTTCCTCCCTTCGTCTTCTATCAGTTGTTGCCCGTTGACCCCGACACCTCCTTCCTTCATCCACCGCAGGCGCGTTTTCCCTTCCCGCAGCCGTTACACGAGCAGTTTCCCCCCAACCAGTCTGTCGTCTCGAGGGAACGCTGATTCTTAATGGATTTTTTTCCCCCTACTTTTTTTTTTGGCCTCTGGGGGAATCGGGAAACAAAAAGACGGGCAAGTGATGTGCGGAGTGTGTGTCTGCGCGCGCGCACGTGTGTGCCTGTGTGTGTGCGTGCGTGCGTGCGTGCGTGCGTGTGTGTGTGCGTGTGCGTGTGTGTGTGTGCTCCCGCTCCCCATTCATTCTTTTACTTTTTCGCCTTTGTTGGAATTGTAAAGCTGCGCGTGTGCCTTCGAAGCCGCACGCCACGCGCGCGCCCTGACCTCCACGACCCGGATTTGCATAAAGCTGGAAAACCGAATTGGGGTCCGACACACACACACACACACACACACATATTCAAGACAATGCGCAATATTGACTTAATGAGCAGACGAATGTGAGTTTTATAATCAAGTCAAACGAACAAAATATTTTTATTATAAGGCTTTTTGAATTAACAAGTATGAACATTAAATAATACACATTACTAATGGCTTTATCACTAACTCTCACATAATTTAGTATTAAGCAGTAGTCAATATAATATAATAAAGATCACTATATAAATGTTCACTAGTTTGTTTACTAGTATTTTTTTTCTTTAAAAATTACTTTTTTTTTATTCAAGTGGGTTTCTTTATAGATTTCCCAGTGGCTTTGGAAGAATGTGTGGAGCTCTTGACCGCCTCAGGGGGAAACCAGACAGCAAACAAGAGACACAAACCTCTTCAGATAAATGCCTGGGCTTTGCTATATCTTGCAGCTGGCTCAACTCTGTTCATTCTGTTTGCACGTTGTTCTTAATTTAATCAAATCTATGCGTGTGTGCATTTAAATACTTTGCTAACAAAATGTATTCTTGTCAACATCTAGACCACATTGAGACATTAGATTACTCAAGATTCATCAGCCGCCATGTTTCTTCCCTTCACAGATATGTCTATATGTCCCTACCTAAAACACGAGTCAACCAACTACAAATATTTTCATATTTTTGCATGATCTTACAACTTAACTTTAACATGTTTCTGTATTATAGTCTGTAAAAGTTACAAAACTAGCTATAACACTGCAAATTATTATTATATTCAGCATTTCGAGGACCATTTTGTTTGTCAAAACTGGGTAGTTTAATTCCTCAGTATAATCTGAACATGGAAGCAAGATGTTATCTTTCTTATTGAATCAGAATTCGAAGTGAATGTGAACACAATTGCACGCACAATATTTTGCATACAAAATTGCGGCATATCGAATGGAATGAAATGTGGTATAACTCATCATATGAGAAAGCGACATGAAAACAACGCATGAATATCGTCTTTAAAAGATTTGGTGTATTGTATTTAATTCAGTTTAATTCAGTATTATTTGTTCAGCACTTTTTTAATAATGGATCTTGTTCCCAAACTGCTTTACGGAAACTAATAAGTTATTCATTTAGTACAGTTTAGCCACTGTTGCAGACGGTTTAAATGAATCACAGTCCAAATACAAAATGCAAAAAAATGCATGAATTTTTTTATGATTATTACAAGTGTTTGTATACATTGCATTGCATCCTACTGCATTGCATGAGCAATAACGAAATAAGAAGAAAATAAAACGAAATAAAAAAGGTTTTTTGGTTTTTTTTCAAGTTTATTAATAGCATTTATTTTTCCACATCAACAAGACATTCCACACCTTCCGTTATAGGATGCCAGTGTCTTGTTGCTATACGGGGGACAGACGCCGGGAAGCGCCCTGATTGGCCAGTGGCGCCCCGCAAGCCATGTGGGCCCCGTGCGCGCGCCCCATTTGCATACAGCTGTACTGTAGTTGTAATGCGGCCCGCGGAGAACAAAAGGAGAAGCAAAACCGGACAATGAGCCGCTCCGCAGTCCGCCCCGAGATTTTATACAGGAGTTTGCTGAAAAGGAGACTCGAGTGTACAGGAGGAGGGGGTGCATTGTAAAGCCGCAAATTGTGATCAATTAGGAGGGGCTGACAGCGGTTACGCAAGTTGCCAAGATGCCCGTTGTTGTGGAATTCTTTTTTTTTTGGGGGGGATTCCGGTGATGAAGAGCCCGAAGGAGGGCTTAAAGCCTCACAGAGGAATGGTATAATCTTAAAGGGGGGAAATTGTTCCTCAGAGGGGTTTTTGGATGGTCTTTGTTTCGCACATGCACTGAGCTCTTTTTGATATTGGGAATCCCTCTGGTGTGTATGGTGCCAAAAGAAAGTACATTCTAACAAAATTTGTTTGTTAAAAAATGTTTGGAAATCTTAAATTTTTTTGCAACATAAAGTTAAAAGGTAAAACAAAACGTATTCTTAGTGTCTTTATGTTGTTTTGCAAAACGACTGAGAATTTAAAACTTATGTTGAGTGCAAAGACATTTAGAGACTTTCTGACTCATTCTGCTGTCAATTAACATGAAACTATCAATAATTAACTAAACATGAAACTCAGAGAAGTCAGAGAATTGCTGACTATGTGAACAGCAAAAAGAATAAATAATTAAATCAATAAACAAATACAAACCCTTTAACTGAATACATCAGGTGGTTACTTGTAAAAACATAAAATATGTGGCCAAACGTAGTGAATTTTTTTTCCACACTGTAAATTATAAATTCTTTCTCACTAACTTAAACTACTGACTTAAAATATCAAGTTAGTTTAATGACTCAATTTCAGTTTATATACTCTTAAAATGTTTACAATGTTACTAAAGATGAGCAAGATTGCTTTATTCATTCAATTCAACCACGAGTGCTCTATTTTGTACCACAAACATGCTAAATATTTATTCCTTACATGGGTTTTAAACTTCTATTTGACCCTATTGAGACTTTTAGGTGCAATCAGTTTCCACATGCTTTTACAGTAGTCGTTTTAAGTAGTAAGACAAAATGCACTCAACACAAGTTAAAAATTCCCAGTCATATTTTGGAAAACAATATAAACAAAGTAAGAAAATAAATTCTTTCTTAATAACATAACAAAATATCAAGTTAGTTAAATTACTTAAATTCAGTTTATATACACTTAAATGTTTACTCATGGAACTTAAGGTTTAATAGTAAAATTGCTTTATTAGTTCAATTTAACTGTTTTATTTTGTTTAATCTTCCATTTTAAACCATGGTGGAAAAATGATGTGCAATGGGTTTCCACAAGACTTCCTGATTCTTGATCATTCTGCTATCAGCAATCAATCAGAATAACTGAACCTGCACTGTATAAAAGTTACAGAACATTCTTAGAACAGATACAAGCAGCAAAAAAAATGTATTTTAAAACACAGACCTTTTCTATTTTCACACAATGCACCATTTAGTTGCTTGTAAAAACATACAATATGTGCACAAACATAGCACACCTGACTTTTCCAGCGTATGTGGTTGTTCCCCTGTTACCACAAAGTTGGTGGCACAGAATTGACTTCTTTAGATGAACTAGAAGGACTAACAATATTCCCTTCTCTTGAGTGAGGAGACCCAAACATTTTCCAAGCATGACAATACCCCTGTAGAAGCTTTAAAGTTTCAATAAAACTTGTTGCTATTTGTTATTTTCATTTTAGTTCTTTATTTAATTATTTATACAAAATGGGGTTTATAATTAATCAGTAATTAAGATAAGGGTTTAGGGGTAAATAAAAGAGCAAAAATCACATTGAATGCTCATTCTTTTTTATCTTCCCCTTAAGATTATATTAATTTGCAATGCCTTTGGAAAACTCAGTTCTGTTTAGTAGTTTATAACCTCCAAGCCACCATTGTGTGACAGATTCTTTTAGTTTGATGTAGTTTACTGTGGCACCGGTATCACGGAGAGAAGCAGCATGGTGAATAGCTGTGAACTGCTTGATCATCTACACATCTGAGCAAAAAGCCAAAATCGAAAATTAGAAATATTCATTCATTCATTCATTCATTCATTCATTCATTATATTATATATTATATATATATATATATTATATATTATATTAGAAATATTAGAAATATTATTGTTTTGAAAAAAATCATGTTCAGAACAATAGCAAAAATTGAATTGGTCTTTAAACAAAAACTAAAAACTGGAAAAAGAAACTTGTGTTCATAAAAAAACATTCAAAAGTTTTCTATGATTTTTTCTCCTAAAACGTTAGTTGATATTTTTTGTTTGTTTGTTTATTTTTGCAAAATTATCATTTTAAAAATACATTCAATGCTGTAAAGAACATTAAAATTTCATGTTTAGCAATTTTGAGCTTTGGCTTTTTTCTTTGCCCAGGAGTATAGTTAACTGTTATCCAACAAGCAGCAGACTGATCAGATACAATCCTGAAAAGATTTAATCTATAAAAATAAAGGGGTCTTTGCCTGTCCCCATGTTGGAACCGCTTTAAGATTTTATGTAGAACGAACTCTTTTTTTAAGAAAGGGCATTTAAAAATATAAACCTGGGAAAGGTAAGAAAAACTAAGAACGTTAGACACATTTAAAATCTTTTTTAAACCTTTAGAAGGTTTCTTTTATGGATCTTGAAAGCTGAAAAAAGTATTTAAATGAGTAGATTGTGTGTATTATAAGTAAAATTACTCATATATGAAATACATGTAAAAGAATTGTATTTTTTAACAACATAAAAGTGAAACTGAAAACCATAAAGCAGAACTGTTTGACAAAAATGAAACTAAATACAGCATGAATGCAAAAATGAATGAAAAAAATAACCTGATTTAAATGACTAGAGTTCTCTCTATATCCCAGTGTCATGCACAAAACTAAAACACAAAACAAACCAGTTGGGTTATAGGAAGGTAATCAACAACTAAGCAGAATCAATGTTATCAATCTGAAGATGGTTATTTTTTTTTATAAATACAGAGCAAGATATCATGCTTTATCAGATTTAAATAGATATGTTTTATGTGGAGACATGATCGAGTTACTTCAAGACAGAAAAACGTGGCTGGTGTAGGGGTGACTATTTCTGGCTGTTGTAACTAATTGATAAATATGAACTAACATGTTTTGTGGATAAAATTACACATAAAACATCTTATAATAAAATATAATAAATATAAAAAATATAATAAAATGTCTATTTTACTGTGAATAGTCTCATCACACAAAAACCAAACTTATAAATGGATCATATGTGCGCTAGTGTTATAACTGCATTGGCAATAAAATGAATATGTCTCATTTAAACTGTGAGCCACAAATAAAAATTCAGTCACAAGACTCTCTCATTTAGTGAAGGAAGTAATAACAACTGGATGTTTGTTTGTGCCTAACATTGGTGGTGTGGTATGTAGTATCCGTGATGAAATGACATGTCTGTGATGATGTATGAGTCTGAAAACTACAAGTACAGCTTTGATTGAACATTTTGTTATATTAGTAAAAGCTTTAGAAACATTTTAGCTTAGAGTATATTTTTCCTCTAAATCAATAACATTTCACTTTTGACAGACATGTTCAAGATGTTTTATGTGTAATTTTATCCACAAAACATGTTAGTTCATATTTATCAATTAGTTACAACAGCCAGAAATAGTCACCCCTACACCAGCCATGTTTTTCTGTCTTGAAGAAACTCGATCATGTCTCCACATAAAACATATCTATTTAAATCTGTTTATGTGAGACATTTATTTAGCATTTAAATCTTCCATGTCAGTATTTTGCAATAGTAAGAGTGTAACTATGAGAGAGAAGGAGACCGATAAGTGAGTGACAATTATATCTGTTCATGTGTCTGCCCAGGAACTGTTAATATCAAAATAATATCATATCATGACATTGGAATGCATATTAATCTCACAGAGCTTTGGCCAGAGCTGCTGTTTAATGATTTGTAAATAGTTTTATAACCTTGTCCTGATGTTTGAACGCATCACTGAGGTCTGTAGAGGTCCATGGCTTGGTTTTTAATGTAAAATGCCCTGTAAATTGTAGAACTTTTTGGCCCAGTTCTAGACATATGTCAAGATAATGAAATAAAACAGAATCAGTCTGTATAAGACACCAAATCTGATCTATATTAAATTAAATAGATCATACAATTAAGTGAAGAATGGAAAAGAGGTTGTATCATTATTTCTATGAATATCAGTCATTTCAAATGTAAACTAAACAATAAAGTTTGTCGAGTGTAAGTGAGGCCATTGTATTAAATATAATAAAAATAAAGAAAGTAAGAAAAACAGGATTGCGCTAGGAAGAAAGGTCTGTATTGTATCAGTTTATAGACAGCTTCTGTTGAGCCACTAGCTCATCGACATGGCTTGAAGAACGTATGCATGGTGGTGTAACACCATCCTGTCACCTTACATCTTCAGAAACCTCAGTTTGATCCTGAGCTTAAGTTACTATCTATGTAAGGTTTTGCATGTTCCCATTTGTTGTTTTCTTTTTGTTGCGGGGGATCTCCAATATCTTACAAAAACATGTAAGAGAGTAGATTGATGGAGGCTGATTGCCTCTAGGTCTGGATCCCCCAACACTGAACAGGACAAAGCTGTAAAGGTGCAGTACTACTGCTGTCCGCTAGATGCTGCCAATAACTAAGATTACATTATTTTCTTCACTCTACCCCTGGGGTTTGTGACAAGTACATGGGAACATAAGTATTGTCACTTCAGGTGATTACTGTACCACACAGATAATCTGAAGAAAATCATATTATAGCCAAATATATTCTGTCTGGGGTTTCAAATAAATCACAGTAGAACACAAAATTAATTTGCTGTTATTTTCTGCTGTGTACTGATATGAGTTTTACATCTACAAGATAATGGACTTTGCCTGCTTGCTAACCAGAGCAAACCTCACACCCAGCTCTTTAATTAGCTATCATACATATGTATACACACACACATACACACACACACACACACACACACACACACACACACACACACACACACACACACACACACACACACACACACATACACACACATTTAGATAGATAGATAGTCGACACAAATGTTATTCACACAAATAATATTAATGGCAACGTATTATTATTATTATTATTATTATTATTATTATTATTATTATTATTATTATTATTATTATTATTATTAATCATATCATTATAGACTTTTGTAGTAGTAATGCTCCCAAAAATACGACTTTTTTGTGTATTTATGCTCCTTGACCAGCAGAGGGAAACATAACTCCATCAAAGCCAGGTTCTGACTGAAACCGGAAGTAGCTCTGACGCAACTTTGTGGTTTAGGAGAAATATATACTATTCAAATATTTTATTATACTGTTTAAAAGTCCTGTTTTACCTAATTGTTACTTAAAATAAACAATTATCAACTATGTAGTGTGCTAACTTAATATTTCATAGGAAGTCTACACAATAGTAGACAATCTTTCCTTAAATATTACAATACAGTATTATTATTTTTTAAATATTATTATAGTTATAGTCATAGTTAAATATAAGGGAAAATAACTGATCATTCTAACCACAGATGTCCAAAAAGATATTGAACCTTATATTTATTTCCTCCAGTACTGCCATTTGTTTCCTGTTCATATTTATAATGTTGCTTACTAATCTAATTTTATAATCTGACTAGAGTATGATGAAACATGCTGCATGAGGTGCGATAAACAGAGTGAGGTAGTAAAATATAATAAAATATCTATTTTACTGTGAATAGTCTCATCACACAAAAACCAAACTTATAAATGGATCATATGTGTGCTAGTGTTATAACTGCATTGTCAATAAAGTGAATATGTTTCATTTAAACTGTGAGCCACAAATAAAAATTCAGTCACAAGACTCTCTCATTTAGTGACGGAAGTAATAACAACTGGATGTTTGTTTGTGCCTAACATTGGTGGTGTGATGTGGTATGTAGTATCCGTGATGAAATGACATTTCTGTGATGATGTATGAGTCTGAAATCAAGTACAGCCTGACAGCTTTGATTGAACATTTTGTTATATTAGTAAAAGCCTCAGAAACATTTTAGCTTAGAGTATATTTTTCCTCTAAATCAATAACATTTCACTTTTGACAGACATGTTCTGCAAAGACCGAAAACCCACCTACTGACCACCTGTCCAACACACACACCAACCCACCGACCCACCCACACACCCACCAACACACCCACACTAACACACCAACCCACACACACACACAAACATACACACGTGCACACACACACACACACACACACACACACACACACACACACACACACACACACACACACACACACACACAATGTGAAGCCTCTAGGGCCTGTTGCACCACTCACCCATTGTCCCCTTCATCTCCTCTCATTGCTCTTTACCTTAGGCTGCCATATGGTCAAACAAGAGGGCAAGAAATGATCTGTAATTAGTGAATTTAAAGCCAAACCTGCATATAACATTTAGGTGAAACATGCTGTCAGCTCTAGAACTACTGGCACCCTTCATGTAAATGAGCAATAGTGAAGATAAACAATATCATGGTCTGAATTCTGTGTATGCACAACTATTTCTACATTTATTTTAGGTAATCATTTCATTGCAGTCTCCACCAGGTTGCTACCATTCATCTTTACCACACAACTCACAGGAAACATCCTAAAAATTAAAAATAAAACATAAGAACTGGTTTTTGTCTTGTGTACACTCCCATTTTTTTTTTTATTTCCTGTCAGTTGATGATAACACATCAATTCAGTTGATTGACTTGGCAAAGGTCAGGCACTGTATTTTGCAAGATGATGTTATGAAGGCTTGTTATTGATGTTCATTTTGTAGCTAGACAAACCAAAAATGAACAAAAATGTGCAATTGTGAAACATTATTATGGTGTCAGTATGTTCATCCTGTTCCTCAAAAGTCTCACAGAAATTGTAAAAGCCTTAACTGCGATTACTGTCACTAAAAGGTTGTTGTTTTTTAACCTCACTTGTGAAGATTAGTACATTTTATATGGTCAAGTAATTTAAATCATTTGATACATTTACCAGTAGTGTATAATGTATTTTTAAGACACAAAATCTAATTTATTGAAGGTTGACGTTAAATCTGGAATCAGAGCTCAGGATGTGTACGTCTGATTTAAACCACAGTTTATTTTGTTAGGACGTTTTTTGCTTTGTCTAATTTTGTGCTCTTGTACATTGTTGTACTCATAATTTTTTGGTTTTATAGTATGTGCATAAATGTAAATGTTATCAAAAATCCGTAACTCTATTTATGCTTATTGGAGTTTGATGAAGGGAAAGTGGTAGCTCTGTTCTCAGTTAAAATCCCAACACCACCAAGCTACCACTGCTGGGTGCTTGGTCAAGGCCCTTAACCTTCAACTGCCCAAGATGTATAGATGAGATAATTGTAAGTCGCTCTGAAAAAGGGCATCTACCTAATGCCATTAATGTAAATTTAAATGTAGAGTTTGTATGTAAATGGATAGGTGTGTGAGACAAAATACATTGTTACATTAGGTGCAGTTTGGATCAGCCTGAAATACATCTGTTGTGCTCCCTGATAGGAAAAACCATGCCAGAGAGAGAGAGAGAGAGACAGGAAAATATTTTTGAGCAGGAGTCTGGAAAAGACAAATTAAATGCAACATAATCCTCCGTGGCGAACGGCTGTTAATTTGCTGTTGAGAAGAAGGCGGGGTGGAGGGCACTCACAAAGGCATGCAGAATTCTGTACGCACACACACACACACACACACACACACACACACAGAAACACACACAGAAACACACACACACACACAGGCAATCTGCTGCTTGACTGACACCATCGCTCTGGCATGGTGACACAATCAGAGCAGGGATGTGCGCTAAAACCCCAATACACTTTACACCACACTTGTCTTATAAGAATGATTTATTTGGCTTATAGGATTTAAACACACACTTATACACCTTTACTACATTTCACTAGCTTGGATAAAAAAGAAATGCTTAACAAAGCCTTATACATGTCTATTGTGTTCACTTACTCACTGATGACTTTTAATTAATTTGCAAATGACATGTTGAGACATTGAGGCTATTTTATTTCATTTAGACTCAGTATGGATTTAACTTCCTTAGTCTATTAGCTATTATAGACAAAATAATGATTTATTCTAATTATTATGATGATGATTATCATAAATCTATATGAAATTATTATTGTTAGTGAAAAATCTACTAGTAAAATCAGCGTGGAATACAATTTACGTGACTACATAAACATAAATAGACGATGGTGACGATACCACCGGGAAAATACATTTCGAAAAATGTTTAAGGCTAAATCATCAGAATTAGTGACCTTGATATGTTCATCTTTCGCAATTTATGCCGATTAGGATGATCTTTCGATCTGGAGAGCAAATGGACGCTTATAGACAATAAATAGCAAATATTAAATTCTAAATAAGACAATTTGTTATGATAACATAAATGCATTGAATGTTGAATCTCTAGGGATTTATTAATTTCTCAACAATATGAATCATCTGATCTTTCATGAAGAAAGAAGGCGAAAGGGACACGTTGTAGGAGGTAGACCTTTTTTACTGGTGTCTGTTGGATTCATGTCTCCAAGAGAGCTACAGAAAGAGAGAGAGAGAGAGAAATAAAGATGAGAGAGAGAGAGAGAGAGAGAGAGAGAGAGAGAGAGAGAGAGAGAGTGAGAGAGCAGGAGAAGCAGGGAGGTGGGGGAAGAGAGCAGTAGGGGATGTAATCACAGCAGCAGGAGGAGGAGGGGGTTGGTCTTAGTGTGATGTGAATGGAATTGGGAGCGAGAGAGAGAGAGAGAGAGAGAGAGAGAGAGAGAGAGAGAGAGAGAGAGTACAAATCAACCTGCCTTAGTCAGAACAACAGCGACACAATAAGCCAGGGAGAAGGCAGTGAGCAGGCAGGAAGGATTTTCTTGTCCTAGAGACAATCATAGCCAAAAAGGAGAGAAGACAAGCCCAAAAGAGGGAGAGAAGCAGAGAGAGAGTGCAGATAGCAGAAAAATGCTGTCATGGAAGAAAGGGGGGACACCAGCAGGATGGAATAAGGACAGAGCAAGCAGACATGCAGAGGTAAGACCATTTCTATTAAATGCACACAAACAGACACATACATGCACACACATTTGTGAGCTTGGATCCAGATCTTGGAACTAGATGCTTTCCTCATTCTTGTTGAGACCCCAATACTTCCTTTACCCAATGTGTGTGTGTGTGTGTGTGTGTGTGTGTGTGTGTGTGTGTGTGTGCGTGTGTAAGCAGAAACAGAAAATAAATATGAGATTTGAAAAGAGGATGTGTGAAACACAGTGAGGGGAAATGCTTAGGAGGAAATGATGTCGAGGGCTTGGTACGAGCTGTGCTTGCTTTCACACTGGCTCCTGTTGTCTCAGAGAGAAAGAGAGAGAGAGAGAGACACACACACACACACACACACACACACACACACACACACACGCATATACACACGCAGCACTTTTATGACATTGACACGGAGCCACTGCAGACCTTGCTGTGAGGATTGCAAAGCTGCAGGATCGGAGGATGTGGAGCAGGTGAAGAGAGGGAGGGAGAGAGAGAGAGAGAGAGAGAGAGAGAGAGAGAGAGAGAGAGAGAGAGAGGCAGTGAGAAAGAGAGAAAGAGAGAGAGAGAGAGAGAGAGAGAGAGAGAGAGAGAGAGAGAGAGAGAGAGAGAGAGAGAGAAGCAGTCCCACAAAGGTAAGATGGATTTCTGCACATAGTCAAATCCTGCAGATGGAACAAGGGATAGAAGGATGTATGATTGTGTAATATTAAAAAACTGGGGAAGACAGTGCACAAGACGTGCAGAAACAATAAGAAACGGAGAGATGCCTCTCACCCACTTCCACTCTTTTCTGAAAGATGAGGGTGTTGTTTCCAAGGTGGCACATAGAGGGGAAAAAAGAAAGGATTCAGATGTATTTGATTTCCTCCCACCTTTTTCCTCTTTTTCTCTGAGGACAATGTTAAAACCTGGAGGGATGAATGGAGATAAATAGGCTTCTTATATAACCAACAGCAATAATGGTATAATGGCACTTGACCCTGTGTGTGTGTGTGTGTGTGTGTGTGTGTGTGTGTGTGTGTGTGTGTGTGTGTGTGTGTGTGTGTGTGTGCGCGTGTGTGTGTGCGCGTGTGAGTGTGAGTGTGTTGGATGATGTGGAAGTAGCTCCACCGCACAATGACATGCCAACTAAAAATAAATGCATTAGCCTTTGTCATAAGGACACAATATAACAATGCTTTCTCTCGTTTTACTACACATCATCTCCTCATTTCCTCCACTACACGATTAGCACATCAGGCCTGATCCCAGATCAGGTCCAGATCAGGTCCAGATCCAAACATTGGATCCCAATGAATCATTTATCTCAGTGCAGTAAATCAGAGTGTGTGTTAATCTGCAGAATGGCGTCAGCTCGCTCAGCTGGAAGCTCTGTGTATGCTTCTGTATTTATCGGAAGTGTTGAACATATGTCAGTCTGAGTTGGTCGCCATCCCCTGCTGATCACAACGCATTCGTTTTGCACTGATCCAGAATCAGCATTTTGTCCGAACTCATGTAACGCACCAAAGTAAGAGATGCTGATTCAAGATCAGTAGTCCGATCCAGTCATTTGCTTTGAGGGAAGCGATGTTACAGAGGTCATGCTTGAGACAAGGTGTTGTTAATCAAGTTAATCTGCGTTTGGCTGGCTTGATTAGATGATGGAACAACCAGCAAAAATGGATATCATTTCATGCTCACATACGCCTATAGATTTTTAATTCCATTCACACTTGCATGTATTCCTATTGTTTGAATTAAAAACACATCAGCGCTATGAGCCAGAGATCGTGAGTTGGACCATAATAATCACACAGCTATCTGTGGTTAAGAGCTCAGGTGGCAATCATGGACGTCTTCGAGCTCATGTATTTAAAAGAGGTTAAATAGCACTGTTCATCAAATTGAAAAGATATTGGTTTTCCTTTGTTACTTGCAGGAAGCACATGCCTTCACCCTACCTGGTTAGTAGCTAAGAGCTGGCTAGGAATTTGCTAAGAGCTTTAATTAGGATGAAAGATGGGGGAAAGGGAATGTCACATAACTGTGGCATCTTCATACCATCAAATGATTTGCCATTTTTCAGATAATTATATTATATACAGTGAGGAAAATAAGTATTTGAACACCCTGCTATTTTGCAAGTTCTCCCACTTAGAAATCATGAAGGGGTCTGAAATTGTCATCGTAGGTGCATGTCCACTGTGAGAGACATAATCTAAAAAAATAAATCCAGAAATCACAATATATGATTTTTTAACTATTTATATGTATGATACAGCTGCAAATAAGTATTTAAACACCTGTCTATCAGCTAGAATTCTGACACTCAAAGACCTGTTAGTCTGCCTTTAAAATGTCCACCTCCACTACATTTATTATCCTAAATTAGATGCACCTGTTTGAGGTCGTTAGCTGCATAAAGACACCTGTCCACCCCATACAATCGGTAAGAATCCAACTACTAACATGGCCAAGACCAAAGAGCTGTCCAAAGACACTAGAGACAAAATTGTACACCTCCACAAGGCTGGAAAGGGCTACGGGGAAATTGCCAAGCAGCTTGGTGAAAAACGGTCCACTGTTGGAGCAATAATTAGAAAATTGAAGAAGCTAAACATGACTGTCAATCTCCCTCGGACTGGGGCTCCATGCAAGATCTCACCTCGTGGGGTCTCAATGATCCTAAAGGAAGGTGAGAAATTAGCCCAGAACTACACGAGAGGAGCTGGTCAATGACCTGAAAAGAGCTGGGACCACTGTTTCCAAGGTTACTGTTGCTAATACACTAAGACGTCATGGTTTGAAATCATGCATGGCACGGAAGGTTCCCCTGCTTAAACCAGCACATGTCCAGGCACGTCTTAAGTTTGCCAATGACCTTTTGGATGATCCAGAGGAGTCATGGGAGAAAGTCATGTGGTCAGATGAGACCAAAATAGAACTTTTGGGTCATAATGCCACTAAACGTGTTTGGAGGAAGAAGAATGATGAGTACCATCCCAAGAACACCATCCCTACTGTGAAGCATGGGGGTGGTAGCATCATGCTTTGGGGGTGTTTTTCTGCACATGGGACAGGGCGACTGCACTGTATTAAGGAGAGGATGACCGGGGCCATGTATTGCGAGATTTTGGGGAACAACCTCCTTCCCTCAGTTAGAGCATTGAAGATAGGTCGAGGCTGGGTCTTCCAACATGACAATGACCCGAAGCACACAGCCAGGATAACCAAGGAGTGGCTCTGTAAGAAGCATATCAAGGTTCTGGCATGGCCTAGCCAGTCTCCAGACCTAAACCCAATAGAGAATCTTTGGAGGGAGCGCTGTTTCTCAGCGACAGGCCAGAAACCTGACTGATCTAGAGAAGATCTGTGTGGAGGAGTGGGCCAAAATCCCCCCTGCAGTGTGTGCAAACCTGGTGAAAAACTACAGGAAACGTTTGACCTCTGTAATTGCAAACAAAGGCTACTGTACCAAATATTAACATTGACTTTCTCAGGTGTTCAAATACTTATTTGCAGCTGTATCATACAAATAAATAGTTAAAAAAATCAAACATTGTGATTTCTGGATTTTTTTTTTTAGATTATGTCTCTCACAGTGGACATGCACCTACGATGAAAATTTCAGACCCCTCCATGATTTCTAAGTGGGAGAACTTGCAAAATAGCTGGGTGTTCAAATACTTATTTTCCTCACTGTATATATTATATATAATTCTTCTTTCTTTTCGGCTTCTCCCGTTAGGGGTCGCCACAGCGGATCCTCCGCACGTTTGATTTGGCACGTTTTACGCTGGATGCCCTTCCTAACGCAACCCTCCCCAATTTATCCGGGCTTGGGACCGGCACTAAGAGTGGCTGGGGATGGTTCCCTGACCGGGAATCGAACCCGGGTCGCAGCGGTGGGAGCGCTGCATCTTAACCACTAGACCACCAGGGGACCATAATATTCGTAAAAATTATTTGGCCTGATTTGCCTTAAATGATATTTAGCTAGATACATAATATGGCAAATGTGCCTAAGTGTAATTAAATATTAGCAAAAATCTTCCAAATAAACAACAGTGACCTTAAACTACAAACTGTAAGTGAGCATAAAGCGTATTAAACAATCTTTTCACTTTTAGTACATTACCTTACCAACAATTTATTTGTATGTTTGTTTTACCCAGTTCATAATGTGATGGTTTGTTTGATATGGATGCCCGATACAATATCTCTAAAGCAATTTTAATTAAAAAAAATATATTATTTACATCATTAACATGATTATTGTTGTCAGTTTCTTAAAACTGGAAAAAGCATGCCCACTTGTTTACTTAATCATATCACATCCTCTTTCCATATTCTCACAAGGAAACATACCAATCCAACAGCTCACAGTGCATGAACAGTGACATTCATTCAGAATCAGTGTTTATTCACAGTTGTGCTCTAAAAAATGTGTTGTGATATTTGAAAAATGTGCATCCCTAGGGGGAAACATGTCACATATTTACAGTGTAAATATGCTGTACATTGAAATACTATATATGAAAACATACAGAATTATCTAAAAGTGCTTAAATAGGATAAACATAAAGGCTCGGGTGATTGTTTTCTAAATAAACAACTGGTGAAAGACAGAGATACAGAGATACAGAGATACAGATAGATAGATAGATAGATAGATAGATAGATAGATAGATAGATAGATAGATAGATAGATAGATAGATAGATAGATAGATAGATAGATAGATAGATAGATAGATAGATAGATCATCACCATAGTAACTTGGAAATATAGTAAGTCGAGACATGGTCTAGCCTACTCAGGAGTCTTAAAGAATGATGATCAGTATGGGGTAGTACATAATTCAGCAAAACAGAGCAATTTAAGGTACCGTATTGTATAAACTATACAGCATATTTGTATGTGTACGTTTGGACTTAATAAAGTTATATATGTTTAATTTTGTGTTATCGGTATCATCAAAATCGTAAGCCAAACCATCGTAACTTGGCGACCATCTGTAGTTGAATATATGATATTTCTCATTGCCTTGTTTTCACTGTGGTGAAAAAGGTTTGAGACTAAAAGAGTAAAAAAAAAACCTCAGAACAAATTAAATAGCGTTTCAGGAAAGCACTACATCAGGCCTATGTTGAAGCTGAATAAGGCCTACTGGGTTTTAAAGCAAGCTTTCAATTTGCATAATAAATTAAGCTAGTCAAAATGTCAACAGTATCCAAGTGTAAGATAAGTGCAGAACCTGTGCTGTGTGGTCAGCTAAGTGTTAGACAGACCCACTACTACAGACAAACACACAGAAACACACACAAACACATATACACACATGTTCCCCATGTACATTCATTAATCCATGATGGATGTCCTTAATGTCTTCTTTTCTTTTATCAAAACCCACACCATTTGCCATTTTTAATTCACCTGTAAATCTCACCTCAGTGACACTGATATGGGCCTAGTGTGCTTAAAGATCTACGGCTCAGAAAAAAATACTCTGACGGAAGTTTTTTGCAGGCTTAATTTCCAAAAAGAGCTTTGGTTTTCCACTCATCTCTTGTTATACCTGTAAAAATAAAGTTAGTGTTAGAATATAAATGTACTATGAGCTGTAATGGAACTTCCTTTTACAGGAAATGCTTTATGCCTCAGTGCCGCACACCAGCACACTAAACATAGTGCATGTTAAAATGGCACTCTTAAATATTACATGTGTTGACCTAAATGATTGGAATTGGTGCAGGCAGTACAGTATAACTGACGATAAAGGCACATGCTTTATATACTATTGTGTGTTTTCCGCTTTAGGCAATTGCAATATTGCATTAATGTGTGTCTGTTTTGGCATTTGTATTGTATGTCTCATAGTCTCCATCTGTCTGATCAGGCATAGGATTTTCTGTAACCCAAGCTCCAAAAACAAACAGTAACCCTTTTGGTAAGATAATAGCTTCCACTCTTCTGGGCATAACTTGAGAGTAGTGTTTATATCTAGAAAGAAGCACATTTATCCAACAGTTAAATGGGAAAACTAAAGCTAGCATCTGTAACACATCAGAAAACAGTGTGCTATATGTGCTATAGTAATATTTGATGATAAAACATTTCAGATCAGTTTTCTTATATTTATATAGTATGGTATATCATCTAATTTGTACATCTCATAACTCTGACTGATTTATAACACTTCCTTTGTCGCACAAGGTTCTGTTTGCAGGACTGGCATTAAACTGCCATTTTATGGGTACATTAATACCTCTCTCATTCAACAAACCATAGAAAGTGCCAACTTTTGCACTTAACTCATGGGTCTTGTGGAGGCAATGGACGTATGTTCACTTACATTTAATGTGTATGAGTGTAGTGGTGTAATGCTAAAGTTGTTGACAAAAGGCTACTGTGGGAATACTTACAGTAATGTTAAATTGAAGCTTAAACACAAACCCAACACACAGTCTCCCTTCAGCTCTAAGAGCATTAGTAAGATCAGGTGCTGATATTGTGTCAGCTTTCCAGTTCATCCCAAAGTGATCAGTGTGGTTGATGTCAGGGATCTGTGTAGAACACCGAAGTTCTTCTACTCTTTTTAAAACCATGTTTTCATGGAGCTTGCTTTGTGCACCAGGGCATTGTGATGCTGGGACAGGTTTGGTTTTCTTAGTTCCACTGAAGCTAAAGCATACTGAGACATTATATACAACCTTGTGCCAACAGTTTGGCAGGAATAACTTTTTGCCATAAAGTGTAGCTGTGGCACATCCATCAAACACTGTATTTACTGTTCTCACATTTTAGCATCTAAAAATATCTGTTCACTCATCAGCCACTCTTTTTTATTTCCCATATTGAAACGAACCATTTACCTCTGTGTTTAATGTTTTATGTACTACACCTTTCTGTTGACACTTGACATTAAATAAAGAGGGGTGTAAGAAAATATCAATACACGTAAGTATGGCAGTATTTTCTTTGGCGATACTGTAAAGATTCTCAAAAATGCAATATCGATGTTAAAAAAATTAATAAATCATACAAGATACATGGCAGTTGTTTCATTTCAAGTTTATATCCCAACCTATAGACAGCAGTCTTCCTATCTCTAAACTGAAACACTGACAGGAAGTACTAGCATAAGGTCACGCCACTGATTTTAGCGTTAGCAGAAGTAGTAGCAGCATTCACCGACTTGCGCCGATGGCAATTGTTTTTTAGGTGGGAATGTGTTTAAATGGCATTAAAAAAGATCAGGAACAACATGAACTGTTTGTGGTTGCACTTATAACCAGACAAAGTTTAATTTGTGGTTTAAAGAACAGTGCTATATACACAAACCTAAAGTTAGAGTGCCTTGCCTGTCTGCATTCTCTACATTTCTAGAAATAATAAGTCTTTCTTACTATTTATTTTCTTTATATTTACCTCCCTAAGATTGTAGCTTTTAGATGTAAAACACTAGTTAATGCTCAGATCATGCTTTTGCTACTTTTACTACTAGCCTAATGCTAATGGTAATATTAATAATATAATACAATAATCCTCATGAAGCCCACTTCAAATGAGGGGTCTTTAATGATTATATGCATATGTTTAACAAATATTTTAAAAAAGTACTATTTTAGGTACAATTATACTAATTGTGTTCCTGTATTGCAAAACACTTGATGGAACTGAGGGGTGAGGCGGGTAAGTCTGACACAGGTTTGTTTAAGGGGTTTGGATTAGCAGTGTAATTTTAGATGTAATTAGTGCAAATTCAGATCCCACTGTGTTCTGGTAAAAAAAAAAAAAAAATCCCACTGTGTTCTGGTAAAAAACATTTTTTTCCTAAGGATTGCATATGGTGGTGTGTTCTTAATAACAGTGTTCCTAAAATTATATCCTATTTCTCAAATAAGAAATATCATAATATAGAGCTCAGTTAAAATTCAACATTAGTATATGTAATGTAGACCCACATTTTATGCACGTATGCTGTGTATCAAGATTTGAGCATTCCAACCATCTCTTTAAGGTGCAGTTCTACAAGCCTACTCTCCACTCTCCAAACATGCACAGAAGCAAAGACATGCACAAGCATTAGCTAAAGGAGAAAATCCTCCCTCCATTAAAACAGCATATTTTTTCCTCCCAAACAGTTTGTTTGCTGTGCAGACCTGGATCCTTCTACCTTGAATTAGTGAGAGCAGTGTTATATTGCAATAAGGATAACAGAGGCACATTTGTAGATCCTTAAACAACAATAAAAAAAAGCAATGAACCATGGAGCGGAGAAAAAAATGAAGATATTTAGATGGTATAGTATAAAGTGTGTGTGTATTTCCTGCTTACAGGGATAATGGTTTTTGAGATTTGAGCTCCGAGCTAGCTCTATTAAATACACTGAGTGACTTTGAATTTGCATATTATGTGCAAGCTTAACTTTAAACTTACTGTAACTATTCCCACGCTAGCCTTTCAACAACCACTTTTGTATTATCACAGCATTCAGCATAGACTCTTACACCCTAAATGCAAGTGCAAAAAAGGGAATCGTAAAATCCATTGCCTGCAGAACAAATAGAGTTAGTTGTGATCCCTTATGGATTGTTCAATATGAGAAGTCAAATGTATTTTGTCTACATTGCAATTTATTCATAAAATATCAGTGTATCCTACAACAGAAATCTTGCGTGATGAAGGAGGTGTAATAAACCAGTCAGGGTTACAGTGTTGGACAATATAAATGACGGCTTACAAATGATTGGCCAATATTTCATATAATATAAATTAGTGTTCCACTTTTACTGCAAAAAAATGTCAGCAAATATTAATATGGAATTATTTTAAATCAAATGTAATTAGATGCTTCACACATTTCTAGCTTTTCTTCTCTTATTTGACTTAAATTCAATTTATTTTTAAATAAATGATAATAATTTGCTTAATGAACTGCCAGTAGAACAAAACCATTTTAAGAACATGTATAAATAAGTTTAATAGTTTTTAAATTTTATTTATTGTAATCATATAGTGTAACACTAGATAATTATAACTATATTCCATGATAGGTGATAAGGTGCATTTTTAATTTTGAAGTAGTGTTAACATTTTCAAGTCTCAAATTTTTTTTGGTTTGTTATTTTGAATATTTGTTGCTAAATTGCTATAAAATACTTTTTATATTTTATTCTATTTTCTCCTAAAGGGTATCCTGAACATGATTTATTCTGAAACTCTATTCATATTTGTGACTGAGTGATAACTAGATTGTGCAGCGATGATCACACCTCCCGTCCACTCACTCTCTCTCACACACACACACACACACACACACACACACACACACACACACACACACACACACACACACACACAGAACTGGATTACTGAAGAGAGAAAAAAGCTTTTCACAGTGGCTCAGATGAAGGGGATCAATAAAGTCAATCAATGTCACTTCATCAAACGTGATCGATGAGTTTTTGACCTGCTTAGCTCCAACCCCCTACACCTCTTCCAAGCCATCATGGTTAAACAGAAGAACCTGTTTTTGTGAAAATGTGATGAAACAAATAAGATTATAATACAGCAGATAACTGGGAGGTTACTGCATTTACTGCATCAGGTATCTGATTTTACTTTTTCTACACTCTACACTCTTTTTATCACATTCATCCTATTTTTTGCATCAGCTAGGAACTTTTTTCTGTATCACACTTCATGCTTGACTTGTGAAATGTATTAAAATTCCTAACAAATGTAAATTTAAATGGATGTGACAAGAACAAGAATTTCTACATTGCATGTTGGATAGGGTCTTTGTCCATACATGCAAGGTCAGTGGAAAATAGCAAAATGTATGGATTAAGACGAACAAGAACAATTAATTCAAGCAACATGCTTCAAGAACATTTTTAAAAATGATTCAATACATATCGCATTGTATTAATAGTATGTAAGCTGTTATAGACATTATAAGCATGCTAACACTCATTTAAGCGTTTTATAAAGTAACTTGAGGTATAGACATATTTTGCATTCGTGAGCTTTACAATTCGTTACGGACGGAACTGAAAGTGAACATTGAAGCATTTCATAACAATGTGAAAGCATCATGAAAATCAAATACACAAAGGTGGAAAAAATCACGTAAAAAATAATGAAAGAATAAAGTGGCAAAAAAAAAAATAGCTTGTGATAATGAATTGTAAATTAATCATCTAAAAAAATATTTAAATTACATGTGAACTCCGATGATTTGTGTAAAATTCAGTCGAGAAACTAAAACCTGACAATTACATGTAGAAAAAAAAATCATGTGAAAATAATTATAATATTGTTCTTAAAAAAACGTCCAAACATTACATGTAAATGAAAAAAGTATGCAAATATCACTTGAAAAAGTGTTTTCATTCATTCATTCATTCATGCATTTATTCACGTGACTCTTCTGTTAAAGTGATTTAGAAATGTGGGATTTTATAAAATGTATATTTATTTTTACAAATTATTTTACATTGATGTTTTTTTACATTTTTTTTAAATAAATGTTATTATAATGAGTTCTGGTTTTAATGCATATATATATGTATTAGAGAATTGTGTAATACTGTAGGTGTATGTGAGCTGCGTCATGTGCTCCGGCTAAACAAATGTCAGGGGGGTGAATGATCAATTCCTATGGTAGCAGGAAAAGCAGTGGAACAAGAGGTTTACTCTTGAGGACAAGGCTGGTATATGAGCAAAAGTGTCAGGAGAGAACGATGGAGGAGGTTTAAGCCTCTCCACTGAGACCCTAATCGGCTCAGGGTGACACGAATGCCTGTGTCTGCTTTTGTCACCAGTCCTCTGGTACTGTGTTACACATGAGAGCTCGATTTCCTCTCCCTCTCTCACACACACACACACACACACACACACACACACACACACACACACACACACACACACACACACACACACACACACACATTTCCTCACTCTGTCTTACTCTTTATCTGTCTCTCAGCCCTTTTAATCTGCAGCAAGCAAGCTCCCTAGTCTGTCTGTCTCTCTCTGTCTCTCTCTGTCTCTCTCTGTCTCTCTGTCTCTCTGTCTCTCTCTCTCTCTCTCTCTCTCTCTCTCTTTCTCTCTCTCCGGTGTCTGAAGTCATCCTCAGATTTATGTTCATCCCTCAGCACCGGCTCAGCATGAAGACCGCCTGCATAATGGAGGATGAGGGCGAAAAGAGACAGAGAAGGATGAGGTAGCGAAAGATGAAGAAAAAAAGAACTTATTCTTATCATCTGTGCGATTTGATTTGTGCATATCATACAGTTTAAATCACAAAGAAGAGAAAATTCCAAAAACTAAAAACACAAAACTAAAGATTAAATCCAGAAGCCTATAAGCCATTTGTTATCTGTGAGACAATCCACCATAGTGCAAGAAATAAATAAACACACTAGCAGTGCAAACCTGCATCATGATTTTCTCTGGAGATCGTGCCACGTACTTTGTGGCCTTTACGCAGACAATTGTTTTGCCCACTAATTCGGTTTTGGTACACTGGAACACTGACTTCATGCATTTTATTTCATCTTCTCTGTACATTAGCTCTTGTGGGTAAGCAGGCCCAAATTCCCATAGCTATATTACAAAATCTAGTGGAAAGACTTCCCGAAACATTGGCGGTTTCTATAGCAGCAAAGGGGTGACCTCAACCATATTACTGCACATAGTTTGGGAATGGGATGTTCAATGGTCACAAACTCTGATAAAGCACCAATATCCTAACTGCATGGTATACTTTTTCTGTTGATCTGCTAAGCTCCCATCAAGAGTTGATGACAATACCATTGGAAAAAAGGTACATGCATGGGCCTGAACATTTCTGTTCTTGGTCAATAAGCAAATTTATCCAATTTTAGATCAAAAACAAAAGTGGACCAGGTCTTATTTGAATAGTCTGAGTTTTTGTCTCCACACAGTCCTGAATAAAAATGTAATTTGTATCAACATTTTTGACACAACAATTGACTGTTATTTGAGCCTAGCCAAAAAAACTTGATGTATTCCAACATATTTCATTAGAAAGCTTACTGTAAGGAACTTTTTTTCTTCCCACAGGTTTACATATTAATCTACATTCCAGGAAGTACCCTGGCTAGTTAATGGTTGAGAAAAAAATGGTTTGCTAGTTTCCCAGAGTGACTCCATACTTCATTGTTTAGGCACTTTCTTTGTTTCTAAAAGATTTCTCATTAACGTGACCTTCTCGACAATCGGGCACATCATGAGGTGAAACACGATGCAAATGCCCTTTTTATCTGCTGACAAATGGAGATTAGGGTGGCAGAGCTTCAGCGCAGTGAGGAGGAAACGAGACAATGGTTCTTGCACCAGCATCTCACAGGCTTACAGCATTTCACATCCTCTCCGCATCTCGCTGCTGTCAGCGTGCAATGATCAAAAGCAAAAAATCACACTGGAAATGTGTCTGAGAGGGAAGAACGGAGGCATCAGCTTCAATTGAGGGAGTCTGTCAATGCTTGAATCCTGTACTGTAGCTGACTAAGAAAGAGAGAGAGAGAGAGATAGAGACATGATGTCTAAGGTGAAAAAAAAAAATAGATTTGTAGTAATTGCTATTTTAAAGCCCTCAGCAGTATTACTAATAATAGCGAGGAAAAAAGAAAGACAGAGATAGAGAGAGAGGAGAGTAGTTTAGATGTCTTATATTTGCACTTTATCCTCTCTACACAGGAAATGCAGACAGGATGTGACATTATTTAGCAGCAGTTATACACTTGTGTGTGGCCTTGGCATCACCTAGGGCAGCTAAACCCTGCAAACTAAGCGGAAATTATTTTTTTTTTCTCTAAACCTCATTTTCTGTCCATCACTTACTATTCCATTTCTACATCTGATTCACCTCCTAGTTTCTTTATACTTCTCTTTACTTATTTATTTTTGGAGATGGAAAGTAACAAAGTACAAAGACTGTATTTAAGTAGATTTTTCTGGTATCAGTACTTTACTTCCATATTTATTTTTCTCACAACTTTTTACTTTCACCCATTACATTTGTACACAAATATCTGTACTTTTTACTTCTTACATTTTCAAAACAGGCTCGTTATTTTAGTTTTTATCTTTTTGGTGACATTTTTTTTCTCACTGCATGACGTTTTCAATCTTCCACTGGTGTGTCATTTCCTGGCTCTCACACACCACAGACGTAGGCTAGTATATAAGCAGGGCAGAAGCCAACAAGAAATATAGTCAGCGATGTAAACATGACTGAGAACAGAGACATTCCTGATCACCTGATCATCATCATTATCATCATCATCTTCTTTTCTCTGCTTCTGTTCTATTTGGTGAATATTCAGCCTGGATACATTCATTAGATAACAAAATAAAAAATTTTGTATTAATATATTAATTAAGTCTGTCAAAATGCTAATTCTTTTTAATCTTGTTAATTTTATTAACACGAGATTATTGCAGCACGCATTTCTGTTTGACCATTTTTATCAAATAAATAAATAAATAAATATGAGGCGAAATTAAAACCTTTAGCGCAATGCACATTCATTCATGAAGTACTTCCTTTACTCCGATATAAAAAAATAAATAAACCACAGAAAAATTATTTTTCATGATTAAACATTTGTTTTACTGACAGGCCAAGTCTCAAATCAGCACCAAAATACGCCATAATGTACACATCTGCAATTTACCCTTTGGGGTCGACAAACGCATGTTTTGTGGCATTTTTTCCTCATTTTGCCGAAACTAACTTAAATTTCTCTGGGTTTTTTTTTTTCAGTATCACCTCATTAGCCATCCGTGTGGAACCATAGCAAAGGTTCCGTTTGGTGTCCTGATAATTTAAGTAATTTAAAACACCATAATTATTAAAAAACATTTACAAGAATATTTTGCCTTCATGCTCTACGTTGAGTTTGGTTACATACATTTGCATAAAGCATCAATATTTGTTGGGGGAGTGGTGGCTCCAGCGGTTAAGGCGCTGGGTTGCCGATCGGAAGGGCGGGGGTTCAAGCCCCGGTATCGCCAAGCTGCCACTCTTGGGCCCTTGAGCAAGTCCCTTAACCCTCTATGCTCCGGGGGTCCCTTACAAGGGAAATATCAAGGTCCGTGACGTCGGAGTGACGTGGGGCCGCCTTCCCGTGGCTCACCACCTGCAGGAGGGACCGTAACGGTCGAAGGCGGGGGCCTGCTTAGACTGCTGCCCCCGTGACCTGAATTACGGATAAGCGGGAGAAAATGAATGAATGAAGGATGAATGATGAATCAATATTTGTCCATGCCTATGTTGATTAGAGTATAAAAAAATTGGAAAGTATTAATATTTAGAACAGGTAAAAATGTGCGATTAAGTTGCAATTAATCGTGAGTTAACTAATGACAATCAAGCAATTAATAATGATGAAATATTTTAATCGATTGACAGCCCTAATATGATGTGAGGTCCAGTAAACAGAATGACACTAAAACAGGTAGTAGTAATGGCTGCTTTTTGCTTAAGTACAGGTCAAAGCTCATACTTCTTTACTTTAACTTGAGTAAAAAAAAGGATGTTCAATACTTCAACTGTACCTGTACTTTCTGTATCTGTACTCCTACTTAAGTGAAGGATGTGTGTACTTTTGCCACCTCTGTTTATTTTTATTAACTGATTAACATCTGCTGACAACTGCTTGAATGCTTACTAACAATTTATTATTTCATCAACAGCTATTTATGTTTCAGTGTTTTATTAAGTTTTTTGGGCACTTATAACAGTTGTGGCTGCATCTGGGCAGGAATAACACAAGTTATGTCAACACTTTTGGGCATTTTGGCATACATTAGCTTATTTGTGTAAAGAATAAAAACACTCTGTTGTAAGAAAATGTCCAAATTTCATATTGCAAAGGGTTTTCCCAGGCTGACACATATAATTGGACCCAGAAAAACAAAATTAAAATTTTTTTTTCAGCCATGGGAGACTTCACTCTTAATTTTGTTATAGCACATTTGGAGTTTTCTCACTTTCTGGGTTTCATGCTCTGCTTTGGCATACAGATCTGTCTCTTGAGTTCTAGATCTGGCAAGCAGTTCTTTGATCGGCACACTTCTATTCGACGCATCGACACAGCTGCCACTGTTGCATTGTCTACACATTACATCATGATCCCATTTAACATTGATTTCAGGCGGGATCAATGTGAATGCATTAAATTTTTACTGTTGCTGCGTAGTGACAGATAGAGTGACTGAGAATCAAGTGAAAACGTGGGTTTTCTAGCTCAAGCTTACGCTACATACCAGAGTATATATACACACACACACACACACACACACACACACACACACACACACACACACACACACAGAAGGCATTTGTGAGCCGTTTCAATTTACTTCTGTCTGCATCTTGACAATTACTCAATTGTTTAAGTTCAAGTTGTGCTGCTCTCAAGTCCAGCTGTGATCTGATAAAGGTGCTTTTCAGCAGTGGTCAGACAATTAAAGAGATGGTGAGAAACTGAGCAAAGGAGTATTCGACAGACACAGATAAGTCAAGTTCTCACTTGCACCGAAACAACTGCAACATTTACATGCTAATCAAGCCTTATAAATAAAAACACTCTGATGCTAATACAAAAGAAAAGAAAACAGTACCACCGAACCACAGCATTAAACTTATCCATGTATACATCCAATCAATTTATTTAGCCAGAAATCTTTTTAATAATCCTTCCATAGTATTTTATTTCCACTTCTCTTATATTAGCTCAGTGTCTTTAGGTGCTTTAAATGGAAATCCACAGTACAAAAAGAAAAAACCCAAAGCGTTATTATTCTGCATCTAGTCATTATGCACACCACATATTTATTAACCTCAAAACCAAGTGTCATAATTCAACAACCCAATGGCCCCGAGCTGTGAGTTGTAAGAAAAACATATATATTTTGCCATTATAAGCTCAAATCTACAGCTAGATTGAGTGTTTGGAAAAGACAGCTAAGTCTGCGTGTTTTAGGTTATGTGATGGATAAAAACAATATGTCACTAAATGCTTTGCGTTCGAAATGTTAAAGTGCTAACAGTCTAACTCTATGATGTGTTGCCCTGAACATATAACACATATATTACAACATTATGTGAAAGAGTTTCAAACTGATTTCAAAACGCTAATGAGTTTCTTGAACAAATTTCGAACGCATTACAATTTTATTTTTCAGCATTCACATCAAACTTTAGCTTATTGTCAATTTCAGCACCTGGATATTTTTAAATATCGTCAAAATATGGTTCAAAGGATGTTTTGGGGCTTTACTTTTCAGATTCCCATTTCACACTGGCCTCAACCTCTGGCCCATGTGAAGTATATTTATCGTGTATTTCCTGTATCTTTGCAATTTTGAAATACAACTATATAATATAAAATTCCATAACCAAGACCAAGATGTAAATGAAATGATCATGGCTATACATAGTATTCACAACAAAACTGAAGCTATACATTTTCTGATTAATTTCTGGCTTAAAAATTAGTTCCTGTCTTTCATAGTTTTCAGTAAACATCTTGCCTTCCTATTGTGTTTACTATAGTACTTTATATTATTGGAGGAATCAGCCCGACTTGCTATAAATCTTTTGCTGTCAGTGTCTAACAATGGTCATATTTCATTGCAGCATGCTATCATTCATTGTTTCCAGTAGCCACTGTGTCATTTGAGAAATATGCTAGCTGGATGCAGTGACAGGAAAAACGACTCCGATAGAAAAAAAAG
>NC_139599.1:5495594-5685594 GCF_946808225.1 Silurus aristotelis
AAATTCCTGCTCCGGATTCTGGCAGCCATCTGATTCCTTTTGCTAGATCGAGTGAAAGCAGAAGGCAGGATTTATGCTATTCGTTTGTATGTGCTTTTGATATGTCCTGCAGGTGTGCTCTCCCATTAGAGTAAATTGGTTATGCAAATGCTTAACAAGACTCCAGAAAGGGTCACAAAAATTTTTATGAGCAATAACAACAGTCAGGACACATGAGCAGATCCAGGTCAAAGTCACCTCTATCTGGACATGTAGCCTCTTTTCTTCCAGGCACAGGAAGAGGAGCAGAGGTTATGGGAGTGCAATAAGTCAGCCAGACGGCTGCCGCTTAGAGGATAAAATAAAAAAGAGGCATATCAAATGAATTACAAAGAGGGAGAGCCAGCCAGAGCCAATTACTTAACAGTGTTTTAGCCCTGGCTGTAATCCAGGAGATGGAGAGAACACGAGAGAGAGTGAGGGAGTGAGAGAGAGAAAGTAGGGCCATGCAAGCATTAGAGAGAAATAGTGAGAAGACAAATTTATTCATTGCTTAGCATAACATCACTCAGTGTGATATTTGGTGTCACCTTCTTCCTTCCTGCAGCATTTCAGCTCTGCTTTGTTAAAACCGTGGAAAAAACCCCCAGTAAATCTTAAGCCCCAAGATGTAGTGGAAAGCAATAAAGCAATCAATATTGGGCTTTGGGATTGGCTGATGGGAACATGGAGAATCACACGTTTTTTTTTTTTTAAACAATTACTCAAAATCAATGCATCTCACTGGTCAATTAGGGACCCTTTCTAATGTTGTCCAATCAGTGCTTACAATGCTGAAGGGTGTATCTAATCATCTCTGTGATAACAGGGATGCCAATTTCCAAAGATTTGTCGAAGGTTAGCGGCATGCCTCCTAATACTTGGCATCTTTCGGAAGATTTTGGAAATAATCTTGTTTTTTTTTTTGCCTCACAGCTAAACAATCAGTTAATATTTTATTGGCTGCTGGCCGAAAACATTTAGGTACCTGCTCTTGTGCACTCTAAAGGCTCCACTTTACATAACCTCTCATGGGTGTGCATGAGTTATGCTTGGAGTTACCATTTCGAGCAGGTCTTACTTTTTAAAAGCTCTTCAGGAAAAGCTGCTGATGACTGATGGCTAATGGTCAAGCATAATATCTGCAGAGATAACTGAGGAACTTTCTTATCCTGTATTTAGATCTAGCAATATGTTATTTATCAGGTAACTACGAATTGTAAATCAGTCTGTAGTCTATATTGCTTTGGTTGTTAAAATAAAGATCATTAAATACTTTCAGATTCTGTCATATCGTGTCGCTTTTTTAGTTGCGGTAATGTTCTAATGTACACTACATCTTACATCACATAGTATCATGTCATACTGTCTGTTTTGGCATATTTTAATTACCGTATTTTTCAGACTATAAGCCGCTACTTTTTTCCCACGTTTTGAACAACGAAGCGGCTTATTTATGAATTTTTACTGGGTTTTGCCTGGTTTCACAAACTTCAAGCCAAAAAACTGAACCCCATAACATTAGACCAATGAAATTTCTGACCGGAAACGAAAAAACGCACCTCACCTGTGTTCTGAGTTGCACGGCATCGGGAGAAAAAATAGTTGTGAAAGGAGGGAGGAAGACAGTGAACAATGACTTTCTTGGTCGGCTACTGTTTAGATACAAGCCGTTGTAACGCGTTGAGTCTGAGTGAAGGGAGAGCTCGCTAACTCCAGTTGCAACAGAAATCATATAAGCACAGACAGGTTTCCAAAACTTGTGCTTTTTTATTTTTTTTGGCAACAGCGTTACGGGTTAGTCAAAGAAAATTAGAAATGAGCATCAGAAAATAATAAGGACATATTCCTCGGTCTTGCACACATGCAGTAATACCGGAAAAAATGCGGCGGCAGGCTATTCCCAAAATGCCGCTCTGCTCTTAAAGGAGCCACAACATATTTCACCCGTGTAACCGACACTGTCGTTAAAGCCTGTGTAAAGTTCATATACAGTACAGACCGAAAGTTTGGACACACCTTCTCATTCAAAGAGTTTTCTTTATTTTCATGACTTTGAAAATTGTAGAGTCACACTGAAGGCATCAAGTTCTATTTGACCAAGAAGGATTGTGATGGGGTGCTGCGCCAGATGACCTGGCCTCCACAGTCACCTCCCTGAAGCCAATCGAGTCGGCTCAGTCGGCCTCCCTGAACCCAAACGAGATGGTTTAGGGGTGAGCAGAGTGAAGGTAAAAGGGCCAACAAGTGCCAAGCATCTCTCGGGAAACTCCTTCAAGACTGTTGGAAGACCATTTCAGGTGACTACCTCTTCAAGCTCATCAAGAGAATGCCAAGAGTGTGCAAAACAGTAATCAAAGCAAAAGGTGGCTACTTTGAAGAACCTAGAATATGACATTTTTCAGTTGTTTCACACTTTTTTGTTATGTATATAATTCCATATATAATTCAACATGTGTTAATTCATAGTTTTGTTGCCTTCAGTGTGAATCTACAATTTTCATAGTCATGAAAATAAAGAAAACTCTTTAAATGAGAAGGTGTGTCCAAACTTTTGGTCTGTACTGTATATGGGTGTGTTTATAGTCCGGACATTACGGTAGTACGAGTAGGTGTAAATGAGCATAATACTGGACTGATACAGATATTGATGCATACCTAAATGAGATCAGAAGTATTTCCTGAGCCAGGCTGTTTGAATTATTTTATACCTCTCGACTACTACTGTAAGTTAACATATGTTTATATCCAGTCTCCTTTTTATAATCTGTTGCTCCTGAGGAACATTAAAACACATTTTACATCAGTCACCTTAAAATTATTTTCAACTGTAAAAGGATAATGGAAGCATTAAATTGTTTAATGTATACATCCATCACAGCCTTAACAGACAATGTGTAATATTATACAGCTAGTTCTGTTGAAGTAATTATTTTTATTGAGGAATGGATGTGCTGTAGATCAGATTCATCTATGCCATTCTACCTTTATTACATCATCACTGCAATTAGACACACCTCTCCACTTTGTGCAATGGTTATTAACGATACTCAGCATGTGTATGTATTTCCATGGCAAACACTATGAAAATCATCCCCTTAGTCAAATACAAATTGCTGTTTCAGGATCAAGCTCAAATCCTACAAGGCTTTTGCATCCTTTCATATTGTCTCTGTAGATTTTATGTTATAGAGATAAAGGAAATAATGCAGACATTATTGAATATATAGTTACTGAACTATGACATGGAAAATAATATAACTTGTTATCACCTTTTGTATTAATGTGAGTTCTGAATATTTAGTATTGTCAGCAGTTGTTGCCTTACGAAACTTCATGGTTTATATTCTAAGACTGCGCTTGTCCAGGCACAAACCACTTGAACATCACACCCACAAAATTGTTTTTGAAAATTAGCATACAACCACTAAGTAATACCAAGAACAGATTAGGAAAAGCTTGTGTGCTTAGGATACTCCCACATTTGTTCTGCAAGAGAGGCTTGAGTTACAGTAGTGGGAGTTGTCCTTTGGTTTGTAAAAGAGGACCTGTAGACTTTTCATCTCATGTGTGACATCACTTCTTGGGTAGGAAGCTACTCTGACAGGAAGGAGGTGGAAGTTAAGTCGGAAACAAAAGAAAGGTACAACAAGTATACATTTCTATAGATGAGCCTTCTCTCACTATTATAACTCACCATGGTGCCCTCTGAACCCATTTTTCCATTGTTCCATCATGACACAACAAATAGGATACACTCCGGCCTTGTCCATGGTTTAATGCTTCAACCAAACAGGAAGATGACTGAAATCCTCCCTTCGTAATCATTATGGCAACCTCCATACCTCTGCAATCAGTGTTGGCAGGATTCTACCCATGTGAGAGCACAGGTCAGTATAAATGTCCTGAAGGAAGGGAAGAGGAAGCAGAAAAACATTGACATGTGATGTCATAGGCAGGGTGTTGACTTTGGTTTGTACATTACAGACTGTAGTTCAAAGTTCAAAGTGTAATCGTAATTTTTAAGCGTAGATCTGCTCTAATGAGCCCCAGTCTATGTGGTAAAGGCTGGAGACTGAAAAAGATGTTACATTTCCCCATTTTAATTAATACTTACATTAAATAATACAAATTATATTAACATTTTCTACAATATCAATACATCAAATAAAGTCGCCATTTTATTATTGGAAATAATTAGAAGTGTATATATAAAATATGTTTCAATATACTGTATATGATTTAAAAAATGCCTGTAAGAAATCATTATTTATTGGGACAGGATATAAAGATATTTTATCATTTCTTTGAAAGAAGATGGTGATTGAAAGTAAAGTAAAAGTTAAAATAATAAACATATTTTTTATGATATATTGTATAGTTTTGAGTTTATTAAAGCCCTTTAGATTATTTTATTGCTTCTGGGAGCCCTTATACATAAAGACTTCTGGTTTAAACAGAACAGGACACCTGATTATTTATTATTTATGATTTATGTTGAGGACAGTAGAATACTAAAATCTTAACAGTAGATGCTCGCCAGGACTCAAATAAACAACTAAGTCCCTAAACAGCAGTCTTGCAAAAGTTTAGTGTTTATCATTTGAATTGAACAAACAGTAATAACTGAATTGCTGAGCTATCCTAAGAAACTCACTATAAACCCTTGCACTGACCACAATATGTACTTTTTTTTACTGTCTTTTGCTATTCCTTATTAAAGAAAGACTTTAACAAGGACAGTCAGCCAGTACTGTCTGGCAGCTTGTGTGCAATGGTAAGAAGTACAGCCCGAAGAGTTCTTTATTAACCTTCCCAATCTTCTGCGAGTCCAGTTTAAATCTCTGCCTGCTGTCCAGGGTAATCTGTCTTCCCTTAATCTCCTTGCAGAGTCGAAAAAAACGTTGTGGTCTGGATTGTTTTATGTCTATTAACGGTCTCCTGCAACAGCCAAAGTTTGCACAGCCCTACTGTAGATTTGTCAATCAAGCAAAGCCAGAGGGGTCTAGACAGCTGTTTTGTGTTTAGAACTAAACATGAGCAAACATGCTGTAATAGGAAAATATAAGTGGAATAATATGGCCACATTTACTGTTACCACTACACAGTTGATAGATGCCACATTGAGTTGTAAAATCTGAGCAATTACTTACTTTTTTATTAAAAAATTGACACTTGTTGCATTTGATACAGTTATATAATCTATTTATATTAAACAGGAAATAAAACTTCCTCCTATCAGTTTCTTTAAAGTGGTAAGAGCAGCCTCTCTTTTTCCCTCTCTCTTGAAGAATTTTGCGTGTTAAAAAACTAACAGCTAAAAATTGCTGACAGTTATGAAGTGCTGATACCAGAGACTCCTTTCAAAAAATGCTCAATAAACTTATCCACACAAAAGAAATTTACCATATCAACAAATAACATGAATTTGCCTCAACGGATCATCCGTCTCCATACCCCCCTGTCCTCTACATCTGCCTCTCTCACACCAACTACCTGCATGTCTTCCTTCACCACATCCATAAACCTCCTCCATGGTCTTCCTCTTATATATTCTCAAATACATTTAATGAATGGTGTGAAATGTACATTGCACACAATCGAGAAATGGAATGACTAGTCTCACAGTAAGAGGAACTGGATGAAAAATAACCTAAAAATTTTTTCTAATGTGTCAGTCATGTTCATCAATGTCATGTGTTCATGGTATTCAGCAGGAACCTGTGGTAACTGTGTGCAGCCTGAAAAATTTCCACCCTTCACTTTTGTTGTGTCGTGAGAAGCATGCATTGTGGTAAAGATTATTGAATCCAGCCAGTGACATGTGGTACTTGAGCCAAAGATAGTCATCCTTTTCTGCTTTTATATAGTAGATAACAGTCTGTATTTTACTCGTGCTCTTTTCAATCTGCATATGTATATTTAAAATGTCCACTGGGTATGTGTGCTTAATCACGTCTGGTTGAGGACGCTTCAAGCGCTGATGTATTTTCTGTTGCCCATGCACGCTAAATTGCTAACTGTTGAGTGTTTGCATGTCAAATGACTCGAGATGAATTGAGAGAATTACAATTGCAAATCTGCCGCTTGAACGCAGTCATTTGTCTCATTTATGCAGCGCAGAGGATCCGCCGTGAAGTCAACCAACCGTCTATTTTACACTGTGACAAAGCTGCTAAAGTCAAGCCGTTGTAAATCTTTTGACTCTGTGTCACGAAGTTAGAAGAACAGTTCAGTTTATGTTTTACTTCCTGAGACGTACGTGAGAGTGTCTAAAGCAATTGTTTAATAGTACAGAGAAGCTTGACCTTTTGAGCTGACTAACAAATTAAGATTTGAGCTTTTGTAAATGCAACGAATACAATGAGGGAGTTCAAAATAAAGTAGATCATGCTTTCTTGGACTAGAGGGGAAGGTCAGGGAAGACATTTTTTGTAAAACCTATTGTACATGGAAAGCTGTGAACCTTTAATATACTGTACATATAAGAGCAGTTAAAAATAGCCTGATAGTGCTGAAATAAGAAACTGGCTATAGGCTACAGGAGTCAGTTTAATGATGTATGTTGGACTAAATATGGAACATTTTGACACTGAGCTGAAAAATTAATTTTGTTCAGCTTTATACACTGGAATCTACAGTGGCACAGTGTCCAAAGACTGCACAGTTTAGACTTTTGGCTAACGTTACCTAGATACACATTCAAGCTGCTTAGAATGCAAATTTTGTCTGTAATGGTCTAAAATTCTCTTTGTGGTAACAAAAACAAAACACAAACACTTTAGGCTAAACTGTAAGTTTTTGGAGTTATCCTTTGACCACTGTGCATTAGCAAGACTTAGAAGCACATTGATGACATCTAATGGCAATGCATCATTTAAAACAAATCATTGACCACACAAATTGAGTGTGTTTGGGCCGGTTGACCATATAAATTATGAAGTAGTCCAGACAGTGGCATCCATGAAAGTTAGTTAAAAATAAATAAAGCATTTTTTTATTTATTTAACAAAACCCCAGGTTCTTTCCAACATACGCAAGACATTAACAAACACATCATCAAATGGGTAAGACCAGAATCTAATCGAGGAAGTATCAGAACATTTGACGTCATCAAGCTGTTTGCCTTGTGATTGTTCAACTAAACGCCAAAGGCATATGACGAATAGTAGGAGTAGTTTAGTCCTAAATGCTGGTCAGAACATATGATTACACATTATAATTTTATACTTAATGGTAAACTTTTTACATCTTTTATTGAGTCATAAAGTAACGGCAAAGAAAAACATTTCAGTATTGATTCATTGTCTAAAAGAAGGCTTACTGGAAAAGTTGCTTCATTGTGTACACTGGTGTTAACCACAGTATTACAATCTGTATGTATTTCAATCTTTCATTATTAGATTGATTTTGCACTGACCATGAGTAAAAGACTTTATTGTGGGAAAAGCTTGAACATTAGATCTTAGTGCAACTCTGCAATGCTAATTATATTGTATGTGCTAATTACAGTCTAGCATCCTTAGCCTGCAACATTCTAATACAACAAGTTGTGACAGATTATAAGACACGTCCTAATAACCGTCTTACAGTTTTGCAACATATCCAGTTTCTTTCCACCTATACATCATCTAAATTAAAGGCTCAAACGTTTTGTGCTACCTAGCTAAATAAATAGGTTTAGCCATTACATAGCTTCTATACATGGTGTCCAGTTGCTTAGCAACAGTGTTCTCAAGATTATTTCATCCAGTAGCTTGTGCTTTTTGACCGCTTTTTGTCGCTTTAGTAATGCAGTCAGATAGATGACACAATAGAAAGGATTTTTTTCATGGTATTACATTGGTTATAATTTCTAACTCTCTTAATATTCCCATTGGCGGTTCTGATTCTCACGTTTTAACCATTTGTATAAGTTAAAAGAAAGTGTCCAGTCACTGAAAATGTAACTGATATTGTATTACACAATTAGAAACCAATATCATGTTCCGCTACTCTGAGGCACTTTAGTGGATTCATCAGGCCATATAGGTGGGTTTCTAATTGCAAGCCATCAAATTAACTTTGAATTGCAATGAGCAGTTCTGCCGTTTATTTCCACCAAACACAACTGCCTGGGAATTTCTTATTTTTGTACAGATCTTATTGTGTGGTTTTTTTTTATTTTTTATAGAGGCTGTCTGGTGGGTGCACTAATGGGCAGGCTATTTAAAAACAGCCCCAGAAAAGACTAATTTGATCACGCAATATAAGATTGGATTATGAGAAGCAATATAAGACGGTCGACCCAGGAATCAATATGAAGTAGGTCGCACCAGGGGACGCAAAACAGAATGGGTCACATGCGGTGTGGTTTCTGGGTCTTTCCTGTCATGGTAGTGCACATCTATGTCTCCGTATTGTGTGCAACATGCAAAGGCACACAAACTCGCTACACTAATTGCACATCTTTGTAAACGTACTTAGTGTAGCTGATGTCGAGTCTTTTCAGTGTAATGTCTTCTGTTCTTACCATGAAACCACTATTGAGTAAAAATCTATTTTTCTACATTACTACACTTTGGCACAAATTTCTTTTACACTCTTCTATTTTCATCCTGTGAAAAACTCTGATCCATATGTATATAGAACCTCTGAGATACGGTCTCATCGAGGTTGAATTGTGGGTGTGTTCTGGAATTCAGCTTCGAATGATAAATTAATAAATGTCTGAAAGCATAGTTTTTATGTAATACTTGTGTACCAGACATACCAATAAAGTTAGGATTGCAAACACTGGCCACTTTATTAGCTATATCTTAATCAAGTATATATGGTAATAATTCATTGTTTCCATAAAACACTGCTATACACACTTGGACCAGTACTACACATATGACCATGTCTCCACAAATATCATTGCACAAGTGTTGCCTCCCCACAGCTCCAGTATCTCTGGCTCAGGGTATTTTCTGAGCCATGATATCAGGGTACTTTCTGTATTTTTAGAAAAAAGTACCAAACTGTACAATTCCTTGCTTTTTGAGTTATTACTTGGCAAGTCACATGTAGTTTACCTTTGGGTAGCTTTTAGAGTAAAGCGTTATTGGTACTGTACATCAGTAGTAATCGTGTTCAGTTACCTTTTATTGCTTTTTAAGGGCCACATCATATCAAAGTAAAAGATGAGAAGCACATGCTTTGTTTGTGTGGGTTTCCTCTGGGTTTTCTGGTTTCCTCCTATTTCCAAGTAGAGGATTGGCTACTAAAACTGCCAGTCACTGTATGTTAAGGGGTTTTTGTGGGGGGGGGGGGGGGGGGAAATAAGAACCCAATCACATCCTTTGACATCTGCTACTCTCATGTCTCACGTGCGTCTAGAGAGAGAGAGAGAGAGAGAGAGAGAGAGAGAGAGAGAGAGAGATAAGGGGGGGGGGAGAGAGAGAGAGAGAGAGAGAGAGAGAGAGAGCTACGGGAAGAGAAATTCAGAGGGGGAGAAAGAGAGAGGAAGAGAGAGAGAGAGAGGGGGGGATAGAGCGGGAGAGATAGCAAAAGAGAGATTGAGGGCTTCCTCGGTGCGCGCGCGGCAGCACCGCTGCACCTGTTCGCGTGCGAGACTGGGGGTTTTTTCGACACGAAAAACGTGGGACCAAAAAAAATAAAAAAAATAAAAAAGGGCAAGAAAGAGATGAAAACAAACCGAGGAGACGTGTGGCTTTCACCCATCCAACGTTTCACACGTAAATATTGACGTCAGTTACATCCGAATACATGAAGTGAAAGAGACTGCGGAAGAGAAAGAGAGAGAGAGAGAGAGAGAGAGAGAGAGAGAGAGAGAGAGAGAGAGAGAGAGAGAGGTGAAGGTTTGGCAAGGTATACTCGCCCCAATTTTCAACTACAACACAAACGTAAGCTCATGGAGCTGTTTGGGACTTTATAGACTATTTTTCTCTCCTGGCGGATCGATTTGCGTTTTATCACCTCTGTAATAAGGCTTTATGTCGTTGTTAAGGATGAGACTGATGTACAGTTTACTTCTGGACTTATACTTCTGCAATATTAAGGTGAGTGTGTGTGCGACACCATTTCCTGCAACTGATCATGCATTTAGATCCAAAATGACTTTGCCCTAAACAGGGTCTGGACTCCAGGAACTTAAGTTAATAAAGGTGCTACGATATCACTTTTTTTGCTTTGTGCAGAAAAATTCATTGCACTGAAGCCCAAAATGCAGGCGGAAATAGTGGCTTGTTTATGTGTGATAGACTTTTTTTTTTTTTTGGCAGAATGTGTTTAAAAAACCTTCAGTGGGGCGTAAACATTTGCATGCAGGAACCCTAAAAAATAAGCAAAAATTTAATTCATCATTCAGTTTAATTAAGTTCATTATCCTAATGTGTGCAATAATATTTGCCCCATTTATTGGAGCCAGAGTGCATTTTATCCTTCAACCTTCCATTATCTGGTCCAGGGTGACATAATTTCATTCATTCATTCATTCATTCATTCATTCATTCATTCATTCATTCATTCATTCATTCGCTCATCATTTAGTACTTGAATTATCCTATTTAGAGAAACAGTGTACCCGAAGCCTAGATGAAATATCTGTGCTTACATACACGTTCATATCTAGGGCAGTTTTACACAGACTGTATGTATTCAGACATTAGGAGGAAAGTGAGGAAACTGGAAAACCCACAGAAACCCACACAGACAGCTGGAGATAAACTAGGAGCTCCAGCAGACAGTGTGTAGTAGGGTTGGGAATAAATTTTTAAAATCATGCTTGTATTTAGATGCTTTTAAAATTTTTTGCAGCATTATATATATTATATTATATTATATTACATATATAAATATACATATAGTACATTTACAGTATATTTGCGTTTACAGAGCAAAAGTTGTTTGACAGCATTTCCGTTCTATTTTCCTGTTTTTCCTAAGGGCTAGATTATGATTAGTGTACTTGATTGGTGTCGTTTCATGTTTATTACAGGCTTGTTGACACTTTTGACTCTCAATGTTGTACGCTGATGTAAGTGTTACAATTATTATTTTTTTTAATCATTGTTTACATTCTCACCCCCAAAAAATACCATGCAATATTGTTTTTGAAATATAGTTTTTTTTTGGTCATTCTTAGTGTGGCGCATTAAACCGGACCCCCTGAATCTGCGAGGCTGCTTCTATTTCCACCACTGTTACATGTTTTAAAAAATCAACCTGCTTTGCTTCACAGACTACATTTGACAGCCGTCTAGGTATGCGATAAAACCTAGTCACTGCTTGCTTGCTGTTATATACACTAATATGTCCTAAAAATAACCTTTGGTGAAAGTTTTTTAACTAACCCTTGGTGAGCAAGAAAACCCGTGCAAAACATTTAGCTTTGAAATGTAAAACTTTTCTGAAAAACATCTGCAAACAGTTGTCAAGCAGAGTTTAAGCATATATAAGAGCGTAGCGGGGAATATTTAAATTTGCGGCATTTGGCAGACGCACTTATTCAGAACGAATTACTTTCATCTCATTCATACAACTTAGCAGTTGAGGGGCCTTGCTCAGGGGCCCAGCAGTGATTGCTCTGTGGTGCTGGGATTTGAACTCACAACATTCTGATTAGAAGTTTAACATCTTAACCACTGAGCTACCACTTCCAATTTTCATGAAACATTTGGTGTATTCCTCAATGCACCACAGTAGTTGAGCAAACACTGCGGTCGATGCAAAACGGTCAATCTGCTTTGCAACCTGTAAGAATGTATGTATGCAGGTCATGCAAAGGGTGCTATTACTTTTCCATCATTTTGTGATAATGTCTGAATCGGTATTATAATTGTGCTAAATGTGGTCTCAAAATGCTCCTATATGTAAAACAAATATGATCAGGCACTAAATATATCCATAAACTGAACATTTAGTTGCAATATGCAGCTAATCGGTAGTTCCCTCTCTTATAATCTGACAGTATTACACTGGAATAAATTTAAAGCCTGATGCCAGTATTGCACATTATATGTCACATGCATAGACTATTGCAAAAATACAAACTTCCCTTTTTATGCTATGTTTCTTAAGGCTATTAAATTTTATTTTTTCTTAACCTAATGAATGCATGTGTGTGGTCTGGCGGTACGTTTATGTTATTTTAGTGAAAGCTACTCCTATTTTTCTACGTTCAGGCAAGCAATCAATCTAAAGTGAGAGGAAAGAAAGATTGGCCCGGTTTCTATCATTGTGTAGATTATTACTGTTTTTACTGTGCCACTGCAGCGTGCTCAGGAAGCTCCCTCCCCTGTGAGTGGAGCTGCCATTGTGCAGACTGCTGTATGACAGTTGGCTACCGCTGGCTATTTTTGTCATATGGAGAAAATAATAGTAAAGAACAAAGGTAGCAAAGTGAAGTGGAACAATGCGTCAGCCAGGCGTGCTTGACTGAAGATGAAACTTTTTGGATAACATATTTACCTCAGTTGTTTGTTTTCTTTGGATGTGTTACCCTAGGATAAAAAAGAAACCTGTGTTGGAAGCTCTTGCTTGTTTTCGGGATTACGATGTAATTGAAGCCTAATCCATACTGCATTAGAGTAGCACAGTGATAACAGTTCCAATCTATAGGGATATGTTTGTTTCTGAAGGAGAAGTGTGAGGTTAGGGTTTAAAGCAAAGAGTAAGATGGAGTAATGCTCTTACATCACATGGGCAGTGTTTCAAAATATCTAGTTTCAGTTACTGCTTACTCCTGTTGATATGTTATGCAAATCATTACCACTTAAAAGTCAGATTGAGAATGCTGACCTCTTACTCTTTTGTATGCTTGTTTGCAGAGTGCTGAATGCCCTGATGGAGATTCCATGAGTGCCTAGAGAAGGAGGCTGACACCAAGGACTTCAACTGGAATCGCATTCTTTTTAGCCCTTGCTTCATTCTAATGGCGTTTTACAACCTGGGTTGATTCTACGTTAAAGAAGGGATGAGCACGAGACAGAAGCCTCCTGCTCAAGACTGTTCCGTATGAAAGTGAACTCTCTTGTTCTAACATGCCCAAAATTACTTCCTGAGTCTGCTCAGTAGTGAGGCATTGCTGCGAGAAACCGTGTGTTGGATGAAGACGCTGATCAGGACTGTGCTTGGCAGATAAGACGTCTGCTAAGTGATTGAGTTATGTCTTCTTCCTCGCAGTCTGTGTGCTCACATCAACCATTTAGATTCTCTGCAGCTACTCATCAGTCATCCCAGACCAAGAGAGGAGGATAGGGAGAAGAAACGATTTCAAGAAAGAGCAAGAGACCAAAGGGATAGAACAGATACGTGCACCATGCAGTCCGACGACCTCTTCATTCGTAAGTTCCGCCGACAGAGCCCACGTCCGACCCCAGTATTTGAGCCAAAGCGGGTGGTGGTGGCCGAATGGCCGCCCAGGAGGGAGGGTGAGGGAGCAGAGGTTGAGAGTGTGACAACGCCTAGCCGGGCAGGGCTAAGCCAGCGTGCAGTTGCTCGTGGACATATCATGCAAAGGAGCAACAGCGATGTTACTCTGGGAGATCTGGATTCTGCAGCAAAGGCAGGAGCAAAAGCGGCCAGGTCAGCAAGTGAAAAGAGTGGGCAAGCAGGACAGGGCGAGTCCAGTATAGTCCTCCACCGAGAATACGGGAGTCTCTCCTCATTAGAAAAGCAGACTCAACATACCGAGCCCTGCACCGAGGAGCAGACCATTCTCAGTCCTAATGCTCTTCGCTTTAAAGATCCATTTTTGTTGCTTGGACTCCAGGAGCCACCAGTTGAACCAGATGGCTTTTTTCGCTCCTTGGAATGCCCGAAACCGGCCAAGCCCCCCAAGCCTGATGCTCTAAACAAGAAATCAAAGTCATCACCCCCTCACCCCTTACCATGCGATCAGACAGGTGCATGGGTGCGCAACTTTGCGCATTATGATGTGCAGAGCATTTTGTTCGACTTGTGTGAGGCAGCCACAAGCCGAGACAGCGTTGGCCGCAAGAAGAACATCACCTCAGGGGCATCGGCTGCCTCGCAGCTCCGGCCTCTTGCCCAGGCCCCTCCTGCCTCACCCTCTCAAAGTCTGGGCAGTGGGACAGTAGGTACAATGAGTGCCGAGGAACCAGAATCAAGCCTCCTCGATGAAGGAGATGGCAACGACAATGATTTGCTGCTCAGCTGCCCACACTTTCGAAATGAGATGGGAGGTGAGGAGCGGGCCGGACTGGGCAGAAACCAGTGTTCTAGCGGACGATGGAGGAGTCTGCAGAGTCCGAATGATGCGGTGTCTGTATTAGAGGAGCCCAGAGAAAGCCATGTTCAGCAACAGGGAAAGAGCAACTACTTTGTCGAGCATGCAGACCTGGGGGCACGGTACTACCACAAGTACTTCTACAATAAAGGTGAGAAGTCGACTGATTTCTGATTGATTTGATGAGTATGTTGTAGAGTGTGTAAAGTATACCTATAGAACTTACTTTAGGAAGTGTTCCATGGATGCACATTGTTGTTACCATAGCAATATCAGTACTCAGTAGTGTTTCGGTTGATACCTGATACAATACTGACATCCTCTTGATAAGGCCAACGCTCAACAGCGCATTGTTGCCACAAATCACAAGATGAATCAAGCTTTAAGGCAGTTTGTGTTGTTTTGTTTTTTTTGCATCTGTGTCCCGTCAACCAACATAACACTCTCACACAAAATGCTGTGGACTGGATCTGCAAACAAATCACTCCAAGACTAATTCACAGTGACTGCACAGTATCAGCAATAAAATCACACCTCCCTAGTTCCAGATCACACTAGGGTGTAAAAAAAAGGCTAAATTAACAATTATTCTTTTGTGTAGCATATAAAAAAAAATTCTCACAGTAATGTATTTAATGAACAAAATAGTTTCATATAACATTCATTAATTGTATCAGAAACAGGCTTTTTGTTCACACATTTTATGTAAGGAATAAAACTGTATTTAATAATGAATGACAGACACGTTTTGTATCTCTATAGATTGATTTGATGATGTGGAACAGATGCAAATCAGGTTATTTCCTGTTATAACTTCTGTTTTTTTAGCTTCTATCTCTCCATCAATTACTTACACTATGTGAATGTGGGTTTGGAAATACTGTACCAATATCTGATTAGTTAAAAATTCAAATATTTTAACAATAATTCAAATTCGTGTCATTTTCCATGAGATACAATATTAGGCCAGAAAGGTACATGTTCAGATAAGGAAATAACTGATGAAAAAGTGTTTTTACTGGAACTTGTATGTGTGTTCCTCAGTGCTGTGTTTGTGTGTACCTATAGTGTATTGTGTATTGATGAGGGGGAATAATATAAACGTGTGTTTATTTGTGCATAGTTGCCTTTATGTGGCAAATGTGTTTTCCTTTTTGTACTTCCCCTCTTAGTATCTGCTTGTTGCCTGGCTGCAGTTCTTAGACTTGCTCAAAGGCTTAAAATGGGTATGCAGCGAGGGTGAAAGTAGGACAGAATGTGCTAAAATCTGAGGTGAATCTTGCGTCAGTTTGTTCGTTGTGATGCAGCGCAGTGGCGAAGTTTTATCAGTTGCACTGTATCTATGACTTTTCAGCTTCCTACTGTTTCATTCTTTCTGTTACTCACCGCTTATATCAATCACTCAATAGCAGAAGTGAATAATTTATTAGCTATTAGTAGAATAGGTTATTTAAAAAAATGGTCATATTTCCTTTATGTCTATCTTTATAAACGAATAAGGAACTGTTGAGAGTAAAGTGTAGCATTTACTGTCACATAAAGCCTACAAAAGACTAAAATCTTGACCATATTTTCAACTGAATATTTTGAGATTTTAATAAAGATTTGTTCATTTATGCACAATTAAATTTTTTAATAATAATAAATAATTAATATTTATTCACTGAATGCTTTAAATGTGTATGATGCTGTTAATTTAGTGGCCTATATGCCCACTAGGGAGGCATTTGAAATTTAGTAACAGAGAAATTATTTTGGGAGAAATACAAACGTTGCAAAGTAAAAGTGAAATGGCCAAATGGTTTATTTTAAAAATGGTTTAAAAAAAAAAAAAGGATGGAAAAAAGTCCATGTCTATACTAGTTCTGATTGCGATACACATTGAAATGTTTGCTTTATTCTACACATTTCTTTTTAACACTAAAACACACCTATACTGACAAACAGAGCAAACACTACACTACTTGAAACAGGAGGTTTGCATAGTTTCCATGTTTGCAAAGTTTGATTTGATGTGCACCAGATAGATACACTGACAAAAAGAAAGAGTACACAGAGGCCAATCATATATCAGTTTAATAAATCAAGATGTGCTTCTTTTACTTGCAGGAATGCAGAATTTATATTGTACATAGTAAAAGTATGAACAAAACAGTGTGTGTGTGACAGGAGTTAAATTAAATCTAGATGTGCATGACTGCTAGGGACCTATGACAGGATGATAAATATGTGTGTTAGGTTGTGATTAGTTTTGGTTTAGTAAGTGACGACATTTTCTACTGGAAATTATTCATTGTATAACAGTGAATAAAACTTCTGTCCCGTCTTGACTTGGACGATTTGGCAGTGAAAGACAGCTGACGTATTATCACAAATAAATAAATTGATCTTTACTGTAATCTTTTCTGGAAATTGCGACTGCGGGAATTCTGTTATCTAACATCAGTGATTTCAGATAATTGTGTTTAACATCTCTGCCGCCCCACTAAAACGCAAACACTTGTAAATGTATCCATATGAGAGTGGATGTTGTGTAAATGTAACAGAATAATAGAAATACGTTATACGATAGATACATTAATGCTATGTAAAACAATATATACTGTAGGTTAGTGAATACAGAGTAAAGTAGTGTTTTTTGTTCTTCTCTGCAGACCATCAGAATTTCTTCGGCATGGACGAGCGACTAGGCCCGGTAGCCATCAGTTTCCGCCGTGAGGAGAAAGAAGGCTCCAGTGGCGCTCAGTATACATACAGGATCATATTCCGAACAACAGAGGTGAACCTTACACATTCATGCATGTGTACATATTTTCTTATTAAACTCTCCCCCTGGCATTTTATTTCCTTTGTCAGTGATTATAGATTCTAAAGTGAAATTAAACACTTCTTTAAAAGTGTTTAACACTTTCTCTAAAACCTCCTTTATTTGTGCTTCTTTCCCTCTTTCTCACTCAGTCACGTTTTATCTTCTTCTTTTCAAATCTGCCAAACCTCTAACCTCATCGTCCGTAACGTGGCGTCTCTGCCTGCATCTCTCCCTCAAATATTTCTCTCTTTTTATATTACCTGTTTCTCTCCACCCTCCTGTCCATTTATCACTCTTAGGGTTGCTTATCCTGATGTCTTCTGTCTGTCTCTTTGCTCTGCATTGGTATTACATCTCTACGCCTTTCTCTCAGCCTCTCCTCATGTCACCCTATAGTGCTATCATTTCTTGTAGTACACGTCTCTCTTCTTCATGTCGTGTTATCTCTCTCTACCCTCCTATTAGGCAGTCTGACACATAAAGGCAGGAATGCAACCAGCCTCCCACTCCGCGCACACACACACACACACACACACACACACACACACACACACACACACACACACACACACCCACACACACACACACACACAGACACACATCACGATCAATGTTCTTTTGCTATATGTAAAAAAAATCTCATAAATAAGAGAAAAAAAGCTTTTTCAGATTTTGTTATAAAACTGCAAAAAACAATTTGTGGTTTAAAATATAAAAAAAAATGAAAATGTAAGGAAAAGCATCAAAATCTTCAAAGCACTGTTAAAATATACAAAATGTACAAGTGTCCCCTGTGTAGGTGAATTAAAATATATTAAGTATTTTTAAATAAACTGAATAACCATTTAAATAAACACATGATTCAGTTATTACAGTCAAATTACTAAAAATACAGAATTACAGTGACGAAAATACAGTGACAAAGAATATAAAGTCCTACAGACTGATCACATTTATTCAAGAGATATTTCTATTCTAGTGGGTTGGTCTGATGGCCCTATGAGTCATGAGTTCTAATGAAGGGTTTTGATAGGGATAAAAATGATGTAAATCATATGCTATATGTTTAAAAAAGCTACATTCTAAAACCATTCAAAACTTGAGATTTTGAAGTGACCTATTAAAAATAAAAGGCCTCCAATGTCTTTGGAGGATGCTTCCAGTACAGTTATTGTGATGTGTTAAACCTAAGATCCATTGAAGTTGTGGCAGGAAGTGTTGTTTTTTCCTTTCTATTTATCACCATTCTCTATGTACTGTAGTCATATATGGTGTGGAACGTAAGTCTTGGACCAAATGGCAAACCCTTGGAGATTGATGCATGTACATGGCTGAGCTAAATATTATTATTTTTTTAGCTCAAGACCCTGCGTGGCTCCATTCTAGAAGAGTCTGTACCATCCGCAGCACGACACACAACCCCAAAAGGGCTTTCTCCTAAAAGACTTCTGGAGTTCATCCTTCCTGATCTCAACCTGCACTGTTTGAGGCTTGCCTCTACATCTCCCAAAGTCCGTGACACACTGCTCAAGCTGGATGAGCAAGGGGTGAGCGTGATAATTTGAAACCAATTTTACACTGTTTAGAGAGCTGAAAATTTTTTTACATACCACATACATAAGCTATTTAGACTTTCTCTGAAACTACAGTAGCTGCGTACTGATCTGTTTCTTGGATGATGATGTCTCTCTGCTCAGTGGTTACCGTTAAGCGATGAACATTTACTTTATGGTCTCATAATATATACATGTGGATGCCTTATTCAGCTTTATAAGTGCTCTTGTGTTCTTTAAAAGGGATTGGGTAAGACGGTTAATGTGCTTAGGTCATAAACGTTCATCTTATTATTGAAAGTACCTGAGGATGAAATAGCTTTGATTACTGTGTGAGAGAACATCAGGTTTTCCAGTGAGAAGAAGAAACCTAAGGTATGTATGGGTATGCGATATGATATTATATGATATGATGTGGCATCGATATACAGTACAGAGGTGTAACTACAGAAATGAAAAGACAATTATGTCAAAAGAAAATCATGAGATGATCATGAGACTGGGCCCTGCTCGCTTTGGTGAGTTTGTTCAAATGGATATGTACATGATACTGTCACAGTAGATGGTTTACCTGTAATTAATTACAAAAAGAAAGAGGAAATAAGAATTGGAAAAGAGGATGCTGAACAAGAGGCAGTTGTAGATGTAATGGCAAACAATGGCAGCTGTAAACCAAGCTAATGTGATGTCAAAGCAATTTTGAATCATGTATAGTGTCTGTTAAAAGTTTGGAAACAAATCTTTTTTTTAAAGACACATGCATGTACCTTTTGATTGTATGGCACAAACTGGGTAAGTTAATGGTATGAGGTAGGAGTGTTCCCGACTAAGAATTTTTAATCGATGTTTAAAACGATGTTGTCAGGGATCCAACAGCCACACCCTCACCAAACCCTCCTATCACTCCAAGCAGCTCTCCTACTTACTAATCATCTACACCTGGCCCAAATCAGTCATCACGCTATATAACCTCCGTTCATCCACAAGCTACACTGTTTGGTTCTTCATCGTGTACCAGATTCTGTTTGTTTGTTGCTCTCTCTAAAGTCACAGCTTTCACCTGGTTAGTTTAACCTGAGTTTTGTTGCGGTTTGCCTTGCCCTTATCAGGGGACAGCCTGCCACGCCATCCCTCAGCTCCACACACATACACACTTAGTCTGTCCCCATCATACTTAGTATCGGCACCTGCGGCTTGTTAGCCTCAGCCCTACATAAACCCCTCTCCTGCGCTCACTCACCGTCAGTTCTACTATCTCTAGATAAACACTGTGACCTCGCTACACGACATTCCACTGTCCTGTGGACATCCACCGCGGCCTCTTTACCTCCAGAGACCGCTCTGTTCTTCCTCCCCGAAGAACCATTTACTTTTTGTTCGGCATTTCTGTTTGTTTACCTGTTGCGCTACTACTTCGTAAAAACCCTTTTCTTCACTAACCTGGGGTTTTGCTTCAGTCACTCTGCAACCGTGACAGCCCTTTTGTTCCTCATTAAAAAGACCTTTGTGGATTTCACTTCGCTTTCCGGCACGTTCTTTTCGCCTGACAGATGTACAGATATATAAGAAAATGTATAAAAACATTTTGGATCAATAAACCTAAAAAATAACAAATACCCACAGAAAGGCCACACTGCAGACAGGATTTGCATTTCACATGTCGGCAAATCATATTGAATAGGCTAAATTGCCGAGCGCTCTAAGTACGGCTCAGCATCGATACACTGAGAAGCATTTAAAAATAAATGTACAGATCAACATTATTATATATAGGCTGTTTATTAACTTATCCGGAGAAAATACGTAGTTTTATGTGAAATTAGACATTGAGCACGCCCGTATAATAAAAATGGTATGATCCTCGTTTCATAACACCTCTGCAAAGATTCAACTGTGAGATCCAATCAGGCTTCTCCTATCAAGCACCGAATCTTCAACTTTACAGGGTTTTACTTTTTAAAGATTTAATTTGACCAAACAAATATATAAATGTATAAATGTTAAGCTTAATTTACATTGAAAATTCTCCCTTAGCATGAATAACAACTTATTATCTCTAATGTTGGGTTGCAGTAGTTATTTTAATCCATACAACCATTTATATATATATATATATATATATATATATATATATATATATATATATATATATATATATATATATATATATATATATAAAAACAGAATTATTGCTTATGTGTTTAACTTGCAGAGTAATCTTAATGTTTTTACCGATTGCAGAATGAATTTTCTGATGATAATGCTTTTTAAGTAATTTCATAATTCCACAGAGCCACAGTCATGTGTTCATGTGAACAGGACAACAACAATGGCTCGCATTACATTTACCCATTATAACTTCTGTTTTTAATGATTTTCCTATTAGGGTAAACCTGATCATGTTTTAATCAATACTTAATGGTCATCGTGATTTATTAAGCACTATATCAGTATCAGTTGCTCTGCACTAATTTGTAATAACTTGGGGGTGGATTTTGAAATAAAAACCAAAAAAATGGGGCTGGATTCCAAATGGCTCCCTGCTGATATCCCTAGTGTTAGGTGTTAATAAAATATTTGCTGCCTAATGTTATTGTTATCATTATCAATATTTAATAGTAACAGTCAATCCAGCCACTGATGCATGTATGTGTGTTTATGTGCATAGCTGAATTTCCAGCGTAAGTTGGGAGTGATGTACTGCCGGGCGGGACAGAGCACAGAGGAAGACATGTATAATAACGAGAGTGCCGGGCCAGCATTTGAGGAGTTCCTGGACCTGCTGGGAGAGAGAGTGAGACTAAAAGGCTGGGAGAAGTACAGAGCACAGCTGGACAACAAGAGTGAGAGAATAATTCCTTACTACTTTCAGAAGAACCCCTGACTGTTATGTTTTATAAAGTGCATAAGATAAGATGTAGTTGTTCTGAATTTGTAAGTGTAGGTGATCAGCAGTGTGCATTAACATTTTGCCTTGTGCTTGGATGATCCTAAATGTGTATGTGTTCACAGATTGTTCTTTCTGTTTTCACAGCGGATTCCACCGGGACACACTCTCTATACACGCGTTATCAAGATTATGAGATCATGTTCCATGTTTCCACGATGCTCCCATACACAGCCAACAACACACAACAGGTAAACTGTCAAAAAGTATATGATTAAAGATAGATAGATAGATAGATAGATAGATAGATAGATAGATAGATAGATAGATAGATAGATAGATAGATAGATAGATAGATAGATAGATAGATAGATAGATAAAAACGGTGTATACACAGAGGTATAATGTACAGATATATAGGATAGGATTTGCTATGAATTTTCAAATATGTACAATTGTATTTTTACAGTGAAGAAGATAGCAATTTTCTTTGAGAGTTTTATGCTGCTTAGAGATGTAGCATTAGCAGTTTGAATAGATCGACCAGCTTCACGTGTGAGAACGTAGCACATGTAAGCCTCCACCCTCCCCAGTTGGTATCCATGGTTTTGAAGGGTATGCAGGATGGTGGGTAAAAAAATTGGCAGGTGAACAACCCAGGGGAAAGGGAAGGGGAAGGTTATTAAATAGTAAAATCTGATCATGTTTAAGACTCTAGACATTGACCTTTCAAAAGTGGTGACAGAACATCAGACAGAACTGTGGGTAATAGTTGCTGGCAGCATAACAAAAAGGGATATAAACGCGCTCCCTTGAATAAGAGCTCTTTAGCAGCACATTGTACTTTTTTATGATCGCAAAGCTTTCGGAGGTAGGTTATTTAATCTGGTGTAATGTTTCATGGATTTCGGGGGCAACGGCTGTGCTGTATTAACATACATCTGCCTTTGCTTTTCCTGCAGCTACTGCGAAAGAGGCACATAGGGAACGATATTGTGACCATAGTCTTCCAGGAGCCAGGGGCGATGCCGTTTACTCCCAAAACCATCCGCTCTCACTTCCAGCACGTGTTCATAATCGTCCAAGTGCACGAGCCCTGCACAGAAAACACCTACTATCGGTAAGAGCGGTCAGATAACGACGTCCACAACAAGCCGTAGAAAGCAGAAATCAATGCAATCTATTCACATTATCAAACCGAATCTCCAAGAATTTAAAATGTTAAACATAAATTTTGAGCTCATCGAGGTGATTCATTGAAAATGATTTCTCTACTTCTCTGAGCTACTTCAGTTTGTCTTAATTTGTTAGACTGTCTAAGACTAATTAGTGCTAGATGCACCAATTAGGTCAAGTCAAATGACCCAAAGCAGATGGTCTAATCCTCAGATATACCCTCAGTGCCAGAATTATTGGCATCCTCGTAAAGGATGGTCGAAAAGGGTTATGAGAAACATCTTTGAGGTTAATCCCAGACCAATGATATGTAAAAAACTAACATTTAATTGAGATAATGTGGATGTCTTGATATTTGTCACCATTGCACAGGTGATGTTTTTTACAAGGCAAAGAAGTGTAAATAATATGGGGTGAGAATAAATGATATATTTATCACTCAAATGGTACTGATAGAAATAACCTTGCATTCTTTGTGTACATTTTTGTTTCCTCGAATGTTTGTTAGAATGTAGTAATTTCATGAATTTCTTGTAATTCATTCGACAAGTTTGGTATTTAACCATTTGTTTTGAAATGGGTGCAGATAATTATGCAGTGCATCCGGAAAATATTCACAGCGCTTCACTTTTTCCACATTTTGTTTTGTTACAGCCTTATTTCAAAATAGATTACGTTCATTATTTTCCTCAAAATTCTACAAAGCACATAGATGACGTTTGTTTGAAAACTTTGCATGTAAAAATCACATGTACAAAAAAATGACATGTATATAAGTATTCACAGCCTTTGCCATGACACTGAAATATGAGCTCGGATGCATCCTGTCTCCACTGATCATCCTTTAGATGTTTCTACAACTTGATTGGAGATTACTTGTGGTAAATTTAGTTGATTGAACATGATTTGGAGGTCCCACAATTAACAGTGAATGTCAGAGCACAAACCAAGCCATGAAGTCTAAGGAATTATCTGTAGACCTCCAAGACAGGATTATATTGAGGCAAAGATCTGGGGCAGGGAACAGAAAAATTTCTGCAGCATTGAAGGTCCCGATAAGCAAAATGTGGAAAGTTCTGTGAATAATTTTCGGATGCGCTGTAGAATGTTTGCTTTGTAATGTCACGATTTGATTCAAATTTAGTTGCCAAATGTATTGTTATGTCATATTTAGTTAGTAGCTCGGTAAAGTAAAGTAAAAAACGTACATCCAAAACTATTGCTTTTGTACCACAGAGAGATGTTATCCTAGTTGCATCAAAAAGAGTTTGCAAATATCCATGGTGACAGTCTTTGGTGTTCCATGCCTTGTTGTGTCACTGGACATTTGTGTGGACTCAATCATTTGTGACAAACAAAAACATCATCTGGCCAAAAATATAAGAAAAAAAAGGTTAATGCCTAAACAGATTAGGAATTAGCACTTTCATCCGCATTAAAATAGTCATCTTTTAGGGGTTATTCATTGCTATCTGCTATCTGCTATCTATCATTAAATGTGTCAGCTACTAACCCACAGTAATGTAATCATTTAGGAATGTTTATTTCTACCAATTTTATGCTCAGTGTGCCTTTTCTTATGCATTTATTAGAGTTGCTGTTACTCGCTCCAAGGACATGCCTCTTTTTGGCCCACTTTTCCCCAAAGGTGCACGCTTTCCACGTTCGCAGGCCTTCCGCGACTTCCTGCTCGCCAAGGCCATAAACGCTGAAAACGCAGCTGAAAAATCAGAGAAGTTTCGCTCAATGGCCACTCGTACACGCCAGGAATATCTAAAGGACCTAGCAGAGAACTACGCCACCACCACACCTATCGATTCATCCACCAAGTTTCCACTGCTGTCCCTGGGAGGCAAGCGCAAAGACAAGTTTAAGGGGGCTAAAGGAGCTGAGCTTCACAGTGCCGGCGCTCTTGTATGGGCCGTGTATGCCACACAGGAAGACGACGGCCACAAACTGGCCTGTCTGCTGGGCGTCTCGGCCGAATCCGTGGTGCTGATTGAGCGCTGCAGCAAGAGAGTCATCTTCAACTGCTCCTGTCGTGACGTGATTGGATGGAAGGCGGTCACCGAGTCTGGCATCAAGAGTGGGCCTTGCCTGGATATTTTCTACGAGAGGGGCGAGGCCGTCTCGATTACAGTGTCCGAGAGCCAGATGGAAGATATTAAAGAGGTGGTCCAGAGGCTTGAGGTGAGGATTGATACTCATTAATCATCTCCGGTACTGAGCTAATGACTTGAGCTAGTTTAGATGGTAGTGACACACTTTAGTTTTTTACACAGAAATGAATTAGGCTATGTAAAAGTGAGAAGGCAAAAGATTATAATGAGGAATGGATTCCACATAGTCACACACGGTTATCCAGTTTCTGTTCTCAGAACTGTTAGTTCCTGTCTGCTTTAACTTCATTTTCAGAAGAAAGGAGAAGCAAAACAACTGCCATTTTGTAATTACTAATACTACCACTAATAATAATAATAATAATAATAATAATAATAATAATAATAACATGGAAAGCAAAAAGAATATTTGTTTGTTTGCTAATATTTTAAATTAATTTATGAAAAACATTTTGGATTTTGAATCGAAGATCTTTCGATTTTCATTATCAATCATTTATTATCATATTTTAGTATCAGTCAAAAAAATCAAACACAGTAACAAAAATATCTTTTTTTAATATATTATCATATTAATAAATTGAATAGAAATTCGACAAAAATATTCTAAAAACACATTTAAAAAAATATTTCAATCAGTAATTATAAACAGACCGAATATGTTTTAATCTCAATTAGTAATGTTTTTTCAGAATATATTAACAAAATGGTGCAGGTAGTGTTGTTGGTAATATGTGGTGTGGATAATATCTTTATGGAATTTTGCATGGTGGCCTCATGAAATTATCATGATCATTATGCTGTAGCTGGTGACACGAGGTTGTGAGGCATGTGAAATGACCCCTCTGAGGGACAACACGGGTCAGCCAGGTTTCCTGATGAGCGCAGAGGGATTTGTGACGGATGTGCAGCGCTTCGGTTATGCCGAGAGTGGAGGCCTGAAGCTGGGCGCTCGTGTGGTGAGACTCTGCGGCCAAACGCTCGTCCACCTCACCCAGGATGAGAGAACGAGGCTCTTGCGTACAGCACCCAAAATTCACATCACCGTCATCCCACCGGACAGGAATGGCAAACCTCGAAGGTGAGAGGAATAAAGGAAGGGTGTGTGTGTGTGTGTGTGTGTGTGTGTGTGTGTGTGTGTGTGTGTGTGTGTGTGTGTGTGTGTGTGTGTGTGTGTGTGTGTGTGTGTGTGTGTGTGTGTGTGTGTGTGTGTGTGTTAATCTTAATGATAAGGTTTAAAAATATGGGTACGAATGGAAAAGAATTGGTGGTAGAAGAGAGAGACAGAGAAGAAGATGAGAATATGTAAGAGCATGATAGAGGATACGGTTTCTAAATGAATGGATTTAAATGATAAACTGTGCCAGGCAGAAAGAGAGAGAGTGATGGGAACAATTGCGTAAAAAAGCACTGGAAAGAATAAAAAATGGATGATTCTGTATCAGAGGTTTTAAATGAGTGAGCATGTGGAACTTATAGAGCGTGAATGAAGTAGCTGAGCAAAACAATCTATTTTACATGGTGTAAGAAAGATGAGAAAACAGAATGAAGTGATAGAAGAACGATAGTGGGACTGAAAGAATCGTGTGATGGATGTCACTGTGAAAGTAGATTTTGGGGGGAGAGCAATGATGGATGAGAGGATGGGGTATGCTGGGGTAAGAAATAGAGAGTCAGAGCTCAGAAAGGAGTGTGTGTGCAGTGGAGGAAAATGAGAAGTGAATGATGGAGTAGATCAGATTTGGGAATAGGTGGAGAACTGCACAAATGACAGAAGAATGCAGGACTGGTGGAAGGCATATTCATTTTGTGCTGGAAGACTGGTTTGAAAATGATAACAGATGAGAAAGAAGAAAGATAGAAATAGTATTGTGTATGGGGAGTTCTGCAGAAATGAAGTGTGTATGCGGCACGTCGGGGGGATGAACATGACTTATGGGACCGAGGTGCGAATCTGAGACAATGGGGAGGAGAGGAAAGGACAGATAGAGGGTAAAAGAAAGGATGAAAGAAAGCAACAGATGGAGAAAGAAAGGAAGAGTGGACAGCTAGGGGTCAGATCTCATTTTGTTGTTAATGATGTGTTCGAATCGCAGTTCCACCAGCTGCAGAAGCAATAATCAATTCTACTAATGATGCCTACAGGAGTTCGCAATTCACTCACACACACATGCCCACACACACACACACACACATGGCCAAAAAGAAGAGAGACAGAGAGAGGGACTGCAGTGAAATTCTCTTGTTGTTGAGCAGATAGACAGGCCTAATGTATCCCTTGTGGTGCGGAGTTTGCAAATTACAAAGCCTAACAAAATGGTGACAGTGAGGATAAAAATAGCTGCACATTTCCAGCATCTTAATATATCCCAGAAAACTGCGTCATTATAGCGGGGTACATGCAGGAACACTATATCAGGCATCCTTACAAAAAAAAAAAAAAAACTCATTCAATGCCAGTGAATGGCATAAGATTCCTCCATTTCAAACAATGTGTTGGCAAGTCTAGCTTTAAAGAGTAAGTGCCAAAATAATCTTGGTGTGGTTTACTTTTTTAGAGCTGGCCATTTCAGCAGAGATTCCCTCAATATTCGGACTGTTTTTTTGGAAGGATTTTCCTCTTTGAATGAACTCACTCCGACTGCAGATTGAGCATGAACATTTAACACTAAACTCTCTGCTTATGTGGACAATGCATAAAACATGAAAAGACAGTGTTATTGGGAGATAATTAGTGGTGTAATGTGTAGTGGTGTAATGCTGTGTGAAGCTACAGGGTTACTAATACATTTTAAAAATGTATACACCGATCAGGCAAACATTATGACAGGTGAAGTGAATAACACTGATTATCTCTTCACCATGGCACCTGTTAGTGGGTCGAATATATTAGGCAGGAATTGAACAAATTTGCAAGCAGATTTGAGAGAGTTTGACAAGGGCCAAATTGTAATGGCTAGACAATTGGCTCAGAGTATCTCCAAAACTACAGCTCTTGTGTGTTGTTCTCGGTTTGCAGTGGTCAGTAGCTATCAGAAGTGGTCCAAGGAAGGAACAGTGGTGAATCAGCGACAGGGTCATGGGCGGACAAGGTTTATTGATGCACATGGGGACTGATGGCTGGTCCATGTGTTCCGTAGCCACAGACATAATGGTGACATAGTGGTCAAATTGGTATGCCTGATTGGTATATGCCGCAATTAAAAAAAAGGCTAAATAATTATGAGCGCCTTCATATACACCTGGAACTAGGTTCTGCTATTAAACAGTCAGGTCAGTCAGGTCAAACAGATCCAGTGAATTTGATAAGCAAAGGTCTGAGAACTCTGTTATTTCGTATAAGCACCAGTTCAAATCAGGCCCTTCAACTCGCTATCCTGGTTCCTGCAGTTCTTTAATAGAATTACATCTTGGCTAAAATCCTTACCTGCACTCAGAGTTCTCACCTGGGAAAGGTTCCAATCCAGGCAGGTGTGGCCGTGTAGAGCGTTCCGGTGTAGCACTCACCATAAACCAGTAAACAGTTGGTTGGGTTGGGTTGGGTTTGTTTGGTTGGGTGCCAGTTACTCCCTTTACTTGGACAGGCAGAAAAGTGGGCAGTATTGTCCCACCTGGGTGGAGGAGATTTTCACGATTTTCATTGTGGAAACTGAACATCCCATAATAATAATATGGAATTAATCTGTTCCTATGTATTGACATTTTCCTTCATGCAATGCCAAGTTTAATTCACTGTAGTACAGTAAGTTATTAATTACTGCAATGAATTCTGAGTAATTAAAGGCTGCAAACAGCCTCGAATGTGGTTCCACACATAACATGAATCTATGAATAGCCTACATAATGATATAAATAAACTAGAGAACAATGCATTCTAATAGCACAATCCTGTTCTTGATATTGGTAGAAGACCTCAGCATGGTGATTTCCTTTAGAACTGTGTACTGAGTTGGTCCAACATGCACCTGTCCACTCACAGGTCTGAACAAACCACAGTGCTCCTGAAGCTACACTTATTACAGGCTGTTATTTTGTGCTTCCATGGCAGTACACAGCACTCTATCCAGTCTTTTTCTGAATTATTGGCAGAGTAAAAAAAAAAAAAAGATTGCCTTTAAACATATTGTGTTTAATATGTCATTAAATCAATAGTTTGCTCTTGTCTATAGCTCTGTGCTTTAAAAGTAATATCACTCTAGCAATCATTCGGTTATCAGCACAGCTGTGATTCCACTGATGCTAATCAATATCCATACTAATATTCAGTACAACTGCATTCTTGGTTGTGTGACATTGGTATTTGTCTTGCAGTCAGAACTACTGAGAATAAATCAACACACTTTTGACCAATCAGAATCGAAAAAATCAACGGCGGTATTGTGTTAAAAAAAATGCATGTGCGGAGCAACATATAGTATCAGTGTGACCACGGCAAGAACACATAAGACATAGCATGAAAACACCACAATTGACCTGTTTTAAAATGTACATGCTTGTTGTTTTAAAGTCAAATTGTCCACTTCAGTTAAATAAACAAAATCATACCCTGTTTTGTCTTGACTGCAGGTGACTGCTTGTAAACATTTTTTAATGTGTGTGTGTGTGTGTGTGTGTGTGTGTGTGTGTGTGTGTGTGTGTGTGTGTGTGTGTGTGTGTGTGTGCAGGAGCTTTTCTGAGCTTTATCAGAAGTCTATCCAAGACGCTGAAAGCAAGTCTGGCGAGGGCCATTTGGGCGAGGCCTGGGTCCTGGAAGAGCGAGAGGAAGAGGAGGACAGGGGTGAAGAAGAGGAGGGAAAAGAAGAGGAACGGGAGCAGGGTGAAGGAGAGGAGTCAGACAGCGTAACCCAATCAGATAGGAGGGAAGAAGAGGAGGGTAGAAATCCAACCATAAGTGACTTGCTCTCTCCACCAAACCTGTCTCTTCTTAGAGCTACATCGCTGCAGGATAATCCTCCTTCACAGGCACTGGAAATCACTCCCTCATCTCTTACACGAAGCTACTCACTCGAGAGAACCCTGCCCTACCAGGACATCTGTGATGGGTACACACATACACACACAATTCTAGTTTACACAATATGTAACACACTGTTAAATATAGTCAGTTTCTAAAATTTGCTTAAGTTTCTGAATACTCACTGACAACTCATAAGTACTCACCTGGTCATAAGTATGGTATGGTGTTTTTTGAGTATTGCAGTCAGTGTTTTAATTTATCCCAAAGGGGTTTATTAGGGTTATGATCAGAGCTCTATAGCAGGCCACTCAAGATCTTCCTCTCCAAACCATGAAAACCATATCTTCATGGGCCTATATGGGCCATACTGGAACAGGTTTGGGTTTCCAAGTTGGAATGAACGCAAAATTTTATTTTACCGCATCCTATTCAATTCTGTGTTTCCAGCTTTGTGACCTACAACGAAGGCATCCAAAAACTATACACGCATACAAAAAAAAACAGTTTCCGTCCTACGCAGGATGTGAGTGTTCTCCTTCGAATAACATGTTCTTTCAGAGAAGCGCATTCGCTTAAAACTCTTGATGCTCATTTTAGCACCAAAACAGCAGAGGAAGTGGTCTTGTTGAATCATCGAGTTGTTTTCGGCACAAGTTGTGCATGTGTTATTGTAGTGTTACACAACTAATCAGCCCTTCTGTTCCTATACTGTTTGATATTTAACAAAGCATCATGCATCATTAAATGCTATTATGAAATGTGGTCCTACTTGGTAAACTCACACTTGAAATATCACTTTACAGTATTTTTATATTGTGTCTATGAATAAATTCCAAAGTTAATAGCAGCTTGATTTGTTTTCTTATCTATACGTTTCAGTCATGTGTATGATAACGTTGGGGTGAAGGTGAACAGGCATATCTATGAGAATCCCGGAGAGCTGAGTGACGCGACCCCTGACCTCATACTGGCTGTTAAACCAAAAGTTCCCCCGCAGGAAGAGGAACAGGTTTGAACATTCTCACTCCACTCACAAATACACACAAAAGGATAGATGTCAATACAATATACTAGCAGGGCTTCCAGATGTACAGAAGTCATTAGGTGGCATGCTACAACAAAAACCTTACGTGTAGCATTCAAAACTGGTGTACAAGCCTACACACACAATTTAAACACTGTGCATGTGTAGACACGCAAAGTACACTTCTCTCCCGCTCGCATTTGTAGAAGGGTCGCATGAAATGGTAGTCAGCACAAAACATAGTGGAGAAAGGAGAAGTAAAACTGATTGCTATTATGTTCAATGTACTAAACTTTGAGTAAGGAGCAGCAGCCAGTTTTTCTCACCACCCAGAAGCAAATGTAAATTGGCACATTACTCACTTCGATGGAGACTTAGGCTTTTGCTGAAAATCTCACCATGGCCTCTTTTATTTTTAAGACTCCATCTTTTTCTTTATATCTTTTTTATTTATGACAAAATTCGGTACCTTGGTAAAACAACTTAAAAGACTGTTTTAAATGTTTTGCAGCCATATAAAGTTTCTATACGTAAATCTGGCAACCGTATTCATATGTCATAAAAATATGTGGCAATTACCTCAAGTCAAAGAAATTCGACAAGAAATAATAAACTTTCGGGACACTGCTGATTTCTTTTTATATTAATAAAGCCCAGACCAGAACGATGATATAGTGCAGTTTAAGTGCACACTTTTATATGTAGCTACCATTAAAACCAATCAATCAAATGCTACTTCTGAAAGAATGCACGTTTTGCACTTGTCTCCTTATATTAATACAAGTCAAAATGATATGCAAAATGAAACACATTCAGGCATATTCCATGAGCATGCTCTATTATTTAAGAAAGGAATGCTACTGCATTAATGATTTCCTCAGAAAGCTACAATTTATGCTTAATTTTTGTTTTTAGTGCTTAACAGAGTGGTAAGCAACTTTTTGGGCTGCGGCTAAATTGATTAAAGATATACAGGGTTGTTAGGCGAAACCACTCATAAAGCAATGCTCTAGAACAGATTACCACAAGCTGTGCACGCAAGCGTATCGTTATGGATTTCCTCTTTCATGTAATCTGCCATTAACTGCTAATTTTAGCAAGGTTATATTTAGATGCTTTATTTATAACAGTGGGTGGAGTAGTTCATTATTGCAGCACTTCTATTTAATATTTAATGATTATTTAGTGCACAGTTTGAAACCCCGAGTTATACAACACGCACCACTGATGTTTTATCATGAGCTAACACACTCCCGTAACTCATACAGGAGCTTTTATAAATAAACTATATTTAGAATGTGATTCATTCAGCAAACTTTTTCAACTTAGCGCTCTAAACAGACTCTTACATCTCCCACTCTCCCATTCTCATCTTCATACATTCATTTCACCCTCTTGCTCCCTCTCCCTTTCTCCCACTCATCCTCTTTTTTTTTCTTTTATTTGCTTCAGTTCGTAGCCGTTAAATCATCTTTCTCATATATCAAGTATCTTTTCTCCTGCGCGTTCCTGTTTTTTTTTTTACTTTCCTTTGTCTCTGTCACTTAATGCATGGAGTGTATTGTTAACCAGAAAACATTTATCAATATGTAGTACCGATGGTATGATTCACCGATTCGTAACATGCATTGGCATAAACCTTTACATTTAACAAAAATTTTACATAAAATGTAACTTTACTTATTATTATGAATATATAATTATAATAATTATTATTATTTAGAAAGTGGGCAATAATTTGTGGCCATTATTTTAAATGTAGATTGATTTCTCCTCGCTAAACTGTTTCTCATAGCGCCACTGCTGCTACGTGCTACGTATATCGCATCGGTAGCTCCTTTATGTGTAGCTTTAATGTATCGTATCGTTGGCTATGCATCATCGTTGGCCTCAGTTATGGAGGAGATGCACATTCCTAATATATAGTACCTAGTTGAACATTTTATTTCTCTCTCTTATTCTCTGTATATGTCTCTCTAGATTGAGGAGAGACCATCAGGGAGCGAGGCAATTGTTCACTCAGCATGTATGGAGAGGAACTCCAGAGCAGAGAGGAACTCCAGGGCGTTGAGCATCCATCATTCCATCACCAAGAGTAAGTGCCGGTGAAGTTTAGGTCAAGTGTCAAGTATAGACATTCCTCCATGTAACTTTTATACATTGAAACAAAAAGGCAGGAATATGGTGTTAGGAACATACAAAACAGCAACAAGGTACACACAATGCAAGTGCAAATACATTCAGGTGCCAAATGGGGATGGTATTTGTGTTGAAAAATTGAGGGTATGTGTGTGCGAACTCAAAAAAACATATTATTCTAGGGTGTTGGCTGAGTCAGAACTCTTACAGAAAAATTAGGTAAGAGATGGTGGTCTTGTTGACGCAGTGCTCCAGGATGATATATCAGTGGTTTGTAGAGACCTTGATAATCTTCTCAAATCACAGTCACCTTTCAGATCTTGTTGTCTGAGACTGCAACTTTCTCATGCAAGATTGAGACAGCAGGTTAGGAAGCTTTCTATTGTCCCCCAGTTGAAATGAATGAAAATGGATGGAAGTAAAGACACTGCTAGACATTTTTTGGCTGACTAGGTGATGTTAAGTGTACAGTTGAGGTCATCTGTGATGAGGAACTTATAGACTTGGACTCGCACCGAGTTTTGTCATTGATGTCAGTGAAGTGATCACTCTGGGTCTAACCTGATTCATCAATAATCATTTTAGTTTTATCGACCTTGAGAGATAGACTGTTGTCTCTGCACCCGTCTTGAAGCTGCTTCATCTCCTCCCTCTATGCTGACTCATCATTGTTGCTAATGAGGCTGGCCATTGTGGTGCCATCAGCAAACTTCATGATGCAGTTGGAGCTGTGCTTTGCGGAACAAGCATGGATCTAAAGCATAAAGAGAAGCGGGCTTAATACACAGTCCTGGTGGGTGCTGGACACTGCATTGCCGATTTGTTACTGATTACGAGTCACAAAGGCAAGGAATGGTAAAAGATATAGATATATTAACCTGAGATAGTTCCAGTATGGTAAGAAGAGCTAGCACAGATTCAAAACTCAATTGTTGGACAAAGACAAGACGACCATTTTCTAATCTTTATTGTCCATTTTTGTTGAATCTTAAGCCTATAGTAGCCTCAGATTTTTGGTCTAGCCTGACAAGAGTGGAGCCTTATGTGGTCCACAAGGCTTGACATGTTGTGCATTCTATTATGCTTTTATGCAGACCACAGAGGTAAAGACTAGTTATATTAGTTACAGTAACCTTTCTGTCAGCTCATACCTGCGTTTTTGTATACTCTTTCTACAACAAGGAATTTTCACCAGCAGAACTGCCTCTTACTAAGTGCAGAAGATACTATAGGTTGGCTGATGAATTGGTATTGCAGATTAGTTGATTGCTGGAACTATTAGCTATTTGCAAAAATACATACCGATTTCCAGCTTCTGGTTTGCTGGTCATTACTAGAGTGACCTCTAGAGGTGAATCATGGATGACACGTGCTGTTTGATTTTACACATGAAGCTGCGTGCTGCATGGAGAGCGCTATGTTATATTTATTATTTATAATTTATTAATTTTCGAATTACATTTATTAATTAATATATTCATATTTATTTTATTTAGCACATTTTAATGATTCAGTGTGTCATTCAGTGGATGATGTTTCTCTTATGTTTGTAATAAAGTTTAGTACAGTTTTACATGTAGTGTTATGTTTTTTTTTTTTTATCCAGTACCTATTTTAAAAACAATCGTTGGATTAATCAGTTATCGGAAAGTACGATACAACCTAGCTATTGTTATTGGTAAAAATCGGTCAACCTTTAGAAGATACTATTAAATGAAACAAATTTCAGTCGCATTCAGAATGTGGGTAATCTTATATGCATCATTCTGCTTTTCTTTACAGCAATAAAAATATATCATATAATTGTACATTTAACAGATAGATCATATTACACAGTAACATTTGTCTCCTAGTGTGTGTGTCTGGTGTCTGAAGCATCATGTCTAAAGGCACTAAGTGCAGATGTGTGGCCTGGTATAATAGTGCTAGTCCTTGTTAATTGATGTAAATGGAGCCTACAATCTTTTCTCACTTTGTCTCCTGAACCAAAATATATATATATATATATATATATATATATATATATATATATATATATATATATATATATATATATATATATAAAATCATTCTAGGTGTTATTCAGCTCAAATTATTTGCTTCCTGTCTTTTAACATCTTTCTTTCTCTATTTAAACACCCCATTTTATTCTGGTCTTACTCATGTTTTCCTCTCCTCATCCTTACCTCTTTGTCTTCTCCTCTTTCATTTTTGCTTCGGTTTTGTTTAGCTGGAAATTCCCCTTCCCCTCCTCCCCTTTTTGCACCACCCCAGACCCAGAGGACAGATGGGGGCTAGGTGGGGTAAAGGGGGTGGGGAGTTCTCCTGCCTCAAATCAAGCGACTCCGCTTTGACCATCTGCTGTGTCCTTGGGCTTTTTTTGCTGGCCGGACAATCTTCTCTGGACTTATGCATGTTTGGCCTCTTTTACTTGTGCCCATGGCTTTTGTTAATAAATGTGTGGAACTGAGCATGTTAGAACATTCGGGTGCTGCTCTTATCCCGCTTATCCACTATTTGGGAAGGCATCTAGACCATCAAAGTTTAAGCGCCCCCTGCTGGATTGATTTAATCACTGGTTAGATTCCCAACATTATTATATTATTATATACTTATGTGCTGTTTGCTTTGTCTGTAATCTGAAAACATTTGTATTAATGATAGCTGGATTTGTTGTGTTTTAGTTCTTTCAGAAACAACAGATTCATCAGAGGAGGAATGGCAGTCGATTTCTGACCTCGCCACAGCATGCAGGAGTATTCTAGAAGCCTTATCACGAGAAGGTCAGGAAATATGAAGGCAACAATGAGCAATTGTTCTGAGCTAATAGGCCTATATCTTGGTAGGCAAAAAAGTTTATGAAGTTATAATCTATGGATTGAGTCAGGTTGAAGGCTTGAAGGAAGTTTCAATAGAAAATAATTGAATGAAATATCAAGGTGCCATTAATATCGGTAGCCGTATTTACTATGTTAATTTGCTGTTGCTCAAACTGTCAGTGTGTATTTGCTGTCAGCTAATAATCGTTCACTTGATTGCAGCTGTACACAGCAGCTCCTAATAATGTTGGAGAGATTAAATATGATGAACTAGACACCTCACAAATTAGCAGCGAGCAACCAGGACTGTCTGATCCCGACGATGCTGGATAGTGTGAGAATACTGCCACTGCTATTGGCAGTCCTGCAGAAGTGTGGCCAATTTATTTCATAATGTCATATTTATATATCTAAAAATAGTCTGAATTGACATTTAGTACTTTTAAATAAATTTTTGATTAACCAGGGTTAGGGATGTTGGACTTTATGCATGCGTAATAGAGTGCAATTAAAAAGGATAATTAAGAAGGACGAGTCAAATGTATGTTATATTTCCATTAACAAAAATAGTACAAATAATGTGTGAATTTTCCTAATATTTCAGTTTTAAGAGATTTTCCTGAACATATTTGTTTCATTGCAAGCGGGTTGGCAATTAAAGGCAAATAATGTGTTTCAGATCGAAAGGCTGGTGATGGCACTCAGGTAGGAGCTGACACAGTGTTGCAGACTGATGGCAAGCTCAAAGATTTTAAAGACAGGTGAGCAGCAACGAATACTTAATCACACCATTTGTATTGCTTATTGAATAGATTTAGTTATATGCTGAACTTGTATGTATTTATTTTATTTATTTTATTTGCACTATTTGTCACTGTGCATATCCACTTGTTTTTGCCATTGTTTCCTGTTAAACGTTGCACCCTAATTCGGGGGCAACTATATTTTATTCCATTGCATCTGTAATAACAGGCTAAATATTGTGATCATTCACTCAGTACAGGCCATTGATTATGTTATAGTATGTAGTAATAGACAACAAATTTTACTAAAACCAAAACTGCATGTACAGAACAGTGTATCTGAAAATGTAGAAATTCAGTGGAAATGTAGAAATTCTCAATGATTTATAGTGACTTATTTTTTAAAATATGTACACTGCTAATTTTACGTTCATAGCACTTGGCAGACACTTTTATCCAGATTGACTTTGACATTTATCTAATTTATACAGTCTGAACCAGGGAGCTATGAGTCTGGTGGAACTAAAAGATTTGGTGGAAAATCTGTCCATATGAAGTCACTTGCTCAGTGGTAGTAAATGTTTTAAATGATATTCTTAAATAACTGAAATGTGATGATGTTTGTGCATCATGGTATACTTACATTTCAATGTTTTTTTTAAAGAAGAGGTTAAAGAAAGCATGCTAATGTATCTGCGAATTTATCAGTGTACCATCAAAGGCTTTGTAAGACCTTTGAACCAGTCAGATTAAATTGTAGCTTTCATACAGTATTCTATTAGGATGTATGCATTCACGTTCACAATGGAAGATTACTTCAAAGCAAAAATGTAGAAGAAAAACTCTAAAACCAACCACTGAGATATTATTACTGACATCTAAAAATGGCCCTTTGTCTCTCTCTCCCTCTTTCTCTCTCTCTCTCTCTCTCTCTCTCTCTCTCTCTCTCTCTCTCTCTCTCTCTCTCTCTCTCTCTCTCTCATCCTCATTCTCAGTGACTCACCCAGTCACCTGGAGGAGAAGGTGTCCCAGTTGGAGGCCATGCTGAAACGACTACAGGATGACCTCCAAAAGGTACTTCCACTTCCTTTGCCAGATCCCACTGAAAGACTTTGAGTGCCCTGTTCCCACCCCTACAGCGCACACAGTGACCTTTGAACTTCCCCATAAATATCCCATCCTTATCGCTCATCCTGTCCATGTAACTATCCCCCCGCCCATCCCTCACCCTGAACTATCCCAGAGCTATTTCACAGAGCCAGTCAAACTGAGGGATGATAGAGGTAGGGCGGGACAAGCCAAAGAAACCTGTCTTGTCATTGGGCAGGGTGAACAGAGGAGATAAGAAGATGGCCAGAGGGACAGGCTCCCTCTCTCAACACTAAGCGACCAATGGCAGTCGAGGCAAGTACAGCATGAAATTTTTTCTCCGTCACGCCAAAAACCGAATGAAACAACTGAAACCAACCCTGCAGTATCATGTAACACCTTTTAATTCTTAACCTGTGCAACCAAAAAACATGGGTGTTTAAAAGTGGTAAAGGGGGGTGTGTCTTAACACGCAGGGCGGTGCGTTGCGTGGGTAAAATCAGAAATCAGCATTAGTCCACGTCTGTTGTGAATACACTCTCAAATGGAGGTCCTGAATGTACGATCAAAGCAACCCAACTAAATCCTAGAGCACACTTTGTCTGATTGGTACCTCGAGGATGACAAGTCAACAAATAATTTGTTTCTCTGATAGAGATTGAAGAGGCGAATAAGAGAAAAGGCTGGATAACATCGAAAATAATATCCTAGACCAAAAAAAAAAAAAAAAAAAAGGAACATGCTATTAGCAAGATACCTCTCTTTTAAAATTGAATCATTCCAGAAATCAGAATCAGTAGCATGTCCTGGGATTGAAGTGTTAACTGCAATTTATGACAACCTCCATAGAGAAACAAGACGGGGTCTGATCGGATCTGAATCCTAACGCGATAATCATAACATCTTGGTGTGTCTTGACGCTATTTGTTTGTTTTTTGTAACCCTTTTTCCTTTCTTTCATATTTATCATTAATCCTCAGACGTGTTATCATCAATCTAGTTCACATGACCTCACATGGACAACATCATTTTCCAGTTATTCTAACAAAAGTTCAACAATCATATACATTGATCAGGCATAACATTATGACCACTGATTATTTCTTTATCATGGCACCTGTTAGTTGATGGATATATTTATTAGGCAGCAAGTGAACTTTTTGTCCCCAAAGTTGACGTGTTAGACGCAGAATAAATGCATATTTGAGTTTACGGGCCAAATTGTGATGGCTAGAGGACTGGGTCAGAGCATCTCCAAAACTGTAGCTCTTGTGGTTTGTTCCCTGTCTGGAATGGGCAGTAGCTATCAAAAGTGGTCCAAAAAAAGGAAAAGTGGTGAACCGGTCACAGGGTCATGGGTGGCCAAGGCTCATTGATGCACGTGGGGAGCGAAGGTTGGCCTGTGTAGTACGATGTAGACGAGCTGCTGTAGCTCAAATTGCTGAAGAATCTAATGCTTTAATGCTTAAAGGGTCAGGACAGCAAAAGGGGGACCAACACAATATTAGGCGGGTGGTCATAATGTTATGGCTGATTGCTGTATGAGGATTGTGAGAGAATGACTTTGGTCTCTCAAACACATTATTGTCACCACGTGTATAACACGGTTTCTGTTCTCCACATTTGCTCCATGAACCAACCCAATTCAGTTCTTTAGTTCTGAAATGTTTCATGTGAAATATTAGATTTCCACAAATTCAGTTCCTGTATAGGACAAAAACTTTGCCTTATGTCTTGCAATAAGCAAGTCAGCAACGATTAGCAAAGATTAGAAATACAACACTACACGCAACAATGTATTTCGTTTGGTTGATGGTAATACCATGTAAACTATTCACATAGCTCGATAAGTATGGCAACACTTGAATATGCATAAACTGAAAATGACAGCTTTTAAAAGAGAAAGTTCTACTCACGATGTTTTATCATATATGCGCATGTACTGCGAGTGTTCTGGAGCTTTTTTTGTCACAGTAAAAAACTGTCGGTATCCGTTTTGATCATGTCGTCTTTACATACGTTGCCTCATGAATACTTAATCTAGCTGTCATAAGTTGTTTATGTATGTCTTATGTTGTTGCACTTAGTCTGCTTTGTGATGAATGTCCATTTCATCTCATGTATAAATTATGATTAACTAAAACATCTAACATTCCTCCTGTGGTTACAGCAACGGTCTAGCCGAAGCCATTCAAACTGCCATCTGCACCTGAACACATTTCTCTGTATCGCTTCATTTTCTCCCTCCAAATGGACACAAATATTTTTTTGCCCTTGGCAACCGTGAGATCGGCTGCCATTCTTCAATCACAAACAGAACTGATGGTTTAAGTAAACAGTAAAAGTATCATCAGGGTGTTTGTTAAGGCCATGACATTCCATTTACCTTCTGCCGAAGATGGTGAGAAAAATACAGTACGAGAACCATGGTGTAATAAAAAAGCTTTTAACAGTTTTTCTGCAACTGTGATTATTTGTTGTACCGTTTCCCAGGTTTAACTCGCATTTGACAGTCTATTAGAAATGGGTGTTACTTAAAATCAGCAATAGATTCATGTATTTAATGAAAATTTTGCTTAGCCTAGACATATTCAAACTTTTTCTAATAATATATATTCTCCATATTCTCCATGCTTATAAAACATTCTCACTTTACCTTGACAGAAAGTGAACGCCCCTCATTAGTGCACTTTTGAAGCATTGTAAGCGCAGGCTAGAGAGAGTTTTCAGGATGAGTGTGAGTTAATGCAGACTGATTCATCGCTATTTCTCTAAACCAGGGGTAGAAAACCTGTGGCTCTGGAGACACATCTGCCTTTTCAGCTCCCCTGCTGTGTCTCCCTGCAGCCTTTACAAATTGACATTAAATATATATTTTTATAGTTATTTTATTTTATGTTTCTGTTACACAGTAAAAGGTGTTTCAAAGGAAACTACACTTATCTTGGCGCTTGAGGTAACACTGTCTACTTCCCGCACCTTGACCTGATATTGAGGTCTAGACCACTGCTCTTTTAGGCTAACTATAGATAAATCTACAAAAAGCGTAATCTTGGATGAAAACAGAGTTTAATTCTGCATGGACAGATTTATTCGCTTTCACTGCCAAAGATGTAATTGGCAAACAACAATAAAAGACATTTCCATTTTAAATGACAGTTCCAAACGAAGCACGCAGTATTTGTTGAGAAGTACCCAGCTGGAGATGAACGCAAATGAACCATTTTTGGAACTGCTGCAGAAAGCTGAGCAAATTTAACTTCATACAGTAGATAACAACTCCGAACTCAACCCCAGTTGCTAGTTTTGCGGCATCTCAAGAGATTATTAAGCGCGTAAATCCTTTTTCTCATACGATATATGAAAGAATCATTCACTGCGATGCCACTCTCCCATTGCCAGGAAACAATCGTACATCTTGTGTTACATTAATTGAAAGGTCAAATATGTTTTGTGGCTCCAGGTCATGAAATTTACAGACCCCTGCTCTAGACAGACCTTTTGGTGTGTATATTGTATTTCATTACGTCGTTATTTTAAGATTGTCTCTAAAACAATTTTTGTAAATGTTTTTATTACTGAAGTTTATAAAATGATTTGTGATCTCTAATTAAATAAAAATGCTGATTTGCTAACACTCTGATATATCGTATATACATGGTTAACACCCACGCATATAAACCTTTACGCAATTTTGAACCATCTCTTCTTGGCATTTCTTATCATGCAGACTGTTGCATTTTTTGGTAGATAAAACTTGTAACTCAACTGTAATGAAATGAGAACATGTAACCATTTATATACCTCTGGACAAATTACCATGGTTAATTTTTCTGTCCATCTTCACATTGTATGTGTCTGTCTGGTTCTCTTAACAAATGTTGAGGTTATGTAGATATTTTTTCTTTGCATTGGCTTAAAGTGTTTTTTCTTTGTTGATAAGCTCACTCACGTAGTGTATAACTTGTCTTCATCTACAGTCTTTTAGAAGTTTAGTAGAATCTGGAGATCTACAATACTGTGTAGTCTGTAATTCTGTATAGAACGATTTTTTGGGCTGGTGTTTATGTTTGAGTTGAACTACACATATTTTTACATGCACATTATGATTATATAACTGTCACGGATATAGACCAGGGATCAGAAACAGGGAGTAAACTACAATGTCTTTATTAAAACTCAACATGCAAACACTTCATCCGAAGCGTGGCCAGGATCATGGAAGTACAGAGACCACGAGTGGTAGGAAGTCCGGGTGATCTATTGTCGCAACGAGTAGATCCGACAGTGAGTGAGGGGCAATCGGGACCTTATAAAGGGGAAAGGTAAATGGAGAACAGGTGTAGGTGATTAGAGCAGGGCGAGGCTGAGTAAGAGTGTGAGCCTTGGAGGGAGGCGTGGCTGGTGGTTCCCTGACAATAACAACACAGTTGGGGCAATAATGAATAATCTCAGGTAAACAAACCGACATGAACAAAATAAGAAAGCTATATATTAAGTACGTATGCAGTAGCATAAAACTTACTTAATGTTTATGTAGTATTCTACTTGATTGTTTGTGTGTATTAATGAACCTGCTTAAATTTTTAAGTCTGAGATTCCCCTAAACTATAAAATAAATTCCACAGATCCCATTTAGCAGAGAATTATATTAGTTTTTTAGTTATTGAGGTTTGGGTTAGATTTTGATAAGTCACTTAAACATGCAAATAACTGCAAGAAATCACTAATAAATTTTACGAATGAAATAATTTTAGTAAATGTCACTATAGCTGTGGCTATGCTTAATGGACTGCTTATTTCCTACCAGATAAAAGTCATTTCCATGTCTACAGATCCCAGAATAGTGAAAACCTCCTTATCAGGGATGATTTAGTTTTAAACCTGCCCCCTAGTGGACAGAGCTGTATGTGAACATCCGTATGTGCACATGTATGTGTAGTTAAATGTCAAATATGACATCAGCCCCAAACTGTATTCTGTGTCCTCCCTTTCAAAATCGAGTCTTCTGATCTATCTAACCTGATTTTTCTCCAAAACCACTTCCCAATCTCTTTTTTCTTCTTTTCCCCAAACTTTTCCACCTATTCCAAATCTACCCTATGCTCCGGGAGGGCATCGTGTTGACCAGTTGTGTTGTGTGTGATGCTGGCAGGAGAAAGAGGACAAAGCCATGCTGCAGGCAGAGGTGCAGAGTCTGAGACAGAACAACCAGCGGCTGCAGGAGGAGTCGCAGAGCACCGTGGCGCGTCTCATCAAAGTCACCGAGCTGCTGTGCAATGTCAACAAACCCTGCTAGTAGAACGGACCGGCAAGACACACACCAATGACCAATGAAGATCAGCAACAAAATGCTAGCAAGACACGAGCATAGCAATCCAGACAGACCTGCGAGACTCAGAGCCCATGCATAGACTCATATAGACCACTGAAGATTGACACAAAGGTTAGCAAGACATGACGACAAAATCATTTAGACAGAGCTGCAAAAGACCGACTGAATCATATAGACCACTGAGGTAGCACAGAACATCATCCGGTGCCACCTGGTAGATGTTTTCAACCTTGAAAGATGTTGGCATACTAGCAATGAAGTCCAATTTAAAAAGTTAGCTAGCAGAACAGACATCTCCTCGAAACCTGTATAGACAAGCGTAGCCTTTTCAGCTGCTGTGTTGCAGCCTAGAAAAACTCTTTACCAGTGCTAATAGTACAGAAATCAGTCTGAGCATACTAATAACTTGCATTTTACAGAGCCAGGAGCAATACCTTGCGACCGTGTATCATCAAAAACTAGGCCTTTTACTAGTACTAAGAACAACCAGTCCAGAGTTGTTGCAAGAGAGACAGTAAAATGGGCACAACAGAAAACCAGTGACGTTATTGAAAGCCAGAGCAGAGCACAATCTTAACTGCATGATTCCTATTTAACAAGTCCACACCCCAAAGTGTTAGCATTTCAGCCTCAAATGCTGACCTTTTCTAACTCTGAATAAAAGCTAGCGGTGTCCAGTTAGCATGACGAGCCAGTAGCAGCTTTTATTCATTGTTAGACAAGTTAGCATCTTTTGGAATGTGGCTTAGTTTGTGTCTTTCGACATATAGACAGGGCATCAATGTACAATAGACATTTAAAACATGGCTGAGGATTTGCCTAAATTTTTTTTAATACAAAGTTGATCTCCCAGATGAATACAACAATCTAGCATCACTCTCAGTATTAGGAAAAGTTATGGGGCATTTTATTGTGTGGTATTTGATCAGTGTGAGTGTGTGTGTCTGTGATTATTGTGACTATTAGTTAATTTATCCCGCATTTTTAAAGAAGAATTGATCGCATCAACCGTCTCAGACCTGCAAAATTATAAAGACCAGGGTTGTTAGGTATCAACAAATTGAGCTACATCTCTTAATTTGAATACCATACACACAGACATTGCATTTATAAGAAATATTGACCTGGCACCTTTTTTCTACATTCACGACAAATTCTGCAAACCTCATAATTTATTGTAAAATGACTATTCAAACAACAAGCAAAAAATGTATACACATATATATATATATATATATATATATATATATATATATATATATATATATATATATACATACATACATACATACACACACACACACACACACACACACACACACACACACACACACACACTGTATATGTAAACTGAGCAGGTAAAAATGCCTCCAGTAGCTACAAATGACTCCACCTGCTGGACACGAAGGAAACTCCATTACACTTTGACACTGGAACATGGTGCTTGACCGCAGAGGAACTTTGACTTGAAATAGATTGGATTCCTGCATCTAATTTAATGACTGAGCCATTTTTTATGATGATGAACTTTTAAAAAAGAGGCAATCCAGTAATATCTGGGTTTAATAAGTGTTTTCTGGCTGAAGATAGAAACGCATAGACTGCTGTGTGTGCTGAGTTCTGGGACGTATGTATTAGGACTTTATATCCACCTCTTACCTCGTGAAGATCCAGTAATGATGACATTGCAATCTGCTTTCAGAAAAAAAAGTGCGTGTGAATTGTTGGCTCTGGAGAAATCAGCTTGCATTCAAGCTAAATTCATCACAGCAAGTCACCTGGAGTAATCTTAACTCACACACACATATATATACACACAGACAAACAGCCAGAACCTGGTCAATATTACAGTATGTTGTACATAGTCTTTTATCTTCCTCTTGTAAATTTTTTTTTTCTTTTAGCGTCACTGTGATAAGCCGGTACCAGCAGATTCTCATATATGAAGATGAAATTATATCTTTATGTCCACATGATGTACAGCTAAAATGTTTCAGTGTTACTTCCGTCCGAAACTTTCAGCACTTCAGCTTCGTCTAACTAAATCCGGCCAGTTTCGGTCAACTGTGATCGGTGTGATAAAAAAAATAAATATTACACAACGGGTTTAAATGCCACTCATCTCAGTTGCAACTGAAATCCTTTCCAGTTTCATGGTCAGTCATTAAGGGTTTCGATTTGTTCCCGTGTAAACGCGAACTCAAGTGTGCTCAGGCAAGTTTAATGCAAGCCGTCTCTAGTGATGCATTGTGGGATATATTTAGCCAAATGTAAATGTAAAAGAAAAAAAAAAGAATTTCTTGATCTGTTGTCTGTTGCATAGTTTTTAGAGAATGTGAGGGGGTCGTGAAGCACGGGAATGCGCCAAGCAACTTCTGATTTCCCTGCTGTATGTGTGTATGTAGTAAACAAACAAACAAAAAAAAAATTAATAACTTATTAATCTTGCAAATGTGCATTTTATTGTTTAATGTCTTTAAACTAGAGGTGAGGGGAACATCATTCTTGAACTACTGACTCGGCAGGTATAAAAGCTATCTTTGCTGTTGTTTTTTTGTTTGTTTTTTTAGTAAGCTTTATTTTGTAAGAGCTCAAGCATACAACATGGGAATGGGGGGGTTTAAGTACAAATAACAATATCAGTTATTATTAATAGAATTGGTTCCCTCCAGGTTTTGAGTGCAACAAGGATTTTGTATGCCTTAACAGGAAAAGCTGAAGTAATCCTGCTGAAGGGATAACGAGACGCCGTGAAGGGGGAGATTAAGTTTCGTGGCTTGGAAATGGAATTACAAATTTTCCTGTTTCGAATGATCAATACACATCCTTCGTCACGTCTTCTTCCATCATTAGCCCCTTCGTTTTTATTATTTAAGACTTATTACCTATAATGATTTAACAAACCCTTGTCAACATCCCTGCCACTTGGTGGAATATTATATATTAGCAACCACTGAGGTAGAGATAAAGGAAAAGTCCACCCTGAAACACATGAAATGTGTTTGTAGTTAAAAATATATATATATTGTGACGTGATAAGTGAGTCCTGTGCTAATTTGTTGACTGTTGCTGTCTGTTCAGTATTCGTGTGAGAAGTTAGCAGTTGTGTACCTCACTGATATCACGTGAAGCCAATAGCAGTTGAAGAGAAATAATAAAAGCTTTCACTGTTAACATCCAAAAATCATGAAAAAGGCTTCTTATTTTAATTAGCATTTTCCAGAGACATTTATTCATGTTGTATTAATGAAAACTCCAAAGTAGATGCCACATAGTTCAGCTGAAGCTGAGACCGAAGAGACTTGTGTCCGAGTGCAGCTAGTTAGAGATCTACATGACTTCACTGATGGTGGTATTGGCATGAATATTGAAATTTGTAAGCCGGGTATGACAAGGTATAAACCTAGTAGAATAAAGTATTAAAATTTACAAAGATGCTACTATACCCGTGCTGAGTAATGTACTGAAAATAGAACAACGTGTTTATGATAGAAGTTTAAACCAAAAATATTGGACCTCACATTGACTGTGAATATTACATTCCAAATCATTAAGGGTGGATTTTACTTTCGGAAAAAAAAACGATTTTGCAAGATCGTCCTCTGTACCTTCTATATCCTCTAACTAACATAAATTGTCCTATGGCTTCCTAACCTCTATGCTAACTAAAGACATTTCGACTTTACTTGTGCTAATAAATAATTGAATAAGCTCTTAGGATGTTGACAGGGGATCCATTTTCAGAATTATTGAAGGGAAATTTTACGTTTGGAAAGCAATTGTTTAATGCACTTTAAGAGTTTACACATGTTTCTGCGTCTCTGGCATTTTTACATACATTGATAGAGTTACATGTTAAGTGTAGTTATAGGCCCACAAAATGTGAATGCATTGCTTTTGTCAGAAATGTCAATGTCAGTTAATTTGTTGTGTATTAAAACTGCACTTGTTTTTTTTTTCATAATTTTAAGCTTTGTTTTTTTTTTTGCATTTGATTTGACGTTATTGTAAATTACATTGCATTGTATTTGTCTAATAACTCAGACTTTAGCAAGGCATTTTATAATAGACTGTAGAAACTTGATGGAAATGGCTTAGAAATCACATGCATCTTCCCCGTATATAAAACCTGTAAACTAACACACTCGCATATTCCCTCACACCTGCACTATGCATACTGGCCTGTGGTCTGCACAGGGGTTTGTTAACAGGACCAAAGGCAGTGGAATGTACAAAAAAAAAAAAAACAAAAAAAAAAAAAAAAAGTGGTGGTCAGTGGTTCAGCTGTTTTTCTTTAACCCTGTTTGTGTGATGGGCTTAATGAATGAGTGTTGTTCCTCTGTGTGAACTGAAGGGATACTGGCAATAAAAAAAAAAAAAAAAGAACATTTATCTGTATAAAACAGTTTGTATATTACTTTTTTCAAAGCACATGTTTAAAAGGACTTGTTTCGAATTTCAGCTTTAGATACATGACAACGTTTAAGCTCATTAATCCCAAACTATTTATACTGCTTCACTAAGACAAGTGTTTCTGATGCAGGTAATCTCATCTGAAATGCACTGGCAGTAGAACGGGATCTCTTTGGAGAGCTTTATGAATGGAACCTCCATAAAATCCCAGCAAGTTAGTCGTTAATGCACTGTTCATTAGCTTGGCAGTAACAAAGCAAAATCCTGTAATATGAGTAGATGTAGTAAAAATTAAGCTTAGTACAAATAATTAGCAAGACACAGGAAGGTTTGTGCAAATGTCCTTGTTCGGCTGTGCAAGCAACATGCTTTAGGATGTCAAAGCTGTTTAGTGCAACAAATATAACTGAATGATTCCTTAATACATAAATCAATCCTACCAATATGCCCCCGAAAAACCCAGAGGTCGAAATACGAGCAGTGCCAGCATGGTGTGTAAATTCCATCCCTGGTGATTCCTTAATATTCCTCAAACTCAGCTACATCCTTCCAGTTGATATTAAAATAAAATGTGTAGTAGCTGTGTGTACTTTTGTTGTATCCACCCATGATATATTTTAAGAAAATAGAGATGGATTTTATTTACCAAAATGCAAACAAAATAACCTTAGTTTAACCCAACTCGATTTATGCAGTTACTAAACTATATTTGTAATCAGATACCATGTGAAACTTTCTAAAATATCTCAATTCTACACCTGATGTACAGTTGCACTGGTGGTCCTAAGAGCGGTCTATTCATCTTAATATCTTTCCCAAATTTATTTGGTAAAAAGCTACTGGATTGTGTTGATCAGTAGATCGTATTGTAGATTGTATGGAAACATACATACAGAGATTACATCTAAATGTGCAACCATAAGAGTTAATATTTTATATAATATATATTTCTATACAACTTTCTTTCGGCTTCTCCCATTAGGGGTCGCCACAGCGGACCATCTGCATGTTTGATTTGGGACGTTTTTACGCTGGATGCCCTTCCTAACGCATCCCTCCCCATTTATCCGGGCTTGGGACCGGCACTAAGGCTTGTGCAACCCTAATGGCTGGGGTTGGTTCCCTGACCGGTGATCGAACCCGGGCCGCAGTGGCGAGAGCGCCGCATCCTAACCACTAGACCACCAGGAAAACCATAATATATATTTATATATTATATATAAATATAGGTAATATACAGTAATCACATGTACCACATTTACCACCAGTCATTGCACTTCATTTTACTGTAAAATAAATATGTTGGTGCTACTTTAGACTAGTTGCCTCACAAGCTCTTCTTCAATTTATTTAAAGAATACAATCATTGCCAGTTTAGTATGTATATGTAGAAATTGCCACTTTCAATATTTAGTCACTATGCATGTTTTTAGTTTCAGTAGGCCTCTGGTAGACATGTTGAACATCCATTAATTATTATTATTTTTTTTTTAATTAGAGTTGGAATACAAATCATATTAACAAATGCAGCCAAAATTGCAGACTGTGATTTAGGTAAAGTTGCAGCACAGTGGGATTCAGTATAGGTACAGTATTTTGCCTTATTATGACTGTATATATCGTACCTGTAAATGCCACTGCACTGATAAATCATAAGTGACATTATAGGGGAATAGAACATTTAGAAGCAGTATAGGCTCAATTGAGAAATGAAAATAATCATGAATCAAGTGAGTGCTTATTAGATTTTGAGGAATGTCCAAAGAGGTCATTTGACTCTCTGTTGTAAAAATTACAACAATGTTAAAAATGTTATATACATAATGTATACCTACCAGTATACATATACAATTTTAATCTTCACAGCTCTTTTTAAATTACCATTTAATGACAAATATTTGTTAAAGATCTATTATCTGTTTTATCATGATGCTGCACAAAGTAAACTCCACGCAAATAAACACTATATATCTAAAAGGTTGTGGACACCTGCACAGTTCTCGCATTTCATTCCTTTTTGCTGTCATAACAATCTTCACTCTTTCCACAAAATTTTGGAGTGTGGCTGAGGGGATTTGCTCACTCATCCACAAGAGCTTTATTGAGGTCAGGCACTGATGTTGTGTCAGTGTGATGTAGTTTGCTGTGAAACCTGGAATGTTTGGGGGCATTTACTTTTGGTGTGTTTTCGAGAGAAACACCCAGACAAGGTGAGACAACTTTTCTTCTCATTATAGCCGTAATTCATACAGCTGGAAGGCTCTAATTGGAAGATTTCATTTGGAGCAGTCAGGGGTGACAGAAGTAGGTGTGTGAAGGACACACGCTGTAAATCATTTCTATTATTTAATGTAAAGAGTAAATATATAGGTTATATAAAATGGGTGTAATGGAGATATTTAAATAAATGTAATTTGATGAAAATTAGTTTTATTTGTGTAGAGGTTTTTACAATAGACATTATTTAATAACAGCTTTACAGATAGAATACAGATAGTGAAAACCCATCCGCTATATGGATACTATATAAAAAAGGTGCTATTGTATAACCATTGTAGTTTTAACAAGAAGAATATTGTGCTAAAGTTATTCACTGTTCACTGATGGAGACTTGAGTACAAAACTGTTCTTGGCAGTTACAGTGGAAAGTTGTCTTCAAGGACTCTAAATGGTATCATCCGCAATAATCTCCTGTATCTTTTGGCTGTCTATGTTGAGCCATCCTCAGCAGCAGCGAATGGTTTGAGAACTCCAGCCAGAAGGGCATCAGGATGGATCAGGCAGGTATGAAAAACAGAAGAAGATAATTGATTTTGCTGGTATTTATCGATAATGAGCCATTCAGAGGGAATGGTTGCAAAAATACTTCCTGAAATGACACGAGACAGAAACGTTAAGATTCAAAAGAGATCCCCCTCCTCATCACCGAAAAGTGCGTTTATAAATTATTACCTTTTTGTCTACTATAATGTCAAAAAGCACAATTGTGTAGCCAGAAAATTCATTAAAGTGCTAACGTGCCCAGTGCTTTCACTGAAGGAGACTGTTTGTGGCAATTGCAGATGTAAAGCTATTACATCAAATGCCCTCCAAAGCCATCTTCATGCTTTCCAAGTGGTACATTAAACGTGTGTATCGTTAGGCTGTCCATGTAGGCCCATTCTCAACAGCAGTGAGTGGTGTCTGGTTGATGAGAACTTCTTCAAGACGTAGGGCATTAGGATGGGCAGCTCTGGAGAGGAGAATTAGTCAGGAGAAGTAATATCTTAATAGTAGCAAGTGTAGCTAAACAGAAAGAGAGGGAGAGACAGAGAACATCTACTGATCTGCTGCTTAATAAGCACTAAAAATTAGGATCATACACATACACATTGTAAATTTAATAGCCTTGGTTGCAAATTCTGGCTATAAGCATTTTAAAATCCTAGAGATATGCCAAACAATAATTGAAATGTTTTGATGAGGCAGGGTTTACAATTATCAAGGCATTTTTCTGTCCATAGACTATTATAATCTTTGCCTGTTATGTTGCTTAGCAACCATAGTCCATTGTTAATATACTCAAGACATCTCAGTGATTTTATCTGAGGTAAGGGAGGAGTTAAGCACTATGCTTTTGCTTTATCTCATGAAAAAATCATTGTTATGCACTCTCTACCAGCTTATTGCTGCAATAAACAGCTAGCAGATCCCTTTACTGGTCATTACTTTCTTTTACCTTTGTTCTTTGCAGCTGCAGTATTGATCATGACACACATCTATTCTAAGTTGGTCTTCTAGTTTGTTTACCAGGTTTATGGGGTATTATGGGTGATATGCTGCACAAACCCAAAAACAATATTTGTCCACTGGAAATTTAGAGAGCACTACAAAATGTCCATTATTGCACTATATGGTGAATTGGTAATGGTAATGTATTCACTCAATGGTGAATTGGTAATTGCACTATATGGTGAATTAGTAAAGGAATAATAACATGCACTATATATACTTCTTTTAGGCAAGAGCAGAGCAAGTTATATGCTGGAAACATCTAGTAAAATTAAGGAAAGAATAAAACAATAGAGCAGGAATCTAATGTTAGTAAAAATAATTAGTGATGGGGTGATTTGATGCAACCCACCATCATACAGAAGTGTTGCCATGCCAAGGCTTAATTTCTAAAAATATCACATTTTGATGGGTTTTATTCTTTTTATACCACAGCAGTGAAATGACGTTCGTATCTGTTTATGCATATATGAAACATTATAAATGAACTCCAATAAATGTACGTTTAGTGTCACCTAGATAAGGATGGGTTTTCTTTTGTGTCCTTGCTATTTTTGCCAATGGCTTGCTCATTCGGGATAAAATTAGAGGTACTAATTTATACATTAAAAATTTTTTTTTTCATTTATTTATTTCTCTAAATCTTATTTGGGACGATGTCCATTGTTAAAAGCGCTATACAAATAAAATGTAATTCAAGTGAAACAAGCTACTTGCTGTTATTGTTTAAAAATATATGAAGTCATAAGTCAAGTTTTTTCTGCTGTTTTTTTGTTAAAAAGTTGCCTACTGTTTCAGATGATTTATGATTGAAATAAAAAACTTGTGTTTTTTTTTTTTACAGGAAATGATGGGAACAAGGCAGCATGTAAAATAGACTAACGTTTGCACGTCAAATACTGACATCTGCTGGAGAAGTCTAGAGCTGCACGTCGTCTTCAATATTGACAAGCTTCCATCACAAAACCTGACCCCCCCCCCACCGAGAGAGAAGCAATTGAGCTTACATAGCTGTAATGGTTCCTAGGCTATATCCCCCTGATGGAGATGATATGATGAAACAGAGTTTGTTTAGTTTGAGGACAACATACTGTTGCACAGCAACCAGTCTTAAATCGAGTTATTAAATGACCTAGTTGCGCAGCTATGTAAATCCCAGCTGTGATCTGACTCGCTAAGCAGCCTGGCTTTTCTTTAAATTATGCACAGTGTTATGCTCAAGAATCTCATCAGGCTTATGTTGCCTCTTGTGGCTTATGAGATGCAATTAATTGGATAACATGGAATTTTTAAAAAGTCACTGAAGCAATGTTAAAACTACCGCAGGGACTGAGATGAATCTGAGTGGATTTTGACACTGACAGGGTTATCAGTGGACAGGAGTCTGTATTTACTACTGTTATATACACAAAAAGGCCTGAAGATTCTAAACAGAGCTGACAGGTTTACATTTCAGCCACACACTCACACACAACACTCACACACACACACACACACACACACACACACACACACACACACACACACACACACACACAACACTCACACACACACACACACACACACACACACACACACACACACACACACACACACACACACACACACACACACACACACACACATATGCAGGCACATTTGATGACAGAAAATAACAGAGTCACTAAAATTTCATTCTACATTTCTGTTTACTCCTTGAAACAAATTCGTAATCAAACGTTTACACAGATGCTGCATGCATCCTGACAGAAATAAGGACTATATACAGACACAGTGACATAAATTCTCTCACAACCAGGACACAACCTTTCCTGTTGACAGCTCAGCAACAGAATGTACTAACACAGCAAATACACACACTTTAATGCACAAGGAAGGGTTATACATGCTATACTGTACATTTTAAATGCACCTGAATGAGTAAGCCAAGCCAGCTAAGACTTTCTCCTCAGTACAATCAGCACTAATAGCAATTTAAATATGAATGAACAAGAAAATGTCACAAAATGACAAAGAGGCATAGTAAATTTCTTGAGTACCCAACAAAATATTTGTAACTCGTTCATGATTTATCCACAATAGTTCTTTATTCTTTTGTATATATCAAACACTTGAGAATTTACAGTATACACTCAACACTACGATCTACAACTATGCAATTTTTAATGCTATCTGAATTTTTTTAGGTTTGGTAAGGTTATTATATTATTATAGTGTAACAGAACCTATACACTGCAGAGTGCAGTATATGACCACTTGTGCTGGACGTTTGACAACTTAATCTTTATCTATTTGTGATGTACGTTGACTAATTTTGTTTTGGTGCCTCCTGTACTTCAGTTCAAGAAACTCACAGTGCCTAGATCAACAGCTTACCTTTGAAATAGTCAAGAGTCCCCCAAAATATTCATTTGTTTATCAGCACTGAAAGTGGTTCCATAACAGATACTCGACTACTCATTTCCATCACTAACCTGTGTATTTTCTCTGTGTATACGCTTTCTGAGCCTTGCATCAAGTGCAGTTTTCCCAGCACTGTGTCCTTCGAAGGAGCCATCCGTAAACCAGAGGGTCATCAATACATGCTGGCTGGAGTATTTCAGAGTGAGAGCTTTGCTAAACAGTGTGTGCCCTGAGGAACACTTTATCGTGTTGGATACGACACCCATGGACAGTTGATGATAGTAAGACGCTGGCTTATGTCTTTATTTGGCTTGTATCTTCAAGCAAGATGGAAAAAAACATGACTGAATAGGAGGCTTGGACAAAGCTGTGTTCTGTAAACAGAAGGGGGGGGGGGGTTAAGTGTTAAAGTAATGCTTAGGTACATAAAGCGAGGATTTCTCAGTGATTCAAATGAATCAGGTTTCCCTTTCATTTTGCCTTTCAAAGCCTCGAATTCGATGCATAAATTCAGAAAAGCAAGCTGCTGCATGCTTTAAGCAAAAGAATTATCCCAATGTTAGCTTTTATCAGTGCATATCCATTCGGCATGCAAATATTTTAATCAGATCTGGCCCTCTTTACCTTTCAATGCATGTTTTTTCAGCCACTTTAAATAGAATATCATTACTGTACATACAAGCTTGTCCCTTACGTGTGCAATTATCAAGAATATACCACATTTTATAAATTTTTTCAAGCCTTATGATGCAACTTTCCTTTAATATCACATTGTACCAACAAAAGGCTTTATGATTAACATTTCATGTTGCCTTTTGACATGATTACTGTTTTAAACTGCAGGAAAGCTGATCAATTTATAATTTACCATTCAATAAAAAAAAATGAATAAATAAATAAAGAAAATATGGCCAACATTGTGATGCAGCAGGTACTGTAGTGTTGTTGCCTCACAAGACCAGAACCATGGGTCTATACCAAGCTCAGGTTACTGTCAGCGCTTCACACACTTTCTTTGTGTTCCTGTGAATTTCTGCTGGGTTTTCAGGTTTTTTCTTACCTCACAAAAACATGCTGATAAATAGACTATATCCTAAACTGACCCCCATGTGAATGGAAACATGCGTGTGTGTTCATGGTGCCCTGTGATGAGCATGGCATCCTAACTGGGGTTTACTGACCAGCTCATGAATGAACTCATTATTGAATATATCATTTTAAATGTAATTAATTAACTTTAGTTTGGGTCAGCGCTTATTATATTACACATTACATTGTTTATTCACCTTTTGATTAATATACAGTACAGTTTATCTCTGCCAACCAGATGAAATGCTGAAGCCCCCTAGAGCGAATGTTGTAACCCAGTCACCAGGCCACGGACTGGTTCCAGGCCATGAAGCATTCGCACAGAAATAATAAACACTTTTTTTAAATTATTATTATATTTCCATTTGTATTACTAACTTTCTAGTATTTTGAAAAATTACCAATTCCACCTACACCAATTCCACACGAGTTGCAAGTTTTTTCTACTTTTCTGGTGAGCTGAGTTACATTTTCATTAAAAATTTAACAATACATTGATAATTGTATCCTATAATTTACATAATAGAAATATATTGTGCAATACGTTAATGTATTTAGTTATGAGCGACCCCCGTTTGGAAAACAGCTATGGCAAATAATCGTGAAATTTGTCTCCCCCTAGTGGCTCGAGTGCTAAATGCAATGTTAGACCACGACCACGACTGGCTCGTGCTCAGTGTGGGAGTGGTGAGAGAGTGTGTGAGTGTGTGTGAGTGTGTTTGAGAGAGAGAAGGGGTGGTGGGGGGAGCGCAAGAGAGAGGGAGTCGTTTCCCAGCCGTGAGACATGTGAGTACAACCCTGAACTCCCGTACGTCGAGTGGTTTCGCACGCGCGTTACGCAAGCAGGCCGACGCGGACCCGTTAGCGGATTGGGCGCGCGCCGAGGATGCATCTCGTCCACCTGGAACCGCAGGCAAACGGAGCGTAGGGAGCGCGGAAGCGCGCGCGGCAAACTCCAAAGTTTTCGAAGTCGGCCGGAGGGGAAGCGCGGCCTCGGGACCTCGAGACGGTGAATGATGATGTTCTGAGGCTTGGGGAAGGAAGAAGAAGGAGGAGGAAAAAGAAAAGAAATTTATAAGAAAAGAACAAGAGGCGATGAAGGCGGTGACGCGGAGCGGGAGGCGGCGAGCCTTCGTCGCGCGCCTCTGCTTCGGCGGCTTTGGGCTGCTCGCGCTCGCGTGCCTCGCGCGCCTCCAACACCTGACAGGTACGCGCTGGAGCGCATCTTACTGTCCGCCGCAGCCGCGAGCGCGCGCATACACACGCATGCACAAACATGCAAGCACGATTTTTCTTATATAAAATCGTGTTGCAGGTTTAAATAACTTAAAGATTCTGTTGGATTTAGGTGAATTCGTTCTAATTTGTTTTTCCAGCCTGTTGGATTTTTTTGCGCATCTTATCTAGTCTACATACTGTAGTAAGACTAAATTACATCTGAATAATAGGTTATAATCTTACAATAAACAGCACCTTTAATAATGATCAGACTTTTTGTTCATGCACATGATGCATCCCGGGATGTTTCAGCGTCTCCATCAGTGCTCCACCTGCGTCACACTTATAGCATCCTTCCCACCGCCTTTGGTACCTTTATCCCCACCCTCTGCTTTCCCTCCAGTCAATGCTTCATGAAACCACACTTGAGGGGTTGATCAGCATCCCATCCCTTGTTCCTCAGTCTGAAATGTAGTTCTATTAGTGACAATTAAGTCTGGCTACCACACCCTGACTGGCTTGTAGCTTGACCTATTTCCATATCATCATACATGACATGCAGGCAGCACTCAGACGTTCACCTATTTATCCATCTAGATGTAATATCATGCATTCTTGATGCTTGTGTAAGATCCTGAATAGAAATTTAAGAAAACTATAGATCATTTTCCAGTTGCAGGGTACAAAATGTTGCTACTGGGGGATGAACATTTCATGACATAACTCAACATCCTAACATGGATCTCATGGCCATGTGTGAATTTAAAGCTTTGTCGTAAACAGCCACTGTTTAAGTGTAAAGCCTTATGGTGCTCAGTAATTTCGAAAATGAGTGTTGCTCAGTGTTAAGATCTTTATTGTGTGCATCGATGTGGCTATTAGAGATCTTGAGAACCAGAAGAAAGCCAAGAGTTTGTCTCATTGCTCCCATCAGCTGGTTGGAGATTACGCTATGGTGTAGCTAAACCAACGAATTATCTACAGCATGCAGTGTGTAAGTTGTGTTTGATGGATTAGAAGTTGTTCTACGGCAGGGGTGCACACACTTTTTCAGCATGCACGCTACTTCTAAAATGACCATGTCAAAATGCTATGAACGCTATAAAACAAAAAATGCATAAATGCATAAATACATACCTTTTCTTAATGTCACGCGATCTACCCACACTACCTTTTGCGATCGACTAATAGATCGCGATCGACGTATTGAGCACCTCTGGTCTGCGGTAATCTCACCTGAAACGATGCATTTGCTTGTTAACTCTAGCCAGCTAATATATTTATATATATTTATATATTTTGTCGTCTTATCTGTTTATTTTGTTCCTCAGGCTGTCAAAAGATCCAGGGTTAGCATGCGTAGTATTAGTATCAAGCAGATTGAGCAACTTTTTCCACAATACAGATAAATCTGCTGATGCTCATCTATCGGCGCTTGGTTCCGCAAATTTGGAGAACAAATAAATGCCGTTTCAGCTCTCTCAGGTCTCCATCAGATTCTTTCACTTTCCCACTCATGTCTAGCATTTACACTCTCACAGGTTCTCTCTCTCGCTCCTAATTGGCTTCCGGCTCCTGACAGTCACCATGCATCCTGAGCTCTTTCCTACAGTTGTGCTCTGATAATGTTTGGAAGCCCACACCATATTATTGAAGTTTTTTTTTAACTCAATTATGACATTTTCTTCTTTGAAAAATATGCTCAAAATAGAAATAAATGAAACTATATTTTGTTTCTCCCACCGAGTCGATTACCGCTTGTCCCACTTCTTCTTCAAACTGCCTCGAGCTTGCTTCCTTCATCACATATTCATTTGTTTTGTACAGCAACTCATAAGTATCTATGTTAAACATATTTAGGGCGAATCACTCAAGCAAGAAAATCTCACAGCTGTGAAGTACATGCCTGTAGGCGTTAATTACCTGTGCCTAAAAAAAGACTGCAGAATGTCAATATATAAATTGCATTATTATTATTATTATTTTTTTTTTTTTTTAAGGTTTTCTAAAACAATATTATAAGAAGTGCACATTTTTATAACAGCCAAAGCTACTCAAGAAGTCTCAGAGGAACATCATGGTGCATTTGGAGGAAAGAAAGATTGACATGATGTCAGTAATTAATAGGATAATGGGAAAGAATGAATTCTTCACATGAGTCATTAAATCATCTAATACACAAGTAACATGTTTTAGCTTATAATTTTTTTTTGCGATAAACGATTCAAGATGGAGAGCTTAAAAAAAGTAAGAATATCATTAAAAAATACAAATACAATGAAGTTTCTGCTTATTGTAGTTAATGGGATTGGATAATGGGATGGGCAACGGTAGAGAAAAACATATGTATTAATGAATTCATTCCTTTTTATTTAAAGGGGAAGTATAAAAAATGTGATAAAAAAAAAGGGAAAGTAGCAATCTGCAGCCTGGCTGCTTGTAGTTTAACACCATTCTGAGTGCTACTCGGGTTAAAAGGCACTGAAAAATCGTACCAAAAGGATTAGGAGAGTTTGTGTGTGTGTGTGTGTGTGTGTGTGTGTGTGTGTGTGTGTGTGTGTGTGTGTGTGTGTTGACTCCGAAAACCAGCTCTGTGTTCTCTTAGCACCTGCATTTAGTCCCGTCCACGATCAGCACATGTTAATTAGGGAAGTGGCAAATGAAGCTCCACAATAAAGCCACAGGTGATCAGCTTATCCTTTTGATTGGAACTGGGAATAAAAATTAATCAATCAATCAATAAATAAGTCAAAGAAAAGAAAGCAGGGCATGCAGGTTACATAAGTGTTATGTAATTCGGATGAAAGTGCTGTGGCTGTTGTGCAGGGTGAGACATGACACACTAAAACGCATTTTTTTGTGACATTTCAATGATTGTCAAAGATGTTACATTTAATATCATTATGTACCGGTTCTGAGAATATATACAGTACACATTGTATATAGATACACGATTTGTTTTATATATATATATATATATATATATATATATATATATATATATATATATATATATATACGTCTAGTTGTGCTTCAGAAATCCTGTTTTTTTTAACCGCTTAATTAGCATCAGTGACACCTCGACCTAAAACACACATTCCTCATGTTTTCTAAGTTCAAGAATTCAGGAAAGGTGTTGAAGATGCAAATTGCATCCTTACTGGTTCCTTGAACAAGTGTGATGTGTGGAAAATTACTTCTCAATGATTACGACTCCCCCATCTCGCTCTATCTATTTGATCATGACAGGTGTCATGGTGGCAGCGGATATTCTATTATGAGAATTCTCATGTACAGTATCATCTCCCCCTGCTGCTGCTCGGACAATTGTAATATGATTATTGTACCTTTATGTCTTATTTGACTTTTTTTTTTTATTCTCTTCAAAGCCGTGGCCTCTTCATGTAATAGTACACGATTTTAAGTATTTTGATTAGATTTGGACAAATTATAAGTCTATTATCTAGTCCTCTTGGCAAGTGAAAGCTTGTGCTGGCCCAGGCTTATGTTTTGATTGCTTGGAAAATTTACTGAAAAAAAAACATGCTGCACTTAATTATGATTTTTTTTCCCCCCTCATATTTTTATTTATCTGTTAGTTCCTAATTTTTCTAAACTGTCATCTATCATCTATGCATGCTAACTGATCTGGCTAGAAAATGTGTGGTGCAGCAGGTAGTAAGATTCAAATACGCTATACGTTCGGCATTGAGACAGGTTTAAATAGGAAAAAAGAATGGATTCAGATATTTGGAAGACTGAATACATACAGTGAGTGGCATTGTGTTATACACTAATACATTCAAGATATAATCCTTTCTGAAAGATCTTAGTGAGTAGGCCTTATTTTCTTCTATTAAATGAAAGTAAATGAAACACTTGTTAACCTTATCCTAGTAGCTATAAAATATACAAATACAAATATATACAGTGTACAGACAGAATGCATATATAGTGTAGAAAGTGTGGAGATTTGGATTGTAACTAGCTTTTGATGCTGACCTGAGATCAGCGCTGATTCATCAGCTCTGATTCATCTTCTGTTCTGAGAAAAATAGGACAAAACCTCCAATGCAACGGTATGTTATATGGTAAAGAGCAAGATTTAAGGTCGAGAAACCACAAAGAACCGTCTACCACATTTTATTCTGCCCATATAAACTTCCAAAAGAAATCTGTGTGAACTTCAGTGCAATCCTACTGTGTCAGACTAAAGCTGTATTGCCTAAAATTCACACCAGATGTGTTACGTAAGTGTAACCTGTAAGTCCTATCAACATTGCATGTGCATATGTCTGTAATTTGTCTGTTTATGTGTACTTTCCTCTTTACTATAACAGGAATGAATACATATTAAAAGGGAAAAAAACAATATGGTACACTGATTAATAATCGTTGGCTGATTAGAGAATAAATGGACATCAAGGACTGGGTGGTGTAATGCAGCCTAACATGGAGCAGGGTTTAAGTTACCACCCAAACTTTAATTATTTTCTAATTACAGCACATACTGAAACGGTTCATACTGCCAGAGAGATTAATCAAGATTACACTTTTAATGGATTAATGAACATAGTCATTTGCGCTGTTTATATGTGCATCATGAATGTTGTAATTATGTAGATTATCCAAAAAAAAGTCACTTGCATTGTAATAGCTATTATTACATGATTATCAGTCATTCCTTCACTTGAGAGTCATCTTCACTCTGTCTTGAAGTTACTTAAAAAAATAAAACAAAAGAATATGGAAAACATGATTAAAACATTTTCTTTGTAAAATAAGGATAAAAATAAATAAATAAATAAAAATAAATTTTTTTTCTGTCCAGGAACTTTGACAGCCCTGTTCTGCTGAAAGCCTGTCGGAGATTCAGTTTTTGCTAAACAACTCCTTGAACAAATACCGAACATGAGCTTTGAGGAACCACTGAAGAAACAAATCAGTTCTCAGTACTTAAATCAAACAGAACACAAAAAACTGGAACCTTTTCAAGCCACAGTGACATTAATAAGATACAAAGGATCTTTATTCCAGTTTGGACTTTCACTGTTAACGGTGTCTCATAGAATCATTAATCATCCACTAAAACAAGTCCCCTCCCCCTCATGAAGAACCTTTTAAAAGCGCGTGTTTATTATGCGTGTGATGTCTGCCGCACACTGATGTTGACGGGTCTCATTTGACTTGCATATGGCTCAGGACCATGCTCTCTTCATGCCTGCAGCATGAAAGACATGGCGGTGCAACGCTCTTAGCCAAGAGTGACCACCACCTTGTTCTCCTGAACCATAGATAAAACAAAGGAAACTGCTGACTGCTACCTGATGATCATTAAACAGATCTGGATAATAGAACAGTCTGTTCTTATCCATGCCTCCTCTTTTTTTTTTTATTTCTCACCGTGTCGCTGTCTGCGACCTCTCTTCTGTCTTGGCATGACTATGTGTATCACTTAGTGGGGTAAATATTCTCACCTTGGCACAAATGCATTCGTTTCCATGTGCGTGGCATTGAAACCATGTTTCATTTTTATTGTCTGTGCCTGATGACAGAGGGACGGCACACTGTTGATTTTCTCCATATATAGCTTGGTGAAATGGAGGGTCCAAATAAAGCCTGTCCAGAGAAAGAGAGAAGGATAAGAGATTTTCAAATCAATGGCAATTAATTTTTGCAGAAGGAACCCCAAAACTACGTTTGTATATACATTTCTTTATCTCAATCTTGCTATGATGTATTGAGCAGGCAGACATATTTACACAAATAATTCACTTAAAGGACTCACTCAAGCATGGTCTATGATTCAAAGTTGATTTAAAGTTGGAAAAATATTCCTCTTGGTCTTCATCCAAAAGATTGAATGCTGATGAGAATGAAAATATCCCACTCCTAAAAATGGAATGGGGAGGCATCGCTGGAGCCAAATGCATGACATCGGAAAGAGACTTCGAGCTGCTGTCTGTGTCTGCGCTTTGAAGACATAAAGGGACCACCAGCCAATCATTCTTTTGAAAATCTACAGTTAAACACTTGCTCAGCATTTGTAATAAGCCCTAAACTGCAGTGGCATCGAGGTTTTACGTTGAATTAAATTAGTTTAAATAGCTTTTCTTGACATTTCTTCACTCACAATGCCAGATATGTTACTTTACAAGCCACATTGAGACTTAAAGTGAAGTCCTAAGTCATTCTAGCACAACTGTTAGGCTATGCCTACACTAATCTGGATAAATTTAAAAACAGCGTTTTTCCACATCCACACATAATTTTGCTCATCGACATTGAAACATCTGAAACGCTTACTTTCCTGTGCTGAGCCTGAGTTGCTTCCGCCTGTCGTTTATTTACTTTCCAGCTCTTTGAAACTTCGCGCCAATGTTGTTCACCATCTTGGCTGAATTGGTCACATGACTGCATCTCATGACTGAAAATGCATTCTATAGTCTTCAAAAGCCTCCATTTTCATAGTCCGCACTGTGATTCGAAAAACGGCGTTTTCAAACTGATCTACTTTAAAGAGCGTTTGCAAAAAGCAGAATGGAACAGCCAAAACAGAGAGAATAATATGTGTTTTCAAGCGAACATTTGTTAGTGTGGACATGGACTTAGAAACTATGAAAATAACTTGGGACTGAAGTATTTTGCACTCAAGTCTAGTGAGCAGAGACTTTTGTTCATAGTCCTCTTTTGCACAGTACTGTTCAATCAGAGTATACAGTAGGTTTACTGCTCGGCGCTGTTTTGTATTTTGTGTTATGCATATTTGTCCCACACTGTCTTGTGTTGTCTGTCTGCACTGTTTGCACTAGGTTGCACTCGATGCACTTTATTTATCTTTATGTTGTGTGATGTAGATCTATGTTGTTTAATGTAGCACCAGGGTTCAGGAGGAACGTTGTCTCATTTTCACTGTGTACTGCGTCAGCTATATATGGTAGAAATGACAATAAAAGCTTCTTGACTTGACTTGACATAAGGTGACATCCTTAACAGTGATGTAACTATAATGAATGGATATCGGATGTCACCCATATAAGGATGGGTTCTCTTTTGAATCTGGTTCTCTTAAGGTTTCGTTCCTCCTGTCAGCTCAAGGGGAATTTCTTCACCAATTTTTTTATTATTTTCATGGTAAATGAATATATGAACTCTGAACATGTTCTAGACAGCTAGGCAAATCCAGATAGTCAGTTTTTTCTTTCAGAAAGCACAATATCTTGTTTTGCTTTTCTTTTTTTGTACAAATACTGACTCACCACAGAAGTGACCCATCAAATCAACTTGTCATAATGTTTATCAGTACTCAGCATTAGCGTGTGATTACTCATGGATTTAACTTCGCAGCCAATTGTCGTAATTAATCTCGCAGAGACTCCAGTGCCAGTGTTAATCAGCGAGAAAAATAAATACGAGCGACGCACACCCGCTATAAGGTTACAATATTTGCCTTGTTCATTTGGTTCCTCTTCACCTGATGAGTCAAATCAGGCAGAGAGTCTATGAAAATAGTACTTGTGTTCAAAAGCCCTTCTGAGCCGGCCCACTTATGTAAAAAAAAAAAAATGAGACTGTGTGCGTGAGTGTATGTTTTGTAAAGTGATTGTTTTTTTTTTAATGCAGTGTGTAAATGTTTTTGTGGGGTTTCTTTTTCATATTAGGAATCTCCATGCATTCTTCTCTCAGTTCTCAAAAGCATGGCATATATTTTTTTTTTCTGTTTTTCAAATTAAATGCATCTTTAGCAAATGCATAGTTTTTTCATTTGGTTAGTTGTAATGATGTTATATTTGTGATCTGTCAAAACCCATTGGAAGTCATTGTAGCTGAATTGAATTTTCCAGAAAAAAAAGAGTTCTCACTTTGGTTGAAAGAGCACAAGTCTGAATCCTGATGATACCACAAGTCACTTGGGAGTAAATAGAACAGAAAGTGGTCATGATCTTTAAGTAAAAGGTTCTCTCTCTTTTTTTCTCTGTCTCTTGTGAATCAGAGTGAGACTAGCCAATCATGAGGGTCTGTGAGCTTATGCAGAAGAGGGCAGATTACACTTTGTGCTGAACCTGCAGTTTGAAACAATGTGGTGGATTGACTGCATTATAATTCTCATCCTCTCATATTATATTATAGTGACAGAAGCTTCAAGATCAGACCTTGCTGAAGATGTCAGCCATGACTGGACTGGACGCAAGCTGATGCAAGATGGAATTAAGAACCACACTTTAGAACATCCTCGAGCAGGTAAGGTATTCATTCGCTGTATGATATTTATATTTGACTATGAAAGACCAGGTCTGACAGTGGACAGTAAATAGACTGTCTTTGGGAAAGTTCTGGTATGAACATGAACCAAGGTATGAAGGTGGGAATTTTCCCAAGTGGAAATTTTTTTTATTGCTTTTGAATTAAATTCACCTTTTGTACATAAATATTGTACAAGGTGAACACACCATGTTAGGTTATACTGTATGCTTATTGCCTCATCATACACCATTTGTGTAATGTAGATGCAGCTGTTTGTATGCTTTAGTTATTGGCAAACTGTTTCTTCAAACCGTATAACCACCAAAGAGTAAAGCTGGAAGAGAAAATGTTCTTAGGTCGCAGCAAGAGTTTGCCAAAGACGTGCAGTGAAGGAGATGTATACAACCACACATAATGCGTAAATACTGTATATACATCACACATTCAGAATAATAAAAGAATGGTTTCTTAACAGAGCATATGGCAGCTATAATCCACATGTTCCACAGAAGCTCTTGGTAATTGTTAAGTGCTCATGAAATCCAAAAATGTTTTGGCACCTTTTTTTTTTTTTGAACGGCTCTGTGAACAATGCCAGAGACATATTTTGAAAGTATAATATTAAATGTTTTACTCATATCTGTATTTAATAGTAAAAGTTGGCTTTCAAACTAAAGTTTCCCTTATTTATTAACATAAGCCTAATTATCTGTTAGATTTACGCACCAACCAACCGAACGTAAATGTAAATGTTTTGATTTCAATAGCAATGGTTATGAAAAAAATCTCATTATGTGCATAACAAATGAATAAACTGATCTACCGTTAGAAGACAATTAAAATGATAATAAAATCTCCACAGTAATACTGGTAGTCATTCCATGTAATTTTCTCTTGAAGACTGACCCAGCCCCAATTAATGAAAGAAAAAAGGATGTGGCCATCACAGAAAATAATTTGGGGACCCCTGCTGCAAAGCTTTGGGTACAACTATGCTTGAATATCCTGGAAAAAAGTCACAAAAATATATGTTTTAATAGACATTCTTATTTAAAACAGATTGTATTGGTCCAGTCTGCATCCAATCAAAAGCTCTAGTAGCACCTGGCTTACAGTAGCAGCTAATGAGCATCAAAAACATGTGGTTTGAGTAGATTTTTTAAGTCATGCAGTGTCTTCAACTTTAATACCCCATTCTAAAACAGCCTTTTTAGAAAAGCTTGTACCTATTTTGCGTAGAAACTTTGAGCGCAGTTTGAACATATTTGATCTCACTCTAAAAACATGACAGACTTCACTGTGTGATGCTCTGTGTTCTATGATGAGCAGTAAATATACAGCTAGCTTGATGTTAATATACAGAGTATGATAAGAAAATGATGATTGGAGGTTTATTAAGGAGTGTCAAGTCAAGTCAAGTCAAGTTTATTTGTATAGCGCTTTTCACAACAGACATTGTCTCAAAGCAGCTTTACACAAATCAAGAGTTAAGGTGAATGGTGTGAATTTGTCCTTGATGAGCAAGCCGCTGGCGACTGTGGCAAGGAAAAACTCCCTTAGATGTTATGAGGAAGAAACCTTGAGAGGAACCGGACTCAAAAGGGGAACCCATCCTCATTTGGGTGACATCAAGAGTTTGATCATAAATCTTTCAACAATACAGAACACTGAAGAGCGAGAACTAACATGATTACTGGAGTATAAGATTATAAGTGATGTTCTTTATGCAGTCTTATACAGTCTATATGGTTAGTAGCTCCTAGTTTTATAAGCTCAGCATTAGAGTGTGTGTGTGTGTGTGTGTGTGTGTGTGTGTGTGTGTGTGTGTGTGTGTGTGTGTGTGTGTGTGTGTGTGTGAGAGAGAGAGAGAGAGAGAGAGAGAGAGAGAGAGAGAGAGAGAGAGAGAGTTGCCCAGCTTATTTCTCAATACTTTTATTTCACTACCTCTTGTTTTTTTTTTCCCCGTGGGAAGCCCAGTGCCCTCTTTTCCTCATGAGGCTCACTGCAAATGAGAGAGAATGAGAGAGAGAGAGATCTGCCTGTAACAAACCAGTGACAAATGACCCACAGCTCACTACCAGTCCAAAACACGACGGTTGTAAATGCCTGCTTTCGGAAAGCAAACATGACTAAATCCCTGTAGGCTTTCTGACAAAGCTCTTCAACAAATTCTCTACCTGGCTTGTTATAAAGCTATACATCAAGATACAGAAGCAAATCAGGGCTCTCATTCCATCACATGAGTTCTTTAAGTTCTAATTGTGGGTCTACTTCTGTCTCTGAAAGTGATATGGTTCAGCATATAAGGCTTCAACAGAAGTTACAAAAAAAACCTACTTTTATGGTTCTACATTATTACATTTTTTTCTTCGGATTATAAAGCTTATAAAAACATTCTTTTTTGGGTTTGGTCTGGGTGGACATTTCTAAAACAGTGCTTTTTAAAAATTGTTTCCCATAAGAGAGACAAACTGAATGACCCTTGCAGAGTTGATCTTTATTTCTAATAGTATAGCTCTGAACCATAGACTTTACAGGGCTTATGTAATTGTCCATTAGCCTTTGACTAAATTTCCTGTTGAAATGTTTGTTGCATCAGGTGGAATGCATTTTAAAGGGTTTTCCTTTTCTTTTTGAAAAGGTTCATCCCAGACTACGGGTCCTGTAATGGTTCCCCTTGGGACAAAATAAAGGATCAGGGGGTATTCAAATAAATCCAATGGTCCAATTATATAAAATTCCAATGGTCCAATTATACAAGGTCAATCGAATGGATGACTAACATGACTGAATTTTGACAATGTTATTGTTACAAATGTATTTCTTTATAAGCAGTTTATGACTATTAATGAAATATATTAACATTACACAAATAAGAAGGTTATTATTAATCAAAAAAATACTATTAGACTTTTTTTTATGAAATTAAATAAGTGTATGTACTGAAATTGAAAATACTGTGGTATCTGGCAGTGGGATTTGTTTTATTGTTATTGTTATGTCTTTGATTTCACATTCAGGAATGTCTCCAAGATATGCCTTCTTATCCTTGCTTTATCAAATAGCATGTTATGTTATGTTATGTTATGTTATGTTATGTTATGTTATGCAGTAATATATAATGAGAAATGGAAACTGTTCTTGTTAATGTTCACTGTCCTCCTAAGGTCAATACTAACCTTTCAAATGACTTTTCAATCTCTTTAATTTATATCAGTTCACTGTATCCTAATGGGATTCTGGTTGGAGATTTTAACATGCATGTTGATAATGAAACTAGTACATACACAAAGGATTGTCTGTCTTGTCTTGATAGTTATGACACAGCAATATAATTAACTTTCCAACTCATCTAAAATCACACTGGATCACACTGGTTTGTTGTTCTGGTATTAATCCCAACAGTGTCACAGCTACTGATCTCAATTTTTCTGATCATTTTCTGGTTTCCTTTAAAGCTTGCTTACTGCTTTCAAAGTCCAATCAATGTCATACAATCTCATTCCTGACTCATGACATAATGACATTTACAGATGGATTTATTACCATCATCAGCAAAGACTATTTAACAACCCCAGACGGACTGGTATCTCACTACAATGATGGGCTACAGTTATTACTCGATACGCATGCACCTATGAAATTTAGGTCTGTTTAATTAGTTAATTCTGCCCCCTGGTATACATCTGATTTGCATAGGCTAAAAGCTCAAGGTCTTCATCTAGAACTTTTGTGTTAAAACTAGACTTGTTGTCCATAAACAAATGTATGCTTAGCATATGTAAAATTACAAAAAGCTAAATTTGATTATTACTCAAATTTGATCACGTCTAGCGAAGGTAATGCAAGAACTCTTTTTGCTGTAATGAAGAACATTTTAAAGCCTCCTGATTCTCTGCCTATACAGTTACACTCAGCTGAATTATGCAACACTCTTCTCACTTATTTCACTACAAAAATAGAGAATATTCATCAATCTCTGCTGGTCTCAGACCCTCTTTAAGCCTCCCTTGCTTTCATTCTTACACACTCACTTAATTCTACTCGCTTTACCTTTAAACTTCTTACAGACTATGAGATCGTTTTAGTCATTCCGAAATCTAAATCAACTACCTGTCAGTTAGACCCCCTTTCAACTCTATTAGTCAAAGTCTGTCTATCAGTTCTTTTACCTTCTGTCACTGAGATCATCCATTCTTTTCTCACCTCTGGCATTGTTCCCAACCTCTTTAAGACTGCATTAATAACTCCTATTCTCAAGAAACCAGGTGCTGATCCAAATTACTTTGATATTTTTCGTCCATCTGCCATTTTTGTCCAAAATTTTAGAAAAGGGAGTTTCTGCTCAGGTGCAAAACTACCTAGCAGTAAATTACTTATATGAACAATTCCAATCAGGTTTATGCTCTCACCATAGTACTGAGACTGCCCTCTTCATCGATCACTGCAGGTGTCCTGCAGGTATTAGTTCTGGGCCCCTTATTATTTATTATATATTTATTGCCACTTGGATCTATCTTTTTAACACATGGTATTCAATTTCATTGTTAGCTGATGACACTCAGCTCTATCTGTCCTCTAAACCTACTTCTGACCTTTCTCCTTCTTCTCTTTCTCACGGTTTGTCTACAGATAAAGATTGGTTCTCAAAAAATGTTCTTAAACTCAACAGAAGTAAAATTGAAATACTCCTCTAGTTTCTCTATTTAAAGTGACGGTTCCACTATTCCTTCGTCACAGGTCAAGAGCTTGGGTGTTATCCTTGACAACACCCTATCCTTTGAAGCACATGTTAACAAGATCACTCTGGCAGCTTTCTATCACATTCGAAACATAAATTGCTTCTGCACTGCCCTCTCAATTAGGAGCACTACTATTATGGTTCATGCTCTTGTCACCTCACGTATGGACTATTGCAATGCTCTTCTCTATAAACCCCTACAGAAATTACAGTTGGTGCAGAATTCAGCTGCATGAATACTCACTAGAACTCCTACAATAGACCACATATCTCCTGTTCTTCAACAGCTGCTCCGGCTTCCTGTTAAACAGTGCATTGAATAGAAAATCCTGCTTTTTGTTTAAAAGGCATTACATAAACTGGCTCCTTCATATTTTTCTGACCTACTTTTGACATTTATTTCTTCTCAAACTTTTAGATCAATGTCCTCATCCACCCTAGTTCTTTCTTGGCAACTATGGGATCTAGAGCTTTTAGCTACGCTGCCCCATACCTGTGGAACTTTCTTCCTCTTGATATCCGCAACAACAAATCTGTCTCTATTTTCAAATCTATATTATTATTATTATTATTATTATTATTATTATTATTATTATTAATAATAATAATAATATGTTTTGCTAAAACCCATAGTAGCCTTATAGGTTCATTCAATGTAGTTATGATTTGTTTCATAATAAGGTATTTTTGACTAATGGCACAGTGTCTCAACAATTTTCATGTGTGGCTTTTACATTGTTTAATTACTTCAGTAATAAGAATTGATATTAAATAATGTTTCAAAAATCATAATAATACTTAAATGAAAATAAAAAAAAGAGGTTTTTATGTCACAGCACAGTTAAAGCCTTTCTTCGCATATCCCAACTTGTTAGAAAGTTGGAGTCAGACTGCAAAGTCAGCCATGATATTGCACCCTTTGAAGCAGAGAGGTTAAGGGCCTTGTTCAAGGGCCCCAGTGGTAGCTTGGCAATACTGGATCTTGAACCCCTGACCTATAAATTGATGTGCTATAGATGCCACAGGGGATCTTCTACAGAACCTGTTGTGGAGGAACACTGGTGGTAACATCCGCAGCAAATCTAAGATATCTTTAAGAAGTTCCTGACTTCTACATTAGCATTTATCTGAGATTACTGATTCATAAAAGAACTGCTTATGGGGTCACAATAGGTGAGGTAATACAAAGGATATATTAGTAAAAAAAAAAAGAAGAAAGAAACAGTTGTGAAGAAGTGGCTCTAAATACAATAATTTGTACCATTATTGTTGTTAATCATAACTTTCCATTGCCACATACTTCACCTTTTTTATGCTTTCTTCTGGCATTAAAGAAATACAAATACAAAACACCTGTCAGACGAATCTGCAAGGATTCATAACCTGAAAGAGACAGATGTTTGTAATTAGTAAATATTAAAAAAAACAAGAAGTATTATAGAAGGAAATGGTGGTGCAAATTTCAATGTCTTTATATTTTACATTTATGTCATCGGGCAGATACACTTATTCAGAGAGACGTATCAGTTACTCATCATTTGAAGTTGAACAACTGAGCAGTTAAGGGTCAAGGGCCTTGCACAAAGGCCCAGCAAAGGAGTTAACTTTCTCATCCAATGTTAATTATTGAGAGTGTTTTAAGCATCTGTATCTGTATTTAGGTTTAAAACTTTATATATATATATAAATCTGAGCTCCCTGAGCTTTTGCCTCATCGTTGGAAGATTGTTGCTGGCTCGATATCCGACAATGACCAGGAGCCAAGCAGCAAAACTTGCCATGTTCTGTGCAGGGTAGGCAGGAAAATCTTTCTCTCTTCTCTCTTTCAATCACAGCCTCACTATCCAAGTGTGGGCATTTGTGAGCAAAAGTATGTGGAAGAGCATGTACAGCAGTATGAAAAGGATGGAGTTTGCTGGCTTCATGCATCTCAGACGAAGCACATGTTGTCCTCATTTGCGTTGATAATTAGCTGTTATATGGTAGGGGACAGCTGGCTGGCTGGCAGACAGGTGACTGAATTTGGGCAAAAAAATTTTTTAATAAATACTAATCACATTTGTATATGTGTATCTGTTCAGTCTGAGTAATGTATTTCTGTTCAGTTACATCTCTATTATGTAGCAAGGGGTTATGTGAGTTGCTTAAGTTTGGTGTGATTAGTGTTTGGATGTCAGAGATTGATCAGTGGGGGTTTCACTTTGCCCACAGCAGTGCACAAGAAACAAGTCCAGATGCAGCCATGAGTGACTGGAACAGTGTGTACTTACTATGCCTTAGTCACAGATTCCTGATTGTCAGATGAGTTGAGCCGCTAGTCCATGCTGGGATCAGGTCCGGATCAGTACTGCCTTCAGAGAATTAAGCAAAGCTTTTTATTGAGAGACTAGCTAAAATCCCTATTTTGTGGGGGAAAAGAATACTAATAATAATAATAACAACAACAACAAAACAGCTCTAATCACACTCTCTTGAGCTTAGAGTAAATGACACTCCAAATGAAGCTCTTTGAGTGCTATTACACGTCCAGAAGGTCAATTACAGCCTGACACAAAAAAGACCACTAAATTCAAACAAGGTTTTATACATATAAGAGCCGTATTATACATATAAAATGAGACTCTTTCAGCTCCCTAGTGGACATGAACAATTGTGATGATTATGCAATTAGCCTGTGTTCAGACTAGCTTCTCTGCCACCAAGGAATCCAGCCTGGAAAGATTGCAGGAGGAAAAGACTGATCCGACTTTACTCGCCTTTTCTCTTTTTTTCCCCCTTTATGCTTCCTCCCCCTCACTGGTTTGCTGTGCCTTAAAAAAGAATGAGACGGCGGCCCCCGTGTTCAGGCGACTAGCCTTTGAGGCCGGCGTTGCCAGGCAACTGAATGCTAAATTTTGGAAGTGTGTGTATGCAGTGGGGGCTGAGATGTGATGGGGAGAGAGGGAACGAGGGATATAGAGAGAGAGAGAGAGAGAGAGAGAGAGAGAGAGAGAGAGAGAGAGAGAGAGAGCGAGCACAGGGAAATAAATAAATAACGAGAATAAAAGGGAAGGTGCTATTTTTAGACGTGTCAATAACGGTCGCTCAGCAGGGTTTTTATGCATTCCTTTGTTTGCCTTGGCCAGCAGGAAAAAGCATTTTGGAATCAGTGATTTTTTTTCCATTCGGGATATTTTCGTGTACATTCGCGGACACTGGTGAGAATGGGAAGCCGTCTAAAAAAAAGGTCGTTGGGTAGCCAGGAGGGCCAGTTTTTTACAGAGGCATGTCTTTGAGGCCATAAGAATTTGCTGTCCAAACAATCTTTCACAATATCAATCTGAGAAGTAGAAAATAGCAAACATGCATGAGCGTGAGATGGCATAATACGTTTAAACAGAGAAGAGAATTGTCTCTCACTATAGCTGTGAATTTGTCTTTTCAAAGATGTTCCTGTGTCACATACAGCAGAGGTAAACGCAAATAATGTGAGGGTGTACATGTAAATTCCTGAACTTCACATTCCTTTCTACGTGATAAGTCTATTTTTTGTCTCCCTGCGGGTGTGCTTGCTTCCCTGCATGGTTTCATATGACGTGGATAAAAAGAGGAGGGGACAGTGTGATGGAGTGAAGGTATTGATTAAGGTCCGTGCTCTGTCATTCGCTCTTGTTATCTCTCTCTTTCTTTTCTTTCCTTTCATTCTCTTTCCTTCTTTACCCATCGAGTTCTTGTATCACAAATAAGACCGAATATGTTGTTTTGTACCAACTGACACTGATACTGAAATATGTCATTTATATTAAACAATAAGCAAATTGAGGAAATCATGAAATATTTTTTTTTTCTCTGTTCATGTCAGTTGCTGTAAGTTTTATGTTTAAGACTTTATGGGATTTCGTACAACTAATAGAGTGGAAGGACAGCCAGGTTGAGCATTAGAAAACTTCTTACATGACTTATGACTCAATCACACACAATTGAATGGTAGAGGAAGCAAGAACACGTGTCAATGCTCATTGCTCGCAGAAGCGAACTGATGGGCAATCATTGATTAGACAAGTGTCAATAAGTGATTAGAAAATCAAAAATCATTAGTCAGGAGTTTCTTCCATTATCCAACATCTCAAAATGTTATGCTTGCTTTTAAACTGATGCTGAAATGTATGTTTGTGCTAAGGTAGATACCACCGCACGGCAATCAAAACAAGTTCAAAACAGACACGCGCTCTACACTGATTGGTGATTTGCCGCCTGCTTGACCAGTTTTTATCCACTCATAAATAATTTCGAAAAATGTAGTTGAGTAAAAAGTAAGATATTTGACTTTGAAATGTAGTGAAGCTAAAGTTAAAAGTCTCCCAAATGGATATACTTCAGTAAAGTAAAACTATGCAAAAAAAAAAAAAGCTACTTAATACAGTAACAAATTGTATTTACCTTTTTACTGTCACCACCATTCATTTTTATTGACCACATTCACTACTTACCAGGATGCCTCTTATTCCTTTACTGTTTAAATTAAATATGTATGTTTTATCAATATACTGGTATTACTGGTAAGGAAATTCAGTAGTACATTTTACAGAGCAGCTGTTATGTATTCATTAAGTGCTGCAATTTTACATGGTAATAGATGTTAGAGTATGTTAAGAAAAAAAAGATATAGGACCTATACCTGACCCCAGGATCAGCACTGATGTGGGCATAATGAGATGTTATTATATGCTATGTGTGCCAGGATAGAGATTCCTACTGCTCTCAAATCAGTTCTTATTTTTCTGAATCACAATGCAAGAAAGGGCAGAAAGAGCAACATCAAGCTGATTAGTTGCAGTTTGCACCTGTTAGTGAGCGGTCAGTAATGTTATAATGATTAAAATAAAAGGAGTTTGTTGTGTCACACTAATAAACATGGAAACTGGAAACGAACAACTGTTCTAGATTATTATTTATTTTTTTACTTACTTACTTCCGATTTTGATTTTTTAAGCCACTGATGGCTGATATTCATGATGTTATGTTAGAGGGCTGAAAACATTCTAATACTGTATGTGTAACTTATCATTACTGCTGTATTATGAAACTAGTGAATTTTTATGTCAGTAGTTTCAAATCTGTAATTCTGCCATGTCTTTTGTGATTTGTGATAGCCATTTAATATATTATTTGATTTGATTATTTGTAGGTAGTCTATTTACTTTTAGTTTCTCCTTCAAAAGATCATTCAATAAAGAATAATTAAGAAAGTAATCCAACTAATTAATGTTTCAAATGTTTTATATTTTAATATATATATTTTCCTTTTTCCATAATTTGTGTTGTGTAATGTGTTATGAATGTTATAGTGAAAAATAAATAGACCACAATGGACACTATGTCTAGGGGAGGTTTATATTGTGTCATCACTGAGTTAAAGTGTTGAGATAAAGCTACAGTTTTGGTTGGGAAGTAATCAGCCCCAGACTCTACTTAATACATTGCTATTGGTGGTGCTTTTGTTCTTGATCCCATTAAAAGATAATCCATATGTGGTTCTTCTCCAAACTGTTACCACGAAATAGGAGGAACGCCATTTATACAATGTTTTTGGGTAGGTGAGTATTATGAATCAGGAGACCCAAACCAGTGCACAAACCCATGTAAAATGGTTTAAATGGCTTGTAGTGGAAGATCTTACCTGACATTTAAAGATCTCTGACCCTCAACCCTATCTAACACATTTGAAATGAATAAATATACAGATTGTATAAGTATACAATGTACAGACTGTTGTTAAAAGAACATGCTACACAGTGTAAAAACATTCTACAGTATTGCAGCCATCAAATTCAATATTGCAAAGCTGCGTTTCCTCAGTTTAATATGTTTTCTTTGTTCCACTGTCGATAAAATATGTGATTATGTGATTTGCAAATCATTGTATTCTGGAATATTTATATCTACATTTTTTTAAATTGTTGATGTATACAGTACAGTGCGAAGGTTTAAGGCAGGTGTGAAGAAATGCTCTAAAATAAAGATGCTTTAAAAACATATACAGTATGTTTTATTTGGTTATTTTTTATCACTTCACAAAATTTTAAGGGAGCGAACAGAAGAATAAAATCGAGATGTAATCAATATTTAGTGTGACTACACTTTGGCTTTCTTACTTTTGCACTCTTGGTACACTTGCACAAAGTCAGGGAATTTGTAGAATCAGAGTCAGTTGTATGATTAACCAATGATACCAAGCAGGGGATAATGATCATTAGTTTTATATGTAGATTGAAACACAGTCATTAAGTGAAACAGAAACAGCTTTGTAGGAGGCTTCAAACTGGGTGAGGAACAGAAAAACTCTGCTACTAAGTTGAGGTTGTGAAAGACAGTTTCATGTCACAGGTCTTACACCATGGCAAACTGAGCACAGCAACAAGACAGAAGGTAGTTAAACTGCATCAGAAAGGTCTCTCGCAAAGATTTCAAAGCAGACTGGAGTTCCAGCTGTTCAGACCTTTTTGAAAATGCACAAAAATCAGGCAATATTGAGGACTGTAGATTCTTAATGCAGCAGATAAAAGACACATCATGCTTACTTCCTTTTGACATCGGAAGATGTCCAGCAGTGCCATCAGCAAGAACTGGTGGAAACCAGTGGTATACCTATTTACTGTCTAGAGAAAAAAATGGCCAAACGTGGTATTAATGAAAGAATTGAAGCCAAAAAGCCATATCTTCAACATGGAAACAAGGCTTAACGATTGATCTATGAACAAAAACACTGGAACTAGGGTGCAGAAAAATGGAAGCAGGTGCTTTGGCCTGATGAGTCCAGATCTGCAATATTCGGCTGCAGCAGGAGGCAGGTTATTTGCTGAAGAACTGGAGAGTGGTACAACAATGAGCATCTGCAGGTAACAGTGAAGCATGGTGGAGGTTCCTTTCAAGTTTGGGGCTGCATTTCTTTGAATAGAGTTGGAGAGATGGTCAGGATTTTGTCCTTAATTCTGAGAAATGCAGGCAGATCATTTTCCATCATGCAATACGATCAGGGAGGTGTTTGTTTGGCCCCAAATTTAGTCTGGACCAGGACAATGACCCCAAACATACAATGTCATTAAAAATTATCTTTAGTGCAGAGAAGATCCAGGAGCACTGATACTTATGGTTTAGCCCCCACAGAGCCCTGATCTCAACATCATTGAGTCTGTCTTGGATTACATGATGAAACAGAAGGATTTAAGGCAGTGTACAGCCACAGGTTTGGAAGCCCCATACCTGCCAAGTACCTGCAGGCAAAGGGTGGTCACACCAAATATTAATAAAAATCAATAGAGAAAGAGAATGAGAGAAAGAGAGAGAGAGAGAGAGAGAGATGGATTTTAAACTGCTACTGTTAACTGGTACTTTGATATGTTAACGTTAGCAAGTGACAAAGTGATGGGTGACCATTCATTCTCTATGTACACAAAGCTATGCCACACAAAGCTTTCATTTTAGCAACAGCAATAAATCGTGACAAGCGATATTTAAACAAGTCAAAGCAACAAATCAACAAATCTGCAAAAGAATTTTAGGAACAAACAAAAATAATAAATCTAACAAGAAAGTTGCAGGGATCGACAAATCATCTGTCAGTGAAGTAACATGTTTATTATTTCATTTTCTTAACAAATTGAACAGGTAATTTCTTGTATATATAAAAAATATATATATATATATATATATATATATATATATATATATATATATATATATATATATATATATATATACAGTGAGGAAAATAAGTATTTGAACACTCTGCTATTTTGCAAGTTCTCCCACTTAGAAATCATGGAGGGGTCTGAAATTGTCATCGTAGGTGCATGTCCACTGTGAGAGACATAATCTAAAAAAAAAAATCCAGAAATCACAATATATGATTTTTAAACTATTTATTTGTATGATACAGCTGCAAATAAGTATTTGAACACCTGAGAAAGTCAATGTTAATATTTGGTACAGGAGCCTTTGTTTGCAATTACAGAGGTCAAACGTTTCCTGTAGTTTTTCACCAGGTTTGCACACACTGCAGGAGGGATTTTGACCCACTCCTCCACACAGATCTTCTCTAGATCAGTCAGGTTTCTGGCCTGTCGCTGAGAAACACGGAGTTTGAGCTCCCTCCAAAGATTCTCTATTGGGTTTAGGTCTGGAGACTGGCTAGGCCACGCCAGAACCTTGATATGCTTCTTACAGTACCACTCCTTGGTTATCCTGGCTGTGTGCTTCGGGTCATTGTCATGTTGGAAGACCCAGCCTCGACCCATCTTCAATGCTCTAACTGAGGGAAGGAGGTTGTTCCCCAAAATCTCGCAATACATGGCCCCGGTCATCCTCTCCTTAATACAGTGCAGTCGCCCTGTCCCATGTGCAGAAAAACACCCCCAAAGCATGATGCTACCACCCCCATGCTTCACAGTAGGGATGGTGTTCTTGGGATGGTACTCATCATTCTTCTTCCTCCAAACACGTTTAGTGGAATTATGACCCAAAAGTTCTATTTTGGTCTCATCTGACCACATGACTTTCTCCCATGACTCCTCTGGATCATCCAAATGGTCATTGGCAAACTTAAGACGTGCCTGGACATGTGCTGGTTTAAGCAGGGAAACCTTCCGTGCCATGCATGATTTCAAACCATGACGTCTTAGTGTATTACCAACAGTAACCTTGGAAACGGTGGTCCCAGCTCTTTTCAGGTCATTGACCAGCTTCTCCTGTGTAGTTCTGGGCTGATTTCTCACCTTCCTTAGGATCATTGAGACCCCACGAGGTGAGATCTTGCATGGAGCCCCAGTCCGAGGGAGATTGACAGTCATGTTTAGCTTCTTCCATTTTCTAATGATTGCTCCAACAGTGGACCTTTTTTCACCAAGCTGCTTGGCAATTTCCCCGAAGCCCTTTCCAGCCTTGTGGAGGTGTACAATTTTGTCTCTAGTGTCTTTGGACAGCTCTTTGGTCTTGGCCATGTTAGTAGTTGGATTCTTACTGATTGTATGAGGTGGACAGGTGTCTTTATGCAGCTAACGACCTCAAACAGGTGCATCTAATTTAGGATAATAAATGTAGTGTAGGTGGACATTTTAAAGGCAGACTAACAGGTCTTTGAGGGTCAGAATTTTAGCTGATAGACAGGTGTTCAAATACTTATTTGCAGCTGTATCATACAAATAAATTGTTAAAAAATCATATATTGTGATTTCTGGATTATTTTTTTTAGATTATGTCTCTCACAGTGGACATGCACCTACGATGACAATTTCAGACCCCTCCATGATTTCTAAGTGGGAGAACTTGCAAAATAGCAGCGTGTTCAAATACTTATTTTCCTCACTGTATATATATATATATATATATATATATATATATATATATATATATATATATATATATATATATATATATATATATATATATATATATATATATATAAAATACTTGACAGGCCACATGCACAAGTGTTATGATTATTAGAGATAGATTACTATTGACTTTAAACATATGGATTTGGGCAACGCTGGACTTTAACATTCCTTTTAGCAGTAATTTCTTGCAGCAAAGGTCAACTTTTTCCATAGTCTGGAGTGCACAAGTGTCCCAAATGTGTGTGCTTAAAGGAAATGTGTCAGAGGGTTTCATGTGACCAGGATTTGTATTTGTGTGTGTGTGTGTGTGTGTGTGTGTGTGTGTGTGTGTGTGTGTGTGTGTGTGTGTATGTGTGTGTGTGTGTGTGTGTGTGTGTGTGTGTGTGTGTGTCGAGGGACAGCATGGGGTTTTAGCACATGTAGCGGTGCTGACTCTGCCGTGGTTGGAGTGTTTTTCACTTGATAACTTAGCTGGATTCCAGGATGTCCTGCAGACTCTGCAGTCAATAACACAACATTCTCTCTCTATCTTCTGTCTCTCTCTCTCTCTCTCTCTCTCTCTCTCTCTCTCTCTCTCTCTCTCTCTCTCTCTCGCACGCGCGTATGCGCACACGCATAAAAACATACACATGAAGTGAATATACAGATATGTACTCATTCTGGTGTTGAATTTGCTCTGCACTCATCCACCCCACCCTCTTAATATGTTTTAAAATCACATGCAACACACACAGTTCTCACACCGATTGCACTGTACAACATCCCTGCTCTGTTTCTGACCTTCATCCAAAACTCTTGATTGGATCAGTTGTGCAACAAGTGAGGGAAAAAAATGCAGAAATGCAGGCCTCAGAAAAAAGTCAAACTATGAGCTGTTATGGTTACGAGGCCGTGCATTGCTGGGGGCTACGGGCAATGCAGCTCCACAGGGATGGGGCCAGCATCTGATTGGTTACAGCTTTCTCAACCTGAGAACTGATTGGATCGCAGGGCACAGTGAAAGGATCGGAAAGCCATGACCATGAGGTGAAAGGTCAATGTGATGAGTATGTGTTCTGACAGGTTGAGCCTGCGGTGGGCATAAGCCCCGGGTTCCTGCCAGATGTTTCAGCTGTTTTTCTTTCATCTTTTTTTTTTTACTTGTATTTCTATATTTTAACAGCAGATCTGATTGTGTAGAAAAATGAGAAAGGTTAATGACTAAAACAAGAGGGAATTAAACCACAGATGAAGAGATTTATTTTAGGCTTGCTTAGTAATGGCTCAAACAACAAGCACTATATAACAAAGGGCTGACTGGTTTAAGCTGATAACTCATGTAACCATCAACTACTTCTGCTGTGAAGAGTCTCAAAACAAATAATATTAAAGTGGTTGTATTAAAAAAGTAAGGTTCTACTCAAATTAGCTAAGAACAAAAATCTGAGGCAGCACTGGGAATACAATTGGCAAAACTAGACAATTAAAATAAAATGGGGGGGGGGGGCGACCAGGTGATGTTTTTTTAAACATGAATTGACAATTTTAATGAATTTCTGCAATTTAGCTCAACTAATAAGTTATTAATTGCTAAATAACTACTCAGTCAGCTGACGAAAGCAGTACTGGATGTGTAGCAAAACCGTTAATTTTAAACAGTTAAATTCGATAAAAGGGTCACAGCTTTAAAGATTGATCAGTTAAGGAAAATGTTTAAAATAGGATTGATTGTGCAGTGTTGTTAAAATAGTCATGAAGTTTGTTCTACTGGTTATGACTGACACGGCCTTTCTGCTCTCTCATACTCAATTTCTCAAACTCTCTCCTGAGAGCTGGTTTGGAAAAATAAATATTTTTAGCAATTGCACTACTAAACTGCCTGTCAGTCTCTCTCTCTCTCTCTCTCTCTCTCTCTCTCTCTCTCTCTCTCTCTCTCTCTATCTCTCTCTCGCTATCCCTTTCTGTTACTTTCCGCTTTTTTCCATTTGCTCTCGAGTCCATGGGAAAAGCTCGTCTCTCCACCCGGGTTTCTCACTCTTCCACTTGACTTCCATAGGCTTGCCATGGCAGCCCATCGACAAACCAACTTCCCCCCTGGGAGAGGGTTTCCATAGCAACTGCCTGTACCGAAGCCGTTCGGCGAAAAAAGGCTTTCGCTCGGGCGTCCAGGGTTTCTCGCTGCCATGCCCTTCTTTTGGCAGGAGGAACAAGAGAGCAAGAGAGAAAGAAGCATAGGAAGCAGGAAGGAAGAATGACAGAAAATGGAGGTGTCAAGAGGTGTGTGATGGAAAAAGGCTAAAAATTAATAGCAGCAAATGAAAGGGAAAGTGGAGAGAGACGAGTACTCTGGGGCAGGGGAAAGATGAAGGAGAGATAGTGAGATTATCCCGGGGCCATGTGGCATCCCTGCTGCGTTAATGTGTATTTAAACAGTCTGAGCTGCAAGAGTCCAGACTAAAGATACAAAGATTATCCTGATTCTGTGTGTACAAGTGTGTAAGAGTGTGTTTATGAGTGTGTACAGCTTCAGCTATACATATTTAAACCACAGATTACATTTAAACTTGTGTTTAGTGTCTTTATTTCTGTACATTTGTAGCGTTTTGAGGATTAGTGCTGCAATTTGTAATCGATCATCAGAACGCCGCAATAATGACTTTTACATCGGCATGTGCATGCTTTCATTTAAAATGTCACCGGAGACAAAGAAACATTGCATTTCAATTTTAATTTAATATTCATTTCAGTCTATTTGAATATCAACGTGTTTTCAATGTTGCATTGGTACAGACAGAAAATAAAAACAGTAGCAATGTTGTTTGTATGTATTAGAGGTTGACTGTTTTCGGATTTTACAGATACTGATAGCTTGCTAGGTTGGATTGTACTTGCCGATAACTGAATAATATATCCGATTTAACCGATCCATTTTTAAATGGATACTGGATAAAAAACAAACATAACACTCCATGTAAAATAGTACTGAACTTTATTACAAAAATAACAAACAGTACTGAATCATGAAAATGTCCTAATTTAAATAAATATGGATATATAAATTAAATTAATAAATATTGAGAAAAATAAAAGACACATTGAAACTGAAACAAAAAGTAACACTGCAAGTTAATAAAAACAGTTACATCCAAAATGAATAAAAAAGACAGATCAAATAAATAGCATATGGTGTCAGGGATTCGCCTCTAGAGGCAGCTCTCATACTGAATAATTCAACCAGGAAAAACTATCGGCATGTATTTTTGCTGATAGCTAATAGTTACAACAATCAACTATCAGTGCAGATTAATTGGCAAAAACTATGAATCGGTCGACCTCTAGTTTGTATCATATAACTCATAAGTATTGCAGATATATTTCTATTTTTTTCTAGCACAAATCTCGCCTAATTTTACACCCTGATTCTAAGGTTTAAAGAAGACTATCTTACATATTCATGCAAAAATAATTCACTAATCCCACATAAATGCATTCACTGCCTTCACCAGTTGTAAAACCTGTGCACTGTGAAACACCATTGGAGATTTACTAATTACACATTGCCCAATATTACTTTGGTTTTTATAATTAATTAAAAACAGGTCTGTAATTTTGTAAATACTTTCCTAATATTAATTTGTTTTTTGTTATTAATTAAAAACAGGTCTGTAATTTTGTAAATACTTTCCTAATATTAATTTGGTTTTTATAATTAATTAAAAAAAAGGTCTGTAATTTTGTAAACACATGGGGGATGTGTATAAAGTATATGACATTTTGTTTGCAAATGATCTAACAAATGACTAGGGTAATGAGAAATGTGTTTTAGGATACTGACAGTTCATTTGCATTTTGTTTCTGTTTTATTCCTCTCTCCATCCTGCTATCCTTCTCTTGTGCCAGGTCATTTATTAGTTTGTCTGTTTGTCAAAATTTGCAAGTCCAAGTCTAGTTCTCTATATTTGGTGCCACTGTACTTGGCTTAGATCTTTAAGTATAGATTATTCCTTGTGTGATACCACCATGTCTGGCTGGGATTTCTGGTCATGTGGTGTATTCCCGCCTCATGCACAGTGTGATCCGAATTTAGTGCATTGAAATACGTAAATATGTTCAGTAAAAAGTGACACTTGTTGTGAAAGGCCAAAAGGAAATACAGCCAGTAAAATTTATCTCGTCATGAAGATTATACTACTACAATATTGTTTTAAAATGTGCAGTGATACTTGCATCAAGGTGAAAAAAAAACATAATGTAGGCTACTGAAATCTAAGATATAGTTGCATTACAATGCATAAAGATTTGGTTTATAATCACATCACGTCACCAGGAATGAAAATCAAATCAAACGCTGAGGGCTCTACAAATTCTGTGCTCATAGCATGCGATAAGCTAACGACAACATGTTTATTTGTCTATAGTTGCAAACCTGGACACACACAAGCATCTACACTATACACACTGTCTGCCCTGTATATGTCAGAATTCTGGAACGGAGAATAATAATTGCGTCCCACACTTGCAGCAGAAGACGGGATTGTTGCATTCGTGTAAGGAAAGCGGCGGTGGCGTGACGAGGCATCCTTGTTACGTATCTGTGTGTGTGTGTGTGCCTCGGGTGGCGTAGTGATGCTCTGCTGCTAAAAATAGACAGGGCTCTCTTTAGTCGTTAAAGTTCATTTTCTCCTCTGCCTGACTGCTGTTCTAACCTGCACACATGGAGTGCTTAAGGCTCCTGCTGTGCTTACACACAAGAGACATTACACATACTTTTGCACACACATACACATACACACTCACGCTACACACGAGTATAAACATATCTAAGAGCACCTGAGCCAAAGCTAATTGAATTTAGTTTGTTGTCATGCGGTTTACTGCGGTGAACCGAATTCCTGGTAGAACTGAATGACAACAATATTACGATGATATGCATATTTACGACAGTTCGTTCAGGTTCGCTGTGCACTATTGTGAGATATTTAAGTTGACGCTAGACTACACTGGGATTTTAGTCATCTGTGTGTCATGTTTAACAACACGTCATGCTTAGTACACCATCATCCATCCTGTTTGAGTTAAGATTAACTGCAAAAATATGTGCAAATCGTCATTCGTCTCTCTCTCTCTCTCTCTCTCTCTCTCTCTCTCTCTCTCTCTCTCTCTCTCTCTCTCTCTCTCTTTCTCTCTCTCTCTCTCTCTCTCTCTCTCTCTCTCTCTCTCTCTCTCTCTCTCTCTTTCTCTCTTTCTCTCTCTGTCTCTCTGTCTCTGTCTCTGTTTCTCTCTCTTTCAGCCATCCATGAGTTCCCTGAAGACATTTTTACTAAGGAACAGAGGAAGAGAGGGGCCGTGCTTCTGCATGTGCTATGTGTAAGTTAATCACACAATACACTTCTCTTCAATGCTGCCACAAACCCCTCCCTAGAGCTTCTATTATAAGAGATTATACACAATGGATGATTTTAAATGCATGCACTAAATAAAACCAAAAAGCAAACACATAGCATTGAGTCTAAAATAACTTTCTTACTATTATCCTGAAATCACTAACTCAGAAATATGCAATTAAAGGTCTGTTTTTTTTTTTTTTTATCACAAAGGTTCAGATAAGCAACTAACATGACTGAGCAGTTTAAAAAAGGCAATTCAAAATCTGTAATGTACCTGTTTTAATCAGAGTCACCGACTCAGAACAGAGCTACACTATATGGACAAAAAAAATTGGGGCACCTGATTTTCCCAGCCCTATGTGGTTTTTCTCCAAACTGTCCCCATACAATTGTATAGGATGTCTTGGAGGTGGTATCATACAATTTTTCCTTCACTCAAGCTAGGAGACCCGAACCTGTTTCAGCATGACAATGCCCCTGTGCATAAAACCAGCTCCATAAAGATATGCTTTACATGGGACGTTACAGGGCCTCCTCACCCTACATAATTACCTGACTTTACTAACACCCTTGTGGCTGAATGAGCACTTATCTTTACAAGCACAATACAAACTTTAGTGGAACATCTTCCCAGAAGAGTGGAGGCTACTATAACCGCAAATGGGGACTAAATTTGGAATGTGATGTTCAAAAAGCACATGCAAATCTTATGGTCAGGTGCCCACAAACTTTTGTTCATACAGTATAAATACATACTCTCTGTTTTTCTTTCTGAATTTCTTTCTTTCTTTTCTTTTCGTTCTAAACTTCATTGACTCAATATGTTTTGAAATTTTAACTGGAAATGTTGTGCCTTACAGCTTTAACAGTTTTTCTCCTTAATGATGGCACATATCTATTTAGGTTTTTTTTCTACTTAATCACTAATGTCATCCTACTACTGACTAAAAGTTCTTCATCAGGGAAACATTCGCCAAATAAGCAAAATTTTCAGTTTGTATGCATATAAGGTTTTCATGTTTAAATCCATTTTTTGGTCATTTTGAATGTATTGAAAAAATATATGAATAACACCTACAGTATATACAAATAAAACAAAAGTAAATCGCTAAATGAGGAACCTGGCTCTTTACTTAATATTCTTTCTCTTCCAGGCCATTTATATGTTCTACGCTCTCGCTATCGTCTGCGATGACTACTTCGTCCCCTCCCTGGAGAAGATCTCGGAGGTGAGAAAGTCTAATGGAGGGTGCCATATGAGCAGCCATGTGCTGACAGCTCAATTTGTTCCCTTTCCCTCATTTGAGATGTTAGCACAACGTGTCACCAAATCTAGTTAAAGGTCTTGGGGAGCATCTGGAAATTACAGTCCCCTTCAGACAGGCATTTTTTCCCCTTCAAATAGGGCTTTTTTTCAACCAAAGGTAATGCTGCTTTTGTGTGGAGCGATTGCACTAAAAGGAGCTTAGGCAAAGAAATGAGATTGAGCCGAGTCATAATCTTGTGAGATATGTGCCTTGTTTTGGGGATGCTTTTTTTCACACAGAGTCTCTTAATTGACCTCCATTTTTACCACTGTGCTGTGTTAAGGATGTTATGTAGGCTGTCTGACTGCATAATCATCTGTAGTGTTTCTCTTCATTTGCCTCAGAACCTGCAATTGAGTGAGGATGTGGCCGGGGCTACGTTCATGGCTGCTGGAAGCTCTGCTCCTGAGCTTTTCACTTCTCTGATTGGTCAGTTCAGAGGTCACTTCTATGTCATGATCACTTTTGGCATTTGATCACTTTTCTGTAACACAAACATTGAGTATTAAACGAAAAGACCTTTAACCCGGTCTGGGAACTAGGCCATTTAGAGGAATTAGAACCAGAAAATGTGTATGTGTTCTGAATTATTTTATAGACATGTAAATTGTTGTTTTTGTACATTGCAACTTGCATCAATCACTTTGCATTACTGTTACATGACAAACTGTAATTTCAAATGAGTAAAATGAATGCATATATATATTATATTATTATATGTCTACACATTCTTCTTCATTGATCACACAAGATTGTAGAATCTTGAATATATTAATCTCCATTAATCAGTTAAGCGATGATGTAATCCTTCTGGCAGATCTGAGTACTGCATAAAAACCATTTCAAAGCATCATGACTGTTTATAAGCCTCTAATCATAGCCTCGGTTTGATTGACAGGTGTATTCATCACTAAGGGGGATGTGGGAGTGGGAACAATTGTCGGGTCAGCTGTTTTCAACATCCTCGTCATCATCGGAGTGTGTGGCATCTTCGCTGGTCAGGTAACTGTCTGTTCCATCTGTTTTAATTAACACACACACGTAGATGTCGGAAGCAGGAAAAGTAGGCGGACATGTTTGTAAACTACTAAATACATACATTTTGTTTTGACATGACAGGGGATGCTGTTCTATGAAAATAACCAACCGCAAAGTAAAATTTCAGATGCTACCCTGAAGATTCTTTTCCTATAATGACACATTTTATAGTCTTATATCACGACAGCAATTTTCAATAATATCAAAATATGTATTAAAGAATGTGTAGTATGTTTGATCCTTTTATAGTTACATTAAATGGTGCAGAAACTCTTTGAAACTAAACCTTTCTGTTATTAAAACTTTATATTGTGGAAAAAGTCCCTATTAAATCAAAAATGAAGTTTTGTAGCTTTTTCTATGAACATGTTACATAAGCTAGTGTGCTCCAACACAATGTCAAAATGACCAACTTAACAACTTTAATGACATCATTCTGATGACATTACAAAAATTAATAACTTTTATGACATTAAGCACTTCATCTCCTCTTTGGATTTTCTGTCCATTCAGATGCCTTCAAGAATCTGAAGTGTTCTGCTCCAACATTGCCAATGTCACTGTTAGGCAAATGAAATCGTTTTCTCAAGCACGAGTTATAAAATGTGTTTTAGGCTGATCGAACTTGTGCGTTTTATTCAGTTTTCCAAATGTTCATGGAAATGTTGTGAAAAAAAAATAAAAAATCAAGTTATTGTCATTGCTCTGGCTCATGTCCATAGTAATATTAATATTGGTAATATATTAGCCATGGTATTGGCCATGGTAATATTTGTGAATATGTTCCATCCTAAATTCCTGTCTCATCGTAAAAATGACATCAAGACAGTTAAAAGCTCCTTATTTTGCATGCACGTGACATGTATTTTAAGGAGTACAAAACTTTGTTTTGAAGCCACTGTACTGTATAGCCTTATTACGGCTTTATTTGTGTAAAGCTGCTTTGAGACAGTGTCCATTGTAAAAAGCGCTATATAATTTTATTTAATTGAATTGACATGAACAATGAGCCTCCTACTTCTGCATTTATATTTTTTGTGATAGAAGGGTATATGCAAGAGTGAACGGGAAAGTTTTTAGGACTGTGGTGAGACTTGCGATGTTGTACGGTTTAGAGACAGTGGCACTGAGTAAAAGACAGGAGGTGGAGCTGGAGCTAGCAGAGCTGATGTTGAGATTTTCATTGGGATTGACGAGGATGGACAGGATTAGAAACGAGTTTATTAAAGGGGCCGGGCATGTTGGATGTTTTCGGGACAAAATGAGAGAGGCTCGATTGAGACAGTTTGGACATGTGCAGAGGAGGGACATGGGGTATATCGGTAGGAGAATGCTGAGGATGTAGCCGCCAGGAAGGTGGAAAAGTGGAAGGCCAAAGAGGAGGTTTATGAATGTGGTGAGGGAAGACATGCAGGTAGTTGGATTGAAAGAGGCAGATGTAGAGGACAGGGGGTATGGAGACGGATGATCCGCTGTGGCGACCCCTAATGGGAGAAGCCAAAAGAAGCTATAGTGAGACATCTTAAACTACTTTTTTAGATAAAACAGAAATCATACAAAAATCTATATAAGGGATACAAGAAAGGTGTTTGGGTTAGGGTTAGGGTTAGGGTTTTGCTTTTGCCTTGTGCCACTTTTATCTAGTTGTGAGCCAAAAGAAAGCACAAAGAGCAAAGTTATACATTATTAAAATCAGAAAAAGGGACAAGATGAGCTGTGCATTACTATTTAAAACTTCCTTATGGTTTGCATTGCATACATCATAATTATTTGTAATATTATATATTCATATATCTATAGTTTATTATTATTATTATATCTGAGTATATATAGTATTTTAAGCATCTTTTCTTTCTTTCTTTCTGATCAGTGATTACATTCTTAAAACTTGCTTTTGCTTGTACAGTTATTAGAACTATTGATACTGGTATTGGGTATCCCTCTGATGTGCATGTACTCAGATACCATGTGATACTACTACTTGACATGAGGATAGTGTTTGCTGATGCATTACTAAAAAGACAACAGTAAATGACATCAATTGGACATCATTTTATGCGAATATTGTTGGCAATCCAAGCAAAGCAGACACCCTGAGTGTCCCTGAGGAAGAACTATGAGACGATTTATACAATATGGAAAAAAGTACTGGGACACCTTTTTTTTTCCAGTAATAAGTGGTTCTCCCCCCAACTGTTACTGCAATTTGAAAGAACACATTTCTAGTATAAACACATAGTTTGTCTTTTAATGCAGTATCATTTAATTTTTCATTTATTTGGACTAGAAGACCTGTTCCAGCATGAATATATGGTGTACATGGGTTTTTAGTTTAAGATTCTGAGTTGCCAGTTATAGAGCTCTGACCGCTATTGTACTGAACACATTTGAGATGATTGGAACGCTGACTGCACCGCAGGTCTCCTCACCCTGCATCAGTACCTGACTTTACAAACACCCTTGGGGTGAATGAGCATAAATTTCCATTAACCACTGAAATCTAGTGAAATATCTTCCCAGAAGAGTGGAGGTTATTAAAACAGAGAATGGGGAATGAATATGGAATATAATGTTTAAAAAGCACCCATGAATCGCATGGTCGGGGGTCCATTAACTTTTGTCCATATACTTCTATAAGCACCAAACACTGAGGCACAGATGCTTTCTTTTCCCTCAGCCACCAAGGTTTACGCTTCATTGATAGCACTTACTGTAAGCTTATTGCAAATGACAATGCTTGCTGATGTATTTTAATAACGCTCTGTATTATAGTATTGACAGCTAAACAACAGTGCCCTTCACTAATATTGCCACCCATGCTAAATATGAACAAAGAAGGTTGTGAGAATGCTTGTTAGTGAGCCTATGTGTTACCACATATTTATAACCTATGAAACAGACAAAATGTTCACTTAGAGTGTACTTACTTTTGTTGCCAGACACTAATGGCTGTATGTTGGTGGAATTTTCTGAGGACAGTAAATTTATACTGCTTAAAAAGCTGCACATTGACTACTCTAAAATATATCCAAGTTTCATTTCCATAGTATTGTCACTTTAGAAGATAAACTAAAATGGTTGCGGAAACGTGAGGGATGTACTCACTTATGGGAGATACTGTATATTAGCATGAGGGACTTTTTATACAAACACGGGAGATGGAAGTGCACCAGTAGAATGTACATCTTTCAGTATGGCGTCAAATTACGCAAAAATGCATAGTACTGAGTGCAATGTTATTAATTGTTCTGAGAGTTGTGGAGTCCCAGCGTGTTACAGATGGTGCAACGATATAATTTTTTCATGTATTCACATTTCATTTGACTTAATATAGATTTTATTTTACTTTAATCTTTTCTTTCATTTTACTGTGAGCAGCTGCAATCCAACAATTTCCCTATAGGATCAATCAATTATACTGATTCTAAATCTGTGACCTATCCAAATATTCATCTTATCAAGGACAATCGTTTCTCGAATTTTGTACAGACAGTGAAGCGTGTCCAGTAACGACTTTTGCACCATCAAGCACCGCTCAATTTTCGTCTGTAAATGTCACATTCTAGTTGCATTTTATGCTTAAGCCTGAAGCCATAAGCCTAAGAAAAGAATCATCTAAGCAAAAAATTATTTTCTTTCCCTCTTTGTGCTAGAACTTTCTTTTTACCGGTGTTAGCATACCTGCATTAGTATGCATGAGCTGTTTCTGCCTGAAACATGAGTGACAGTGTGTGATCAGTAATGTGAATCTCGTTCTCTCGCTCACAGGCGGTGGCTCTTACCTGGTGGTCTCTGTTCCGAGACTCACTCTACTACATCTTCTCCGTTCTGGCTTTGATCTTGGTGAGTGTACGTGCCTGTGTATGTGCGAGAGAGCGAGAGAGAGATAAACGTCCCTGCGATTAAACTGAACAGTAGTCAAGCCAGACAAATGTTTGATTCTTTAATAAAATACACTTCTGAATAAAACTGATAAAATCCTGATTTGAAATATTTAATAATAACTGATGCTTGTTGCCATTAATTTGCTGCCTTTATTCATTTTTCTGAACTGCTCCTTCTAGGTCATCTACGATGGGTGTGTTGTGTGGTAAGTCTAATTACAGCCCTTCATTACTTTTACATATGAATGAATGCATCAAACAGGCTTATTACCTCTGCGCTATGCTTACAGGGAACAGCGTGCGCAATCAGCGAACATTATTTCCTCTTGTATAACAGCAAGTGTAGTCAATTGAGCATCGCTGTGGATGCTTCACACAGCATTTGTCATTCTTTGGTCCAAACGAACCGACTCCAAATAGAGCATGTATCTGGCACTAACCTTTATTTATCCGTCTTGTGAACTCTCTTTCAGGTGGGAGTCCATACTTCTGATTTCCATGTACGGAGTTTACATTCTCATCATGAAGTGAGTGCAAAAGTTTACATACCCCTTTGGACACATGGAAGAAAACACATATTACATCAAGACATTTAGGCCCTGATTTACTAAGTAAGGAATAAAACAACAGGACGTGGTGTTATGGTCAACGAAAAAACTTCTCATAGAACAATTATATTAAATGTTTTTTTTATCTGTTTACGTGCAGCTTTGAGCAGCTACAGATCCCTCTGTCCGGTGTTGCTATAGAACGCATTTGAATGACCACATTCAATATGAATTTGTAATTTGCTTAAACTACGAGCTAGAACTATGGAAAATAAACGAATACCCTCTGACCGATCGGATATGAGAAGTCAGCAGTTGTACATCACCTCATTGACGAAGGCAAATGAAATGCAAATGAAATTTCCGCTCAGTCCGTTTATTGCAGGTAATCCAAACAAAAAGTCTAATTAGAAGAATATCATGTGCAACACTGGGAGAGGAAGCAGAATATAAATGAGATTTATGTGTTCGATAAATGTTTCCAGTAACTCCTGTGAGTTTGTAAAAAAATGTATCACTGTGAAAAGAGTAAAAAAAATAAAGTAAAGTAAATAAATACTAAAGAAACTGTATTGATTAATGTTAAACATGTAATGTTCTGATTAGCACATTTCAGGTTTTTAATTTTTGGACATGTGCATTGCAGTACATGTACATTGTAATTCTTGTGTGTGTTTCTCACAAAAGTCACAAAAGAGTCACAAAAGCTTTTTATAAAATAAAAGCGCTATACAAATAAAAATAAATTGAATTTAGTTTTTACATGAAATAGAATACACAAATAGACTTTCTAATTCCAATATACAGTATAGTATACATTATGTAGTGAAAATAAACTTTCAATATTGCACATTGTGTAAATAAGTAAAATTGCATGTTCCTGACTATATAAGTAATATGTTGATCAACGGAATTAAGAAGTTAATGCATCGAGATTAACAAACTTGTGGTTGATGATAACGCTGATTATGGTTACTAAGGTAACAGTGAGATTCTTTTTATTAATTTAGTATTATATGTATTTTTTGTCGATTATATGAATTTCTGTCAATTTAACACGTCGTCTCAGTGTCTTAATTTCTACGTAAATTTGCTTGTTTTTAAGGTGACTTTAAAGCAGCAGTGACCTATATGTATGGATTTAATATTTATAATACTTCTTACTTACAAATTCATTAAGACAAACATGCAAAACTGGACACCACATGCACTGCTGATCATGTGATCAAGCAGGCACATGTTTTCACACAAAAAAACTTTCAACTTTAAATGAACATGAATCAAAATAATGATTCTCTTAATAAGTTCAATGGTTTGTATATCTATTTCCAAATGTAAAATCAGGACTTAGTATTAACTTTTAAACCCAAGAGAGGTTTTAGACTCCTTGGTTTCGCTTCTTGTTAATCTTATTTCTAGGTTGATTCTGATGTTGCAGGATACAGTTACTATTATAGTTTTAGGTTCCTAAAAAATTGGACTCTTTGAAGATAGTAGCCAAAAACCAAGTATACAAACCTTAATTTTTTCATTGTTGCATAATTGCTTGCATTTCTTAGTGACAACATTGAAACCATGTTGCACTAGTAAGAATAATATTTTTTGTTTATCCATAAAAAGAGAAGACAACAGATTGTTTGCTGTGTGCAGGTTTAACAGTCAGATTGCGAGCTTTGTGGAGCGGCGTTGCGGTGGTCCGGGTTGGTGCTGTCTCTGTGGAGAAACCCCTCGAAACGATGACACTGTGGAGGATGGAGCCAACTGCAATACATCTATGGTGCTTTTAAGAAAAGGTCACTTCCATTTTTTAATAACTCCATTTAATCCTATTGATAACAAGTAGTTAAACCTGGCCTTCTGCCTTTTTTTTATTACTGCTGAGAGCAAAGGAAAAAGTTTCATTTATGAAATCCGTTTACACTGCGATTGAAACACATTTGTTACACAGAATAATTAGAAGCCATCAGTCTGAAATAATAGTTTACACGATATGAATTTATTTGTTAATGTGCTATTTCTGACATTTTCTTTTCTTTTTTTTTTTGTTTCTCCGAAGAGTTTGTAATAATATTTTGAAATACTATTTTGATTAGATCACTTTAGAACTGGGAAGTTTGTGCTGTTCCGGACAGGGAACACCATGCCGCTGCTGCTCCCGCAGCTCTTCTTTTCCTAATTTAGTGTGAGCCTGTGTGTGTTTGTGCTGTTGCATCAGTCTGTTCATATGTTTTGTGTCTGTGTGTGTTTCGCGCTGTCAGCACTTGGTCATTGTTTTTGGTAACAGTCACATCGTTATCTGTGATGATCTCTGTGTGTTGGCGGAGGAAAGTCTGTGAAACTCTGGTAATCTGACATTTGTCAGTGCCTTTTAAAAAAAATACTTATACAAACTACAATTGTAAAAGTACAGAAAGCTGCAGTTATAATGGTCATACAAACACTGTTTCTAGAACAATACATGTGTAATGGTATTGAACAGTTTTATATAAATGATGATGATGTATTAATAATTTGTATTATTATTGTTTGTGTCAAATCATATTTCTATGCACTGTTCTCAGATCTGTGTAAAATAGTAAATCTCTGTACTGTTCTGAGGTCAGTGTAGGTTAATATATCCTATCTATTTCTTTTCTCAGGTCAGTTTAAAATAATACATCTTATTACTGTTACCCAGGTTAGTGTAAAATAATATATCTCAGTACTGTGTTCAGGTCCTTTTAGATTAATAAATCCTATTGCTGTTCCCAGGTCAGTTCAGAAAAATATATCGTATTACTGTTCCCTGCTCAGTTTAAAATAATATATTTTATTACTGTTCTCAGGTCAGTCTAGACTAATATATCTTGGTACTGTTCTCAGGTCAGTCTAGACTAATATATCTTGGTACTGTTCTCAGGTCAGTCTAGACTAATATATCTTGGTACTGTTCTCAGGTCAGTCTAGACTAATATATCTTGGTACTGTTCTCAGGTCAGTCTAGACTAATATATCTTGGTACTGTTCTCAGGTCAGTCTAGAATAATATATCTTGGTACTGTTCTCAGGTCAGTCTAGACTAATATATCTTGGTACTGTTCTCAGGTCAGTCTAGACTAATATATCTTGGTACTATTCTCAGGTCAGTCTAGACTAATATATCTTGGTACTATTCTCAGGTCAGTCCAGACTAATATATCTTGGTACTGTTCTCAGGTCAGTCTAGAATAATATATCTTGGTACTGTTCTCAGGTCAGTCTAGACTAATATATCTTGGTACTGTTCTCAGGTCAGTCTAGAATAATATATCTTGGTACTGTTCTCAGGTCAGCATAAAAAGTTATATCACTGTTTTTTTCTCAATTTAGTGTAGGTTGATATATATTTATACTGTTCCCAGGTCAGTCTGGTGCAGCACAGCAGGAATCTCCAGTGGTGATGGTGGATGAGCTGCTGATCCTCCGGCCTCACCAGCTCTCTTTTCCAGAGGCAGGTCTACGCATCATGATCACGCCCCATTTCTCACCTCGCACTCGTCTCAGCATGGCCGGCCGTGTATTAATCAGCGAAGTGAGAATGCACCTCACCCCATCAGCATACACTACACACCATCGCACACACTTTTTATACATTACAGTATATCATAGCAAGGTCATTTTCAGATTGAAGTCTTGTAGTTTACATAGCATGGCTCAGCCAGCAGGGGAACAGTCTGCAATGTTTCTAGTAGATTCTTCTTGGTTAGCGAAAACATTAAGAAATACTTTTTCAAAGGCTGAATGAAGGTGATACTGCTGGAAAAGAGAGTTTTCATAGTTTAAGGTTGCTGTCTGAAAATATCTATATACAGTGACCCTATCCACATTCATAACTAGGAGAAAAAACATTAAAAATAGGTATTCTACTTATTGATATTCATTGTTTTGCAAAACCAACTTCTGACCAATCAGATTCGAGAGTAAGGAACAGTATCTTTCATTTTCCAACTATCTTTCTGGTTTAAAAATGTATAAATATTTTTATAATGATTTTTCAAAATCCCATAGTCCTTAATTTGGAAAATTAAATGAATAGAATGATATATAGTATAGATCAAGGTTACTTTGTAATTGCTCATATTGTCATGCTTTAAAATAGATCACTGAGTCAACCCATTCCTGATGTTCAAAATGATAGAAACTGTTGACTTTGTTTTTCAGAGACAGAGGCTGATAAGGGAATCAGGGCAGATGGGAAGCCCTGTGAAGACATTCAGCTCCGGAGGAATTGAGAACGGAGGGAGTGTGGAGAGACCCCTTCAGGATGGAGAGAGGATAGACATTGATGGAACTGTAAAAGCAGATAACTCTCAGCCTGAGGAAGAGGATGACGGCGATGAAATCTTCAGACCTCACCGCTTGCCAGGTTATTTCAGACTTTCTTCTAGTCATTATGGATCAAATAGGCATGTTGTTGTGTCTTTATATCTGAAATAAATGAATAATCATTTCTATATTATCATGGCTGTGTTGAGCAGATAGGTGTGGCGCCCGTGTTAAGTGGGTAGTGTCATGGCCACTGGGTGTGCTGCTGTACTGCACTGTGCCAAACTGTATTCTTCCTCGCTGGCATCGCTGGTTTATGGTCACCTTTATCAGTTCAACACTCTGGATCGCCATCTTCTCCTACATGATGGTGTGGATGGTAAGCTCATAAATGACAAACAAACAAACAAACAAAATGAACAGAATACTGGAGGAACAGCTACTGAAATCTGGTGTGACTGCTACTTAATATTAATTAGCTCCACTTTTGTTTTTGACCAAAGAGCCCACAGTTTTCTTGGTTTTATTTTTGGCTTTCAAGACAAAGACAAAAGCAGAGACAAAAGCTATCCAAAATAAAAGCACAATAAAAGCAGGCCGAGATAAAAATGTGCGTTTCATGTCTGAGTGCTGAGTCATTTTCCCTTTGGTGAAGTCTACCAGCCTTCAAACTTAATGATATTAAATACTGCTATGTCAATATTTATCCCTTCAGGTCACCATTATCAGCTTCACCCTGGACATCCCGGATTATATCATGGGTATCACGTTCTTGGCAGCAGGCACCAGCGTGCCGGATTGCATGGCTAGCCTCATCGTAGCTCGCCAAGGTACGTGATATATATACAGGTGGTCCCTGACTTACAATGGAGATACATTCTGATGACCCTATTGTAACTTTAAAATATCCTAAGTTGAGACATTCCCTAGACTTCCCAGGAATCTTAAAGAATGCTGATCAGTATGGGGTAGTATAAGTGTAATTTGTTAATAATTTAAGACATCCTTCATCTTTGTCTTTTGGCTTCTCCCATTAGGGGTCACCACAGCGGATCATCCGTCTCCATACTACTCTGTCCTCTACATTTGCTTCTTTCTAACCAATTACCTGCACATCTTCCTTCACTACATCCATAAACCTCCTCCTTGGTCTTCCTCTTTTCCTCCTTCCTGGTGGCTCCATCCTCAGCATTTTACTACCGAAATACCCCATGTCCCTCCTCTACACATGTCCAAACCATCTCATTCGGGCCTCTCATTTTGTCCCCAAAACACCCTGTCCTCGTCACTCCCAATTAAAATCTCAACAGAGATGCTGTCTAGCTACACTGTCCCCTACACTGTCATCCTTTTGGAAATCTGCTACAATCACCAATCTTTCATTCCTAGGTACCCCTTTATCTAACTCACTCCAGTACTTTTCCTTCTCCTCCATCTCACAACCCACTTGTGGAGCATAAGCACTGATGACTTTTATCATCACAGCTTCAACCTCCAGCTTCACGTTCATTACCCTATCAGAAACTCTTTTCACCTCCACTTTCCATTTCTCTTTCCATCCACACCATGATAGAACAGTTTAAACCCACCGCCAGTGTTCCTGGTCTTACTCCCTTTTCACTTGGTCTCCTGAACACACAACATATCTCCCTTTCTCCTCTCCATCATATCAGCTAACTCTCTCCTTCTTTACCAGTCATAGTACCAACATTTAAAGTATCAACACTAACCTTCACTCTCCTCCACGTACGTGATTTGCATATTTAATTTGGCGCGTTTTACGCTGGATGCCCTTCCTAACGCAACCCTCCCCATTTATTAAAGTAAATATAGCGTGAAACATGAAATGTTCACTGATGAATCCAAATAGAAATTGATGAGTGTTTTTAAGAGTTGTATTTCCTGTGTGTGTGTGTTGTGTGTTTTAGGTATGGGAGACATGGCAGTGTCAAACTCAATAGGCAGTAATATATTTGACATCTTGCTGGGTTTGGGCTTCCCATGGATGCTCAGAACGCTGGTGGTCGAACATGGATCATCGGTAAACACTCTTTCTCTCATTCCTAAACCTAAATTATGACATAGGACATACATTTGAGATGTTTCAATGGATACAATTCATTGGAAAGGATATTTAAAAAAAAAAAAGCACTGTGTTATATATCTCATCCAATCATACACATCTTTAACCCCATGATAACTGAAAACATGCTCATTGTTTCTATATTTCCTTTGTAATTTTACACAAATGGTGCAAGGCTAATTTAGTTCACCAGGTATGGACAATTGTGATCCCAAAGCATGTCTTTTTATTGTTGTTTTTCCTCAAATTACCACTTTAGATACAGTCTCTAATGGATAAATACACATAATTCATAAAACAGAGGCGATCCACAACCCAGCTTTCATCCTCTGAAAAATTCATACTGGTCTTCACACATCTTTTACCTCATGAGCGTGACCTTAATCTTCCCTCAGCTGAGGCGTTTGTTCGCAGTTTACAGCTCCGCACAGACACATCTGCCTTGACCGCCGTTTACACGCCATTGTGATAGATGACTAGTTTTATTTGACGTAATGTCTGGGTTTGAATTTTTTTTTTTATTTGTCACACACAATCCAACATCCAGAAATATACAAGTGAAATGTTTATAAAGACTGCTCTAGGACATCAATGAAATAAAACAATTATAATAAAATGTGAGAGAATAATAAAGTGAAAAAGAATACACATTTCAAGAATCAAAATAGAATTAAGAGGAAAATAAAATAGAATTTACATTGTAATACAATATAATTGCAGTAGAAATATTGTAAACATTGAAATATACATGCAAAACTTTTTACTTTCCCAGTAGGCAGTGTTTTTTATTATGTTCTTCAAATAATAAAAACTAGTCTTGAATAAGTTGGGATCTTTTTTAAGTAAATGTACACACACACACACACACACACACACACACACACACACACACACACACACACTCACACACACACACACACACACACACACACACACACACACACACACACACACACACACACTCAGAAGTAAGATGTGAATATTTTTTACTGGATTTTCACGAATGCCATTAAAAAACATCTCGTGTGAATGCTCTTCCTGAATAAATCCGTTCGTATCCAGCTGAACAAATAGGACGGTGTTGGTATTTCATTAATACCATGTTCCTTATTCAAAAGTTCTTCGTGGTTTTGAATGCATACGATTGCTATTGTAAGAGAAAAAATCTATAACCAGGATGTTCTGAAGATGTAAAAGCCCATGCAGGGTTTAAATTGATATATTTTGGTGTAATATGTTTCTTTTTTTGCAATGCCAGGTGTACATCAACAACAAGGGTCTGGTGTACTCAGTTATCCTGCTTCTCGCATCCGTCTTCCTTACTGTGAGTAACACTGTTGCTGACACTCACACACTGTAATAAATGACGTTATTGTAGTCAGTGGTGGACAAAGAACACAAACCATGTACTTGAGTTAAGGTAGAGATACAGTAGGTCAAATATGACTCCAGTAAAAGTGTTTCCTTTAAACTTGAGTTAAAGTACAAAAGTATTTGCCTTCAAATGTACGTATCCAAAGCGATAAGCGGAGGAGGAGGGAAAACTTTTTTTTTTTACTTTCACTTCTGTACACTACGTATCCCTAAACATTTAATTTTTTACTTTTTTTCTTTGCTTATCTTAAATTTCGTCACAATCTTCACTTTCTGGCTTCGCCTCGCCATCTAGCATTTAGCATCTAGAATTTAGCGTCTAGCATTTAGCATCTAGCATTTTTTGCTCGCGTAACAAAGCAAAAAATTGACAGAGTGACCGCTCGTATCTCTGAAAACTCGTACATGTATGCACTCGTAGGTCAGGGTACCACTGTATTCTGATTTATTATGGCTGTAATGTTCCTATTATCATTTTTTACTCTTTTTTTTTTTTTTTCAACTCGGTGTATGTGAAAAGACTCTAATGTAACTTTAAGAATACCGATCAATTAGTAAGAATATTAATAGATATTAATAAGTCAAACACTGATTGATAGCATTTAAAATGATCATGAGAAACAGGATTTCCTTCCATCATTTATTACTCTCGAAAACTGGTGCTGAACTGCATGTGCGGCGATCAATACAAGTTCAAAACGGAGAGTGAAGTTAAAGTCTAAACCCAAACGGAAATACTTTAGTAAAGTACAGATACGCGAAAAAGCTACTTAAGTACAGTAACAAATTGCATCTACCTCATCACTGTCCACCAGTGATTGTATTGGGGAACCAGTAGAAGAACAGAATAAATAAACAAAACAGCATCTACTTTAAATGTAGTACAAGTACTTTTTTGTACATGATTTTAAATCCAAGCATTTATTTGTGTGCTTTCTCATGCGTTCCAGGTGATGAGTGTTCACCTGAATGGCTGGAAGCTGGACCGCCGTTTGGGTTTCGGCCTCTTGCTGCTTTACTCAATCTTCCTCCTCTGCTCCATTCTCTTTGGGCAGCTTTAAAAAAAATCACAACCCTGTACATCCTATTTACATCCAAGTCCAACAGTCAAACAAGTTTTGTTCTCGTTTTCAGTTTGATTTATTCACACTGGACATGGTGTTAACCTGAGCTGAATCTCAGGCCAAAGCAGAGACAGTGGAGGAAAGGAAGGAGGGACAGACGGACTCACAGCTCAGAAGGAAAGATTTTGAAACCGGATCCGTCTGGATTACGAATGCAGTTACACTGTACATGTACAGCTTTTTTTTTGGGTGTTTTTTTGTTGTTTTGTTTTATCAAGTTCACACTGAATCAGTTCCAAAAGTGTTCCACTTCATCCATAAAAAGCACTGCTGCCTAATCCTGAGAAGATTGAAACGGCAGTAAACGCGATATATATATTTATCTCTCAGAGTTGTTACAAATGCTCCAGAAGCTTCCACATTCTTTGTGATGGCTGCGCAACGTCAGTATTAAATCAATCAGCCGGGATGAACAACCGCCTCAGACGAATGACACATTCACTGTATATTCAATTTTATTCATTCAGAAGATGAATGCGTACAACTGAGAAGGCGTACAACTGAGAAACAAATCCGCTCTCCGAGTCCGATTCCAAACAAAACTGAGCAGTCAAGGGATCTGAGGATTTCAACTCGCATCTTAAATCACGTTACGAGGCCCGAAAACATGACGAGGATCCGGTTTCACCAGCTGAAGATGATTGTAAGTTACAATGTAGGAAAAAAGAAAACAAGCATGGTTTCGAATTTATTGCAAAAGACACACTGGGTATATCTTCCCAAGTAGCCCGGAAAGTTATCACAGATTAAAACGTGTTGTGATGTTTTTCAGTATAACCAGCCTATCAGAAGCGTGATTCAAGATAAACAGGAAACACTGCATCCACAATCGACACGGGTCAAGAAGCAGGGAAGTGGTTACGTATCTGTCAATATCAGTTTTATGCCTTTTTTTGTGTGTTCTGCCACTTATAAACTAATAACAGCCATCAGGAGGTTTGATGACAAAGCAATCAAGAGCAGGATTCAAAGGATCTTCCTACAAGACGAATAACTCATTAAACATCTTCACCATAAAACTTGGACTTTGACACTAATAGGGAACACTAACTAGGTGACAAAAATATCTACAGACAATCAGTGAGTAAAACCCAACTCTTATCCCATACAATGATTCACCCTGTGTGCCCTTTTTTCCATAGAAGCAGAACAAAATCCTCTTTTCTCCACCATAACCCAATTCCAGCCACTGATGTAGCTCACCAATACATCCGAATTTTACTGGAATTACCGAATATTTTAAAAACAAACATAGTGTGTGAACACTGGGGGAAACATAACTAGGATTTTTAGTTATCAACTAAATGAAATGTTCTAATACATGCCCTGATCATTCATTCTAAGTGACTAACTCATTTTGTTATCAAATCTGGAACTGACTAATCTAAAAAAAAAAAGAAAGCAGAGAAACGTCACAAGAAAACATGCACTCAATACTCAAACATCATACCGAGTACAAATAAAATAGACAAAATGAGTGAAAATAAGGAGCTAGTTTTATTTATTTAGTACCTACTACAGACAGGTGTAGGGGTCACATTATACATGGCTATTAGAAGGTTACAAACTTATGACAAACAACAAAACGGCTAGAAATTGCTGGTTTATAAGATTATTTTTATTTGGAGTGGAAAGAATTAAGCCTAAATATAAAAAAAAACTTTTCCAGGTCCCCTGGTGGTCTAGTGGTTAAGATGCAGCGCTCCCACCGCTGCGACCCGGGTTCGATTCCTGGTCAGGGAACCATCCCCAGCCACTCTTAGTGCCGGTCCCAAGCCCGGATAAATTGGGGAGGGTTGCGTTAGGAAGGGCATCCAGCGTAAAACATGTGCCAAATCAAACGTGCAGAGGATCCGCTGTGGCGACCCCTAACGGGAGAAGCCGAAAAGAAAGCTTATAAAAAAAACTTTTCCAGTATACCAACATTTTTAAAGTAGTTATTAATTGCATATTTTGCAAAATAATTTATTTGTTAAAAATTTCATCAAATAATAATAATTACCGACCTGATATTGCGTAGTTCCTCTTGTGCCACTTAAACAAATGAGACGTCTAAGGCCTGGAATTCCCAAGATTTCTGAAGGTGTGCTGTGGTGTCTGGCACCAAGACTTTAAGTCCTTTAGCTTTAGTGATTTAGCTCGGACATTTGTTACACACACACACACACACACACACACACACACACACACACACACACACACACACACAATACAGTCAACCCTCGATAATTCGCGGTTTGGAACCTGCGGCTTGGAAAATTTGCGGGTTCTCACTTGGAACCGAACTAACAGCAAGTTGTGGATTATCTTAAAATTCGCAGGACCGGGTGTTCAGGAACGTTAGGAATAACATTATCCTATAGCAGTTTTTACTAACAAATTTCATACCATAACATCATTGGAAAGATGATTTCACTAAGGTACCATACGGGCTGCGGGGGGTTCGTCCAAAATTCACGGATTTTCAGAACTCCTGGTGGGTTTTAGAACGTAGATCCGGAGGACCACTGTATTGGCAAAAGTTTATGGACACCTGGACATAAGTATGGTATGTGCTTTTTGAGTATCGCAAGTGCTAATTCGCCCGTATAATTCCCTTCACTCTTCTGGGATGCTACACTAGATTTTGGAGTGTGCTTGTGGATATTTGTGTTGAGGTACTGATGTAGGTGAGGTGAGGAGGCCTGGGGTGCAGTCAGCGTTCTTATTCATCCCAAAGGGGTTTATTAGGGTTATGATCAGAGCTCTATAGCAGCCCACTCAAGATCTTCCTCTCCAAACCATGAAAACCAGATCTTCATGGAGCTCGCATTGTGCATAGGGACATTGCCATACTGGAACAGGTTTGGGTTTACAAGGTCAAGTCAATATATATATATATACAGTGAGGAAAATAAGTATTTGAACACCCTGCTATTTTGCAAGTTCTCCCACTTAGAAATCATGGAGGGGTCTGAAATTGTCATCGTAGGTGCATGTCCACTGTGAGAGACATAATCTAAAAAAAAAAAATCCAGAAATCACAATATATGATTTTTTAACTATTTATTTGTATGATACAAATAATTTTTTATACACAAGTTCATTCTTAAACTTTAACTTTGTACAAAAGCTCTTCAGCTGGTGCGACCCAATGCAGGTGTTTTATCATATAATGATGGTTTCAGCAGATGTTTTTTCCCATCTTGAACAATAGTCAAGTGATGCATGGACGTGTCAGGTAGAACCAGCTCGCTCAGTTCCAATTTCTCACCTCTAAACGTTCGGATTAGTTCGAGTCGTGTTTGTATACTGTACGTAATTTCGTGTTTCGTAAAAGTAACTGTTTTGCACTGACCGTAGCAATACTTCAGAAGCGTGGACGAGGACGTCCCTGTGTGTGCGTGTGGGTTTTTTTATTAGAGTAATTAGAGCTACAGTGATTTGACTAGTAGCATATCCTGCACACAAAGAGGCTCTTTTTTTATTATTTTTTATTTTTTTCCCACAGCGTTGAAAAAGATTTGTAGAAATACATAAAACGTGAATCCTTTGGATTTTTAGCATTTCTAGAATAGCACTGTTACTATTTAATTATTAAATTTTTTTTTTTTTTAGTGATCACGATGTTTGATAAAAAAAAATTATGTTTTTACGGGTTTTGTTATCCTGGTTGTGTATGTTTAGGTACGATCAATGTTTATATTATCGAGATCTTTAAATATTTCATATATATATATATATATATATATATATATATATATATATATATATATATATATATATATATAATGTATGTGTGTGTGTGTGTGTGTGTGTGTGTGTGTGTGTGTATGCAACATTGTTAGTATTAAAAGCATTAAAAAAAGTCTTCTTTATGTTTACTAAAATAAATAAATAAAAGAGCGAGAGAGAAGAATTGACAGTTTTATATAAGAACAGATGTCAGAACCTAGATTTGTGATGTTTTTAATATTTATAAAAGAATGAAGAAAACGTGTATAAATAATATTGCTATAGTGTGACTTATGTTCTAGGGCATGTTTTCGAATGTGTGTTTTAATGGACTGCGTCCTTCCAAAATATTTTACAAGTAGGCTATGAGTTGTCCGATTGATTGATTATCCCACCCTTTATTTGTCCGAATGTTTTCCAGAAGAATTAGACATCTTGGTTGATGTATATATTTATTTACAAATTATTTGTCTTGTTTCTTGATTATGAAGTGTACTGTAAAAAAGAAAAAAAAAAAGAAAAAAATATATCCCTAATATGTACATCACATCACTCATGTTATTGAACATCCTCCACTGTTTTGTCACTTTTCCCTTGCATGAGGACTGTACCATTCGGTTCAAACTATCATTTCGGGGTGTTTTTTTTTTTTTCCCCACTCTTGACCCTTGTGTTTGTTTTGTTTTTTGTGCTTATCTATGAAAAACTCATCACCAGCTTTAACGAAGAAGGACTTTAAAGATCCTGTCAATCGGTTTCGTTCATTTCGCTCATCACTAGAAAAGAAAGGGAAATGTATTCTGTAGACTTAAAGTAACTATTAGAAACCTTTATATGTTGTTGAGTGCAATAAACAAACCAATGTGCAATAAGAATAGTAGCACTTGTATATTTCTGTTTCGAGGTTTAAACGCATTAAAGGAGATTTCTGGCCCTGAAACACAACATTCAGTGTTCTAGTGTGTGATTGTGCGTCATATGCGCGGCTCAGTAGCTCCCTCTGCTGTTCACTCAGCTCTAAGGCTTCATACACACTTCTCCAAATGGAGTCATGAGAGACGAAACATTTTTCCACCACAATGTGAGCAGCAATACTCCATTTTTATTTCAGATTTTAGACCTATTTTATAAATATTTAACACATTTCTGTTCACAGCTGACATGCTTTATGTGATATTATTAACCCTGACACTATTTTAACACAAAACTACTAAAGTTGTACTTTGCTACAACAGAATTCTTTTTTTTATATTTTATGCTGACTTACAAAAGTGATATTTGAAGGCAAAATATTGACTAAAAATTTCATTGAGAAATGACATTTTAAATGACATATTACACAAGCTCATTAATTTAACTAAAACCAGACAATATGGACAAATGATTATGGACAACTGACTATTGGATTCATGTGCTTTTTGTACATCCAATTCCACATTTAGTCGCTATTATCAGTTATAATAACCTCCACTCTCCCGGGAAGATGTTCCACTAGAGTTTGAAGTGTGCTTGTGGAGATTTGCGCTTTTTCAGCCACAAGGGTTTTGGTAAAGTCGGGAACTGATGAAGGTGAAGTGAGGAGGTCTGGGGTTCAGCTAATCTAAAAGGAAGTAAGATGATAAAATCGTCTATTTATCCAATATTTTCTGAGCATCTCAGTAAAAGCATCTAAAGGAAATCATTTCTCAAACATCGTGATGGGAAATTTGGAATAAATTTTTTTTTTTTTTAATTTAGGACCAAAGCAAGGAAAAAAAAAAGATTGAATTTCTATTAAAATATATGCAGGGTGATTCAGAGAAAAATAGAAACCTTTTCCCAATAGAATAAAATTCTTATCAAAAGCAAATCTAGTAAAATAATCAATTTGTTTAAAAAAAAAAGAATAAAATGCATAAATGTTTATTTTAGTTTTATTTATATTCTAAACATACTTTACTCATAACAGTCTACCCTCTCATACATAAACACAAATCCTAACCCAGTTTCCAAGTATCGTAATGCAAAATACATTTTCCAAAATAAAAAAAAGGAGAAATTGTTTGGCTTTAATTGAGTCCCAAAGTAGGAAAAACGATTTCATTTACATAAAAACTGATAAATCCTTGCCGGGTAACAGTGGGAACATTCATTATCGTAAAGCTGCTGCTGCATCTACACATAACGCATCCCATAAAGCGACATCACCTGAAAACCCTCTGTTTACGTTTCTACTCCACCTGTATTCATGTCTGCACTACAAAAATATGTCTGTGTAGAAAAATCATCATCAGTTTGAAACACATTGACCTCAGAAACCGAAGACACACGAGACGTGTTCTTTTTAACTTAAGTTTGGTTTTATTTGAAGGTTAAAGTTAATCCCATGCTGTGTTTCAGTAAGAATACAGATGGTGCGTTTTGGCTCCGATCAGAATATCCAGTAGTACAAATCAGATTCAAGTTACACATACTGAACGGGTGAGAAGTAAACGAGAAAGTTCTAGAGAGCAAAAGAGGAAATCGGAGAGGGAGAGAGAGAGCGCCTAAGCGGAGGCAAAGAAACCTGCATCTGAAACAAGTTTGACGAAAAAATAAAAGCTGAGGAGTTCCCCTGGGGTCTTTCCCCACCACTCAATAATTAGACATGTTCACATGCACTGCTGGAGCGACGTTCTGCATAGAGGCCGGTGTGTGTGTAAAGCGACAAAAACAGACTGGTGGCCAAACACAACGGCTTTAAAAACGAGCACCTGAAAATATAATAGGCATCCCTTGTTTAATGTTTAAAAAATATATGCAGAAAGGGGGGAAAAAATGCCCTTTGCAGGGTGTTGCATCTCCCAGAATAGACAGCAAAGATTTAGTATCCCAGCTGCCAGGACACAGTCAACAATGTGTGTGATTACAGAACTAATAAATCTGACAATCACAAAACAGAGGCAAATGACGCCGTACCGCTACCACGCGCTGAATTAAAAGCAAAGTGAGACATAAAATAAGCCCATACGCAGACGACACGCAGAGACTTTTATACAAATAGACCAGCAGGGGAAGTTCGCCACAATGCTCATTCACTCAGGAGATCGAATTCATGTGTGGATTCATGTAGTGCCATGATTAAGGGCAGGAAAGAGAGAGGGGCAGGAGGGACATTTAAAAATGCCAGGGGAATAACCCAAAAGAGTAGAGCGCTAAACCGACATACAGAAGAGAAAGTGGAAATGTGTGGAAAAGACAGGGTGACTTCGGAGCTCTTTTGGTGACACCATGGAGACCTGAGAGGGATGGGACCGGACACTTGGGATGCGATAGAGAGACAGAGAAAAAAAAGAGAGAGAATAGAGGGGGGGAAAAAAGTGTCCCATGTGATGTCTCACTGGGTCTCGTCTTCCACATCCTGCAGTGCTTCTTTATTCTGTTCTTCACCTGAGACGAGAACAGATCACATGTAAGCTAAATTACATTTTGGTATAAACACAACTTCAAACATTAAATCAATACATTTTTAAATGTGTAAAAGTGCTAACCGTACACAATAGTGCAACCAAGGATGATAACTGAGTGTGGTTTTTAAAGTGACTATAAAGCTCACTCACACACACAAGGTGCTGTGTTGAATGTGTACCAAAAAAAACAAAAAACAAAACATTAAAATTCACAACCTATGCAAGGCGGTTTTAGCTCTACTGGAACTTCATTAACAGGCATGAGAACCCTGCTAGGATTTCTTAGCCGCTTGCTACTTGGCAACATAGCCAAGGCGACTGCATGGCCAACTGGCTCACGCCGACGTGTGGTGAGGAATTAGCAAGGAGCAAAATAAAGGCCCAGAAACAAAAAGAACAGAAAAAGTGATCAGTGATGTCACACGGGCTCCGCTAGCTGGAGTAAGAATTCATACAAGTGCAAAAGAGTAGACGAACACAACGTGAACAGGAGGCGCACACTGCCCTTGTGACAATAAATAGATCTTTACTTGGACACACACAGTAGGATGCAATGGAGTTAGTGAGAAGCAGAGGAGCAGCAGGGGTGAGAAAGAAAAGGTGAGATGAAGCACAGCAGATAGAGAGAACTTACAAAGAGGAGCTCTAGTGGGAAATGAGGGGGTGAGGTCCTTACGAATCTATGCCAGTCACATGGAGAGAGTGAAAAGGTTAGAGAACTGGGGAGCATACATTAGAGAGAGAGGAGAGAGAGAGAGAGGCGAAGTAACAAACCAGGGAAATGGGGGGGACGGGACACAAATGACAATTTTGAGAGGTGCAAAATAAAGAAAGAAACAACCAAGCAAGAAAAACAAGAAAGAAATGAAATTAAGGGGGGTGGGGGGGGCTTTGGGGGAGCTTTGGGCTGCTCTGGGGCTCGACGGTTTTGCGTGCTTTCTTACCGTCTCCCTGCATGTCTGAAGTCCATAGTGTCAGGTTGTCACGTAGCAGCTGCATGATAAGTGTTGAGTCCTTATAGCTCTCCTCACTGAGTGTGTCCAGTTCTGCAATCGCATCATCAAACGCAGCCTTCGCCAACCTAAATTGAGGAGAACAACCGGGTCAAAGGTCAGGCCAATTTACATTTCACGCAATCTCCTTTAGCTCTCATTTTAGCCAGCTCACAACATCTGTAGAAAATTGAATTCTACAAAGCACCTTCACTACAAATACTAGTTATAACACACACACACACACACACACACACACACACACACACACACACACACACACACACACACACACACACACACACACACACACACACACACAATTCGGTTAGGGGGAGGAAATGCAAAACAAAATTGCTTATTTTCTTTAATTCATGCAGTTTATAAATATTATTAATATTTGTGATTAACATTTAAAAGATTTTAAATAAAAGCTCTATTAGGAGGTGATCGGAAGACAGGAGACCCAGGAGACAATTCTGGGTCGTTTAAGACTTGTTTTGTTTGTAATTCCATTCATGTTCTTTCATAATTTGGATGTCTTCAGTACAAATGTTCGATATTAAAAAGTAATAGAAAATAAAGGAAAACCATGAAAGGAGAATGTGTGCCCACAATTTGAATGGTACTGCAGTTACTATGGAAACAAAATTGTCACAACTGTTGTTACAAAAAAACTAACACCTGCAGATATTTAATATACCATATTGTAAATTGTTATGATTTATCCAGCTATGAATAATGCCTAACAGACCGTCACACGTTGATGAATTAGCGAGGTGCTGTGGCCACGTCCCATCAGGCGCATGGCTGATGATTCACAAAGACATGAAGGGCTGGTTTGATGTTTCACACTACACACAGCAAATGGCAGCTTTTTCAACAGTGCTTTCTATCACGCTCATCCGTAGGTGGTTGATGAATGAAATGCGGCGTGATCAGAAAGAAGACTCGAAATCGTCAGAGCTGCTTTTATGCGTACTCGACATGAATATATGCATGTGAGGAATATGACAATAAAACACATCGAAGAGGATTAATCAGGTTAAACTCAAGCCTGAAAGGTTTCTACTGGACTCATTAAATACACAAGTCCCCTCTAGAATAAAACTCCATTTAGCCTATAGGATAAATTTTTTTTTTTTTTTAAATAACGATTGGAAACCATTGGTAATCATGTCTGGATCTGGAAACTGTGCGTGTTTACAAAGTTACAACAGACATTTTTACATGCGACAGTTAAAATCTCGCTTCAACGGTCCCTCACGAATGTATACGTTTGTTTAGACTTCGCTGCACACTTTGAGTGCATTTTATTTTTTATTAGTTAAATATATTTAGTTTTCTTTTTTATTTTTACTTGAAAACATACACAACAATGCCAGGAGTATGTTAAAAAAAAAAAAAGGAAAAGAAAAGAAACTAGAGAGTTAGCGCAGTGTCACTGTGGCCACTCACTCCGTACCAGAAATAAGATTTGTTTGGCACATGCAAGCAAACGCTTAAGAATCTATAGCGCTAGCGTTAACCGCTAACCAGGAAGTAGCTAGCAGCAAATGCTATGGATTCTTTAGTGTTTTATGTACAGCTTCAAGAATTTATTTTTAAAGGAGAAAATCCTGACAATTTCAAGTAGAACATTTAAGTAGAACATATCTTTAAGAAAATTAACATTAAATGTAAAAATAAAAACATCTTTCGGCTTCTCCCATTAGGGGTCGCCACAGCGGATCATCCGTCTCCATAACCCCCCTGTAATTTCTGCTTCGTGCTCCGCATATTTGATTTGGCACGTTTAATGCTGGATGCCCTTCCTAACGCAACCCTCACCATTTATCCAGGCTTGGGACCGGCATTAAGAGTGCACTGGCTTGTGCAGCCCTAATGGCTGGGGAAAAACATCTGTATTACCCAAATGAGGTCAACCAAATAAACTATTTAATTACATTTTTCAATTTATTTAATTACATTTAATCAATGTGTCAATTTCATTGATTACTCAATTTAATCAATATAATAAGTGTATTTAATTAATTTGATTCAATTTATTTCTATAAAATATTTTATATATTATTTAACCAAGCCAGCATTTTATTTAAAATTGTTTTAAACATATAAACTCTTGATGTTCACATGTTAATAATAATAAAAAACTGTGTTAAAAAAAAACGACAAGCAATTTTAGGTTTGGCATTTCTTCAACCTAACCGTACTGAAATTTACCGAACCGTGACTTGAAAACCGAGGTGCCACATCTTCCACAAACACAGAGATGTAATTTGTAGGAATTCTCATCTGAACACCTAAGTGTTGCTGAAGCATTAAAAAAAAATGTATGAAGTCTAAAAGGCATTTCTATCTCCACAGGATCAGGAAATCATAATAAAGATAAAGGTTTAAGGACGTATCCTTATTCTGTGTTGTGTTATTAGTGTTTTTTGGGAAAACTTTAATAGGACAAGCTTATTTTATACACACAGAACAGCAGCTGCTCCCTGTGATTACATTCAACAAGCCATTTAATCATGGTGGCGCTGAAGTGAAATGCCTCATGGGTTGACTCACCCAAAACTGACTGGCGTGTTTGACTTTGAACCATAAATAACCTGACAGCTCTTTTAACTCGAGCATTCATTTCAAAGTAACCGAGAGGTACTGTTGGTGAAGAATTACTGAGCAAAGACGTGTCTTCAATCATGCGATTTGTAACGCAAACGGATCGGATACGAAAACATAACGAGACCAATCCGATCCTGTGGTGCTGCTTTCACACCTTTGGTTACGGGGAAGAAGAAGTGCGAGATGAATCAAACGAACTTGTGTATTTTTGACTTGCAGCATCTTTGTAGATGCAATCTGATAAATATGGTTGCAAGGTGCAAAGTGAGGCAAAGGGCAGAGCTGTAGCACTGGAGAACTCTAAATAAATACTGTGTTCTAAATACTTGGGCAGGCAAACAATTTGAGAAAAACGCGACGCAAACAGCAATCATGAAGAACTTAGATGAATTATTAGATAATTAGACAACTGTGTTTGCCGTGCTTAAGTGGATTTCATGCACATTTAGTAAAAGGTTTGTTTACCTTATTCCTGACTAATGTTTATCAAACACATTTTCATGTTTTTTCACATTTTTGAAGATTGCATGCATCCTTCCCTCAACTGAGCATGCACAGAAGATTCCGTGGAGACTAAAATGTAAACGTGAATAAGGAATAGAAGTTGAAAGCTTATTTCGGGGTTTATCCTAGACGCTTCTGGAGCTGACCTGCAGGCGCGGTCCGGAGAATTGAGGATCTCGTAGTAGAAGACGGAGAAGTTGAGTGCCAGCCCCAGGCGGATGGGGTGTGTCGGCGGCAGTTCGATCATGGCGATGTCGCTGGCTGCTTTGTACGCTACCAAGCTGTTCTCGGCTGCTTCCTTCCTGTCGTTGCCTGTAGCAAACTCTGCCAAGTACCTGTGGTAGTCGCCCTTCCTGTGTACACACACACACACACGAGCATCTTAAAACTTGTTTTTGAAAAGTTGTAATGCACAAGCCAGACATTAGAAAACATCCAATAAAAGAAAAATCACCATTTCTGGGTGAAAAAGAAAATCGTGTGAATGCGAACGTACATTTTGTAATAGAAAACCTTTGACTCGCCCGTGTTGGCTGCAGGAATGAGGTGTTTGTCCAGTACATCCAGAATGTCATTGCAGATTGATTTCAGCTCTTTCTCAACCTATAACGGAAACACATGTGTTTTATATAAAAGTAGATTACAAGCCAACACTATGGGTGCAGGATAAATCAGTCACAGTATTAAAGCCATTTAAAACACACAGATGGTTAGAATTAGAGAAAGGATATACACCCATGCCATTATGGTGCTAATGGATTAGGCTAATGTTATAATTACTGAAATGCCATGCAGGTTGAAAACAACACGGTGGAACATCCGCCGAGTGAAAAATAAAAAATGCGTGCAACATCTGGTTTCGATGACCTTAAAACAAAACTAAGAGTCAATAACCTAAGGGTGCTTTCACACTTGTGTTTGTTTCTACAGAAGGAAAGAAGAACACCAGCTGGAGTGACACTGGTGTCAATATGGAGCAGGAAGACGTGGAAATCATCGAACAATGCGCTCAGAGTAACCATAGCGACATTTCCAGTCAGATTGGTTAGCTTACTAGCCTAGCGTTTCATCTAAATAATCTACATTTATCAAGTTACACTGCATGCGGATGAGAAAAATAGACGTTAACAATAAATAACGCGGTGATGGTAAATAATATAAACGTCCATAGGTTCTTGTAAGAACAAGATTTTCAACAGCGCACATGTCCCCCGTTTCCCCCCAACTTGCTTACTGGCTGTTTAGGAAGCAAAAAGCCACTATTTTTTAATTCGAAAGCTTCATTGTAACAATACATAGAGAAAAATGATCACAGGCAGCTTAATTTCAAAGCAACAACATTAAGTCGGGAAAAATTCTACTGGGAAAAAATCTGGTGGAATACAAAAGCACCAGAACAGATAATTATGGGAGAGATAATGGTGTGAATGCACACTTTGATATGAAATAGCACAAAAAAAAAAACAGGTCAATGTGGCAAGGTAACAGTTTTAAAAGGGATGCAGTCTCACTGTTTGCCTGTATTCACGGATCATTTTGAGTTTGTCTTCTCCGCCTTTGCTCTCCTCCTTCTGCTCGATGCTGCTGATTATCCTCCATGAAGCTCTCCGTGCGCCAATGACGTTCTTATAGGCCACGGATAGCAGGTTCCTTTCCTCCACCGTCAGTTCCACGTCTTTCCCGGCGACGCTCTTCATAGACTCAACCATTTCTGCAACACATATAAACAGAAAATTCATAACCCAAACCAAAGAAGCACTAAAAGCTCAAAGAGAAATGCATTTTTTTTATTATTTGGTAATGCTTTTGGACCTGGATAGTTTGTGCTCCTCACATAGAAAACTGACTTTTGACATTTCTTCTAAAGCTTCTTTTTTAGTGGCCCTAACTGCTGCTTTCGTGTGCACAGAAGGACAAAATGTGAATAATAAAATAATTTTAAAAAGGTATACATGCAGACAGGCCCTGTGAAACCTGTCAGTCATTATTTCACTAGATTATACCTGACAAATGCCTCCTGTCAACACTGACAAGAGGAAAATTTAATTACTGTGGAAAAATATACTTAGTCAGACAACACCGAAGAGCTGATTTAGGTGTGTTGGGAACAGGGACCAAAATATATATATAAAGTAAAGCCAACTGTCTGAGTCATAAGAGCTTTGTAAATGTGTTTTCAAAGAAAGCTGTAAAACATGTGTATGATTCAAAAAACAGATTTTCAGAGTAAAAAAAATACGGTATGGTACATAACAGCCGATAAAATGATTAGTTAAGAGAATCATTTATTTTTCATAAACAGAACAGAACTTTGGCTTTAGCATTAAACCTAAAGCATAGATCTGGTTACTCTCACATTGGAAGGGTTACAAGCTGTGGCTATTTCTAAAACACAGTGACCTTTAACCTTTCCCACTGAGCTTGTTGCCAGGCAACCCTTAAGTTGAGGAGGCCATTATGAAGGGTTGATCGTCTTTTCTGCCTAAGAACAGAGACAGGTTAAAGAGTGTTCAAGCCCTCAGGCGATTCAGCAAGTGTCAGCATTACAAAACAAAACCTATTAGTTTAAAAACACAATGTCGGCACATGGAGAGGATGAACTGAATGTACTCTGGCCAAGAACATGAGTAAGTTCACCATTGTAGTATTTAAGATCGGGTTGCTATTCTCTGAGTCACGGCTAGATGAATGCGAATGGCTAGACTTTCAACGTTATCGTCTGATGTGGCTATGCTGCAGTGTGAAAATGCAAATATCATTATCGCCATATTGTATTTTTTATTTACAATACTGACGTCAGAATCAAATCACTTTAATAACAATCCATTCATCCATTCAATCCCGAGCACCGAAGGCTTGCCGCAGCCAAATATTGAAGGGTTTGTACAGATGAGGGAGATTAGAAATACCAATATTAAATGTCGAAGATCAGCCAAATCTTGAATAGTGCAAGAGCTTCATAGCTTAACAATGAAGTAACCAAGAACAACTTATTAATCGTATCATTAAAAGTGGAATGATTACTCCTCAACAAGCAGTGCATGGGGAATCTCTTTTTAACTAATTAACTCATGCTGGGTTGTTTCTGTGAAGAAAAAAAAAGCATTTGAGTATGAAAGGTGGAGCAATCTGTGTAAAATCAACATTTGTATTGTATTTTGCAGATGGCAAGTTGACAACAACGCATCAAGAAATCAATATAAAAGAATACATTGTTTTGGAATTTTTTTTATTTAAATAAATACAGATATTTTGTTTATTAGTGAAGATATAAGCATCAAGCATATAGAATTGATTTTAATTTGTATAATTAAATGTTATATGCATAAATTAAATATACAAACAATAAAAACGAGCATTTGAACGTAGTAAAGCCACAGTAAATCACATTAGCTTTGTTGTGTTTAATATAAAATGCTCCCAATGCCTTGGATGACTCAGGACGCACACTTTTTCCTGCTGTTCGCCATTTTCCCAAGCGGCTGTGTAATCTTAGCATCACGCTAACCCGTAACTTGAGCAGCCCAACTAATTGATAACGACGTTAGTTGACGACTAATATAATTATCGATCATTATTGATTTTATCGATTGGTCGTTGCAGCCCTAATATACACCCAACTTTCGTTCTGTCGAATCTTCGAGCAATCACAATGGGGTGGGTTTTATTTATTTATTTTATTGCATGTCAAACATCTTACTCATTTAATCATTATAAATACTGAATGTTTACTTCATGCAATCAGTTTTTTGCATTTATTTACATGTAGATTAAAAAATGGAAAGGATTGAAAAAACCCAGAAGCAAGAACACTACTGGTCATGCAATTTAAATGAACCTCCACTAATGCAAGCTCTGTGAAACCAGACTTGCATCCTAAGGGAGAAAAATCCTATCAATCTACATATATTATGAATACAGACGGCAAACAAGTGAAGCCTATGATGACAAATCCCCCAACGACATTAACAAAGACCATGCCCAGGAAATCCTTGGGCATAAAGAACTTTCTTTGTCCACTCAAATCTTTATTAAATACATAATGAGAAGACGCCCTTTAAAATGTGTCATATCGTCCTCGCTTCCTCTCTTTAATGGACAGGCTGGTGGACTGCAAGTGTGTTTTGCGCAGAATGCACAACAAGGCGACGTTGTAATTCTATAATGTTCATCTAGGATCTGCTTCTACTGGACTACGTGTGCAGCAACAGAAAAGGGGCAAAAAACAGAACAGAAACACCCACTGCTAATGCTAGTACAAGAACAACAAGCGCTGCAGCATGAGCTCCTGGACAATTCTGTGGTGGTAGGCATGCACAATGCGAGCCCAAACACGCAACAAGGATCTGCTTTATAACTCTGTCCCAGAGGAGCCACCTGTGTCAGACAGACAGATGCACTCTGCAGATAAGCAGTGAAAGCAGGGGATGAGATCATCGGAATGGGAATGCGGAGTAGCATAACGTAGTAGAACTCCGAGCCAAAGCTGATTCATGGCTTGTTTCATTTTGTGAAGGACAAAACATTAAATACGAAGTCAAATTTGCAGGGTTTTTTTTTTTTTTAAACATCCGTTATCAAATTTAGCTTCCATTTATGATGGAAAATGTCCATGCTGGTTAAGCTTCCAACTTCAGGTAGTGCAATCACATGCATTGTGCTGCAATACACACCAATGATACCAAAGCAGCTCTGCTACTGGTTGAATGAATGCTGCAAATTCATCTCAGTTCAAACTCAAAGTCACAAAAATGCTATTTGCAGCGATCTAATATGATCCAAGACGTCTTGGGAAACGTGGTTTTACAAGTTTCACGTTTCAACTCGAATGAGAAACTAGATTGATTCCTTTAATCACAAACTGAACGTCGAGAGAACAAATGCCAGCAGCAGTGTCTGAGTTAGGTAGTCCGACAAGCGAGGATGATGTAAGACCTGTTCTTCAATATAGATTACACTGTGTGAAACTACATAGCAGAAAGGGGGCGGGGGGTCATCACCATTACACCACTGCGCTGGAATTCTCAAAGGTCAGGAGCCTCAGTCAGCACCCAAAGCACTGCCGACACCGCACTTCCTTATAACAGGGAGAGGAGGAGGGGGAAAAAAAAAATGACAAGATGTCGAGCAAGAGCCTCTTCTAGCAGAACTTCTTTTCTGCCCTCTGGAGAAACAAGTGAATGGGCAGGATGAGCCTGTTCTTTTCTGAGCTTATGTAAGAGACAAAGAACCACCCCCTGCCAAACCCCACTGCCTCTCCTCCCTCTGAACTCTTTCACACAGATTCCTCACCCTGCGAGGTCGGCCTGCTCAACCCCAGCTGTACCCGCTGCCTCCTTCTTTCAAGCAGGCTACGTAGAAGATACTTCAAAATCTAATACGTACAAGATAATTCATCCATGTTCTCCAAGTGTTCCATAATAAATCCATGTTCCAAGGCAATGGCAAGCCCTATTAATCTTAATAGCAAACAAAACAGTACCAATGTAATTACTGTTATATGTAATATGTCAAAGTAATAAAATGCAAGCTGCTACAAAATCATGAGACAAATTATACTTGAAAGGGACTTGCATATAAAGTGCTCCTTCTGCAATATCACAATCATTGATATTGAAGAAAATGGGCAAATCTTTTGTTCAAACCCGCAAAAGGAGTGGTTAATTTTTACATAATCGTAAATAAATACCTCCTAAACAGTCCATAGCAAAAACTGACCCCAAAACAGCTCGACTACACAAAGTATTCCAAAAATAGAGCCACATCTAGATCACTCTTGATAAATGTCAAACATTGATTAGTGTTTGGTAGAGCTACAACAACTAATCGATAAAGAAATTAGTTGTCAACAAATGTCGTTATCGATTAGTTGGGCTGCAAGAGACGGGTTAGCATGACGCTAAGATTACACAGCCGCTTGGAAAAATGGCGGACAGCACAGGGTCAACCGGCAGCAAGAAAAAGTGTGCGTCCTGAGTAATCCAAGGCATTTGGGAGAACTTTATATTAAACACAACAAAGAAAACTATACCTGTGAGTTATGCAAAGTGGAGCTTGTGTGGCATGGAAGTACCGCAGTGATGCACGTGGAAAAAAACAAACAAACACACTTGTCACGGATAAAGGCAAAACTTCAGCACGGTAAGCAACATTGTGAAAATGGTTGATTAATGAAGTGTTATTGGGTAAACAGTTTATTTGCTAACTTCGGGACAGACGCACTGGATCTGTTCTGTCATGATTTGCGAGTATCAGGTTGCGCAATCTGCTTGCGACATAGTGATGGATTCAATTAAAACGGTGAGAACAAACTAAATCTAAAAGCAGCAAGTAACAGCAGCGGTAAACGATTACATTTTTAGTCACTGTTGTGGTTTTTGGGTAATGATTATGCATTTGTACACCGATGCATAGTTTTTCTTTTAAATCAATCCCGTTAGTTTGCTTCGTTTCTCTGTTTCATTCTCTTTTAAAGCATTAACAGTTAACTTCTGTTCTCAAATGTGATTTACTGCGGCTTTACAAGCTTCAAATGATTGTTTTCATTGTTTGTACATTTGGTATGTATATATAATTTAATTATTATACAAAATTAGTTATATATTCCAGATGCTAATATCGTCACTAACTAACAAAATATATGTCTATATCTTTAAACAGAAATTGTCAAAACATTGTATTATATTTTATATAGATTTTTTAAGCATGGTTGTCAACCTGCCATCTGCAAAACACATTACAAATGTTTTAATTGAAAAAATGTACACAAATTGCATTTAAATATCTTATTCAGGGTTTTATATAGTATATAGCAAAAATCTAATAAAAAATGTTTTTTTTAATCCAATTAATAGATTCATTGGAAAAAAATCATCATTGTTCAATCGATTATCAAAGTAGTCATTAGTTGCAGCCCGAATTGAGAAATAAAACCACAAACATGTCCAAGCATGCGGTTCTCATCAGCAATTTGCTCTTCACAGATCCTCTGTACAACCTTTAATCGCACTACTTTCCCTTCAGTGCCCTAAAAACTCAAGTGACCTGACCTGCACAAACACGTTCCAGTGCACTGGATCTGCCTTTAATTTGGAGCAAAAAGTCCAGAGGCATTAGAGCCCTGGAATACCTCAGAAAGCAAAAGAAGTTGCTAGACAACTAAAGCAGCACTCTTTAAATATAACCAAATATTTTTATGGCATATAACATTTACAAAGACAGCGCAAAGCAAAAACCTAGGTTGCACCAAAACTAATGCATCATCAATACAAGGAATCCGTCTTTCAACTGTGACTGAATCACAAATAAGTATGCAGTGGACTTTAAAGGGCTTCAAAGTGGTTACATTATACACTAATGCAGCGAGCATATACAGGCAACTGTAACCTGAGGATTTTGTATCACTTGGGAAAAGTAAGAAATATAAAACTGAGCTAAATATTAGTGAGGCAAAACCTTTCTGGAAACATTTAATCGCATGAAAAATGTGAGTAATCCTAAATCTAGGATTAAAATATACATGTAAAATAGAAAGAAAAACTTAAAATGACATTATACTAAAAATTACTATGCATGTCATCCAGGAGAAAAATTAATCTAGCTAGTGTTGCTTTTTTTTTTTTTTTTTAGCAAACATGTGTCCATATTTCCATTTAGTTTCAACAGATTCTTACATCATTTTACTCTCATATTAAGGAGAGAGTGAGATTTCTCCTTCTGTTCATTTCTACCTAAATCTAAAAGATACAACCATGCTGAATTTCTCGTCTTTTTATTTTCGCTCACCTCTTCATATACAAACACTTAGATATAGAAATCATTTAGATTAGATGGATCCTAAAAACTTGAAATCTAACACCAGATTTTCTCCACGATTATATTATTGAACTTAACTGAAACACAGTGACTGAGAGAAGAAGCTTGTTGGGTTTAGGAGTCGAGCCAGAGCATTGTTCCTTAGATTAAAACTTGCAATGCGATTAACAGTCGACGTTTCCTCTATGTTTTAGACCAGACTGCACCCTAATGTTGTACACTCCTGCAGTATAGAGGAGGTGTGTTTCTAAAGCAACCTATTCTGCACTGTTAGATATTCTGATTGCCAAAGGAAAAACCATTTCTCTGCAGTGTATTAAACATGAATATAAATAGCTCTTCAGACAGCAGCAGAGTGATTTATTTATTATTATGATGTCAATTCAGCCTATTCATAGAACAGGCATTGAATGCAGCATATACATATATATATAAAAAATACACACACTCAAAAGTGTGTACACTTTTTAGCATCCATTGCAGTATATCTTGTCAGGGTACAAAACTATAGAAATAAAACTTGGATATATTTTAGAGTGGTCAACGTGCAGCTTGTATAGCAGTATGTATTTACTTCCCTCTAAAAAAGAAATAACTCAGTCATTATTGTCAAAGTAGCTGGCAACAGAAGTGAGTACACCCTAAGTGATGATAGCTGTATGTCACTTAACCATGCACAGCCAGATGTTCGATTCATCATGTTCATGTTTTTGTCTGCTTGACAGGGCCATACAAATTTGTGTCTCTTGTATTATAGCAGTTAAAATTTGGTGCATTGAGTACAATTCTCACATACTGAAATGTTCAACATGGACCTCTCGAAGGATTTGCTCTCCACAAAGACAGCCAAGAATATAAGATCGGTAACACCCTGAAACTGAGCTACAGTACAGTGGTCAGGGTCGTACAGAGGTTTTCCAAGACGGGTTCCACTCGGAACAGGCCTTGCAAGGGTCCATCAAAGAAGTCGAGTCCACGTGCTGTGCATCAGGCTCACGAGAAAACCCACAAACAGTGTGCTGAAGACGACCTTTCCAAGAGCATGAATTACTGGAACCATGGCCTGTGGTCTGATGAGATTAAGATAAACTTGTTTGGCTCAGATGGTGTCCAGCATGTATAACGACACCCTGGTGAGAAATACCAAGAAAAGTGTGTCTTGCCATACAGTCAAGCATGGTGGTGGTAGCATCATGGTCTGGGGCTTCATGAGTGCTGCTGGTACTGTGGAGCTGCAGTTCACCGAGAGAAACATGGATTCCAACATTTACTGTGGCATTCCGTAGCAGGACCCGATGCCCTCCTTTCAGAAACTGAGCAGAACGACAGTTTTCCAACATGACCTCAAACACAACACCAAGATGAAAACTGCCCTGCTGATGAGGCTGAATTTGAAGGTGATGGAGTAGCCAAGTATGTCTCCAGCCCTGAACCCTACTAAGCACCTGTGCTGCATCTTCAAGCGTAAGGGGGAGAAGAGCCATGTGTCGAACACCCAGCAGCTCCGTGATGTCATTATGAAAAAGTGGAAGAGGATCCCAGCAACAACTTGTGCAGCTCTGGTGAATTCCATACCCAGGAGGATCAAGGCAGCGCTACAGAACAATGGTGCCCACACGAAATATTGACACTTTGGACATGTTAATTTAGGATGTACTTACTTTTGTTGCCAGGTGTTAAGACAATAATGGCTGTATGTCGAGTGAATGATTACTGCTATACAAGCTGCACTCTGGTTATAAAATATATCCAGGTTCTACCTCAATGGAAAAGCTGTGCTACACATAATAGAACCACATGCTCATGTCTAGCATTACTCGTGTCCACTGAGACAGAAGCTACGGCTAGGAAATATTTTGTACGCCTTTTTAGCCAAATTCAGCAAATATATAATACTACTGGAAGTCACACATAAACGAATTTTATATTGTATTGAACTGAAAATAAAAAAAATCAGTCTAAAACCCGACATGCGTGCTGAAGCGAATCCCTCAGTTATAACGCGCCTCACAGCGTTAGCATGTCGTTAGCATCGAAATGAATAGGTTTTCTAATCTGAACGGGTCAAAATGTCCGCTCGGGTTCTATAATACGTAGTCCTGGGTACGATTATGATCTATTGTAAAGCTTCAAATGCTTGAAAATGTGTCCTTTAGTGAGAATATCAAGGAGTTTGTTTGGGGTTTTAACACACACACACACACACACACACACACACACACACACACGATAAGGCCTAAGCAGCCCTTGCTCCCCCCCACACCCCCCTCCCATCCCATTAATCATAGCCGCTTGGTGAAAGAGTCCCTGCTTTTCAATTAAAAAATAAATATTTGTACTTTCTCCACACAGTGAGAAATAAAGTATATGTACAGTTGCTCAAACGGCCCTGAGTCATAAAGACGCTGCAGGTAGTAAATGTTATTTAGAAAAGGAGCCCTGTGAGGAAGCTATCAGGCTAACAGGAGAAACTGTGGAGCGGAGGGGAAGAAAATAAAAAACGGCTCTGTCACTCACTCACCGTCATATCTCTCGGCTTGTTCGGCGAGTTTTGCCTGGTAAACGAAGTGGTCTCGGTCCATGGTGCTTCACCGTGTGGGGGGAAAAAAAGAGCGAAGAAAGGGGGGGAAAGAAAGGCTCAAAGGTGGGCGAATCAGTCGGTAGATCCTGGCGGAGCGACACCACAGCAGCCGGACTTCCCGCTCTACCGGTAGCTAAGGCGTCACTTTTCCCCACCCGTATTCCCCTCAAAACCTCGCCCCCTTGCTATTCCATTGGTTCTACGCGCCCCGGCTCGCGCGTGTTCCAAGACGCAGCAACCAATCAAGCTACGGCATTCCGGACAGATCAAAAGAAGTCCATTCGTGAGTGGGCGTGGTTTACCAGAATGAGGATGGGGAAGAAAATGTGAGTAACTGGATTCCAAAGATGGCGTCGGAACTCCATAAAGGAAGCAGGCGGCGGAGCTTAGTGCTTTACCAGACACGCGTCCGCGCTGCAGCACAAGTGTTCTAGAAAAATGTGTTTCTAAAAAATTGAATAATAAAAAAACATATTTCTATATTAAACGATATATTGAAATAGTATATATTTTATGTCTTTTGACGCATGCGTCCAAAACTTGGGGGTGCCAAATCTTTTGTCAACCCTTCTCAGGCAAAGATGTCCAATTTATTCATTTAAATCCAGTTTATAAAATATAAAAACACATTGTGGAAAAGTTCAGCTTTTTCTTTTATTTATGCTGGTCACCGAGCTTTCAATTAAATTAGGTATTATTCAATTAAGAAACAAAAACAAAATCAGCTCTGATAATACGCTTTATTTACTAAGTATAGTAACACGCTATATGGCCCATAGTATGAAGATCTAAAGTAAATAGAAAATATCAATCTTCCATGCAAGACAAAACGGAAGCAAAGCATTCTAGGTATATTTATATATAAAAAAGGTTTTGATTAAGGAGGTAAGGTGCACAATACCACAAGTCAGTGTGGTGAACAAATCTGTACATAATGAACTTGCATGAATTACAGACCTCCTGAAATTAAACGTTTCTTTACCACATTTAAGGATAAAATGCTGTAAATGTAATAATAACTGTATAATAAAACGCATCAATGGCATTTCCAAGACACTTTCATCGTTCCCCCCCCCATTTTTTACTTGTTGAAGCTGGAGAACCTCTTTCTTATTCTATAAAAATGGGTGTGCGTCATCAAGTATTCATTTTAAATGCAGTAAAAGAAAGTTTTGATAAATTATTCGCTTCTCAGTTCAGTACCCACCCTTTCGTTTTTTTTTTATCAGTACAAGTGAAGCACAAAGAGCCTGAACTCCAAAAAGTAATTAACATGTAAATAAAAAAATAAAAAAAACAACAAAAAAAAAAAAACAAGTGGTATAGAGAATGAATACTGATCAACCTTATACCAGTCAGAGAAAAGCATTATTACATGTCTATTTCAGAGACATTTTATATTCATATAAAATAAAAACCCACCATTTCAAATATACAAAAGCAATAAAAGAAAAAATTCAACACTTGGTCATTGCAATTTCAATAAGTGGTTTAAAAAGCTGATGTGACGAACAAAACCTGTGTACTTATTAGGGACTGAGCAAAAACAATTTGTACCATGATTCTTTTCACACAATAAACAGCATGCATTTGATTCTGCTGAGGTTTGTCTAACAAAGCATTAACACTAGAATCTGCACCGTGCGTACGTTTTCAAATATTTACAGAAAAACATTACAAAATGTACAAAAAAACTAAAGCATGGAAAACAGGGAACTTAAAAACAGCCAAAAGTGTGTGACGGACAGATTTTTTAAATTTATATATATATATATATATATATATATATATATATATATATATATATATATATATATATATATATATAAAATGATAGATCTAGATAGATAGCCTGATACTTATCTATTGCGAGATCATAATGCGATCATTCAACACCTAGTTTCAATACTGTTTCTGACATCGTCACCCATAGTCATTATACCACTATGGTATAATGTAGTACATGGTATAATGCAGTACAACAGGAGGCAATTAGTACTCTATATAATAAAATAAAAAAAATAAAAAAATAAAAACACCAAAATACCATTTGGGACAATCTACATTCTGCATTATGTAAAAATACCAATAATAACAATAACATGAGACTTATAGAGTTGCACTCGAGCAAACAATTACACATATCGAGAAAAAGTCAATGAGTCGGTGTTAATAATGGCATTGAGACGTTTCGGTTAAACACACGTTAGTCATATAGGTACCTGACGTTGCACCAACGCAACCATATAAAACCTCTGTAGTGCCCCGAATGACAATACTGTACAGAATTAATAGAGTCGGATATACACTGGAATATAGAGCATAGCCAAACACCGAAATTTCGAGGCAAGTCTATGATGAAGATGTACCAGGAAATGACAACAATATTTAAACATAAAGTCGCACTTGATGCTTTAATACTGTTTCCATCAGTGAGCATAGCTTATGTAAGAAATGCATGTTACTGTCTTTCTATAGTCTGTAAAAGGATGGATAAACTGCCTCCTTTTGGGGGTGGAGAAAAAGTACTGACTATGGGGTTAGAATAATGCCACTAGAAATGTAAGTTTGAATGCAAAAGTTTCTACATGGATTTTATAATTCATAGGAGTCCTGTAAAGCTTTTTTCAAAATCTGTATTTTATATATAAAAAAAATAAAATAAAATAAAAAAGGTTAAAAACCTATTGGGAATTTAGAGTATACGCATTTTTGAAACGTCGAATCGTACGCCGTTCTGCTCTTTCCTCAACCACAATATTCGATTTCAGTTCAAACATCCATTTTGGTAGCACACAAGTTCAGCATTCTTAATGTTATGATTCTAACACAAATAACCTCGAAGAAGACATCATATAGTAATATTTAAACATCTTCAACTAACGGAAGCCCCATGTTTAAAGCTTAAAGTTCTTCGAAGTTCCTGAGCATTTAATGAACCGTTCCTGATCAGTCAGTATGTAATCCAACCAAAATCCCAGATTATATAAAAAAAAAAAAAAAGAAAGAAAAGAAAATTTACAAGAATTGTTGATGAAACAAGTGTGAGGTCTAATGCGCGTGTTGGTCTTTTTGTGTCACTTACTCAGCAGAAAGCACAGGAGCAAGATAGCAGCGAGACCAGACATGCTCCACCTGTCTGTGTCAATCTGTACTGCCTTTCTTTAGACTCATATTTCTGCAGGGTCCCTCAGAAGGGTCCCTAATAAAGCCTAGAAGCATTACAGTGTTTAGTCTGACAGGGAAATGCAATGAAAATTAACTGGTGCAGACATGCAAGAGGTCAGAAGGTCAGTTTCGGTAGAAGTGGATGGACACGGTCCAAATGTTTTAGGGAAACGAGGCAAAGCAGTCTGTTTCAGTGAATGTCTGGAGAATGTCACAGAGGGAAGGTACAACCTGTGCGGAAATGAGCGGGCGTGGCTGGTTTCTGAGGAAGCAGGTGGGTGTCAACAATATCTATGATAGTGAGCAGATATAATGGAGTTGAGCTTTGTTTGTTTTGGAGTCAGTGAATGGACATAGCCAGTGTTTCTGTGGAAGTGGATGGGTGTGTCCAGAGGTTCTATGTGAATGAAAGAGCATGAACAGCGTTTCTGTGGGAGCGAATGGGGATGGTCAGCGTTTCTGTGGGAGCGACTGGGGATGGTCAGCGGTTCTGTGGGAGCGAATGGCGATGTCAGCGGTTCTGTGGGAGCGAATGGCGATGTCAGCGGTTCTGTGGGAGCGAATGGCGATGTCAGCGGTTCTGTGGGAGCGAATGGCGATGTCAGCGGTTCTGTGGGAGCGAATGGCGATGTCAGCGGTTCTGTGGGAGCGAATGGCGATGTCAGCGGTTCTGTGGGAGCGAATGGCGATGTCAGTGGTTCTGTGGGAGCGAATGGCGATGTCAGTGGTTCTGTGGGAGCGAATGGCGATGTCAGTGGTTCTGTGGGAGCGAATGGCGATGTCAGTGGTTCTGTGGGAGCGAATGGGAATGGTCAGTGTTTCTGTGGAAGCACATGGGGATGGTCAGTGTTTCTGTGGGAGCAAATGGGGATGGTCAGTGGTTCTGTGGAAGCAAATTGGGAAGTCAGTGTTTTTGCGGGAGTTAATGGAGATGGTCAGTTTTAAATGGGAGTGTTTCTGGGAAAAAGCGATAGTTGTGATTAAAGTTAATGCAACAGTCTTTGCTTTCTTTCTTTTCTTAGCGGCATGTCGTTTTTTTTGGTTATGTTCATGGCGAAAGCTTAGTTTTGTTATACAATCTGATAGAAAATTTAAAATAAGACGTTTAAGATTACTTTTCACCTTTTCAAGAGAGTCAGAGTAGAACAATTTTAGGGCTATAATTAACAACAGTATTGGTTAATAAAAGCACTTGCACATAATCAAGCTGCATAGTCTCTGCATTGTTTACCTTTGGCACCTAAAATTACATGGACAAATGCAGAAACTGGCAAACAGATATAAATTTGAAATATGAATTTTTGGGGGGGGTTGGGACACTATTCTTCCTGAAATTCTCATTCAGTATCCTGAGTCCTCCCATTCCTGCAAATGTAACCCCCCCCCCCCCTCCAAAAAAAAAAAAAAAGCATGGAATGTAAAGTCTAAACATCTCTCGAGAAATTCAAGTCCTTTCAGACAATTTCCTATTAGCAAACAAAAGATCCCGAAAGGATCCGAATTAAATGCGAATCAAAAACTAATCAGGAATTATAAAAAGGGTAAAATACTAATGTAACTGGTAAAAAAAAAAAATAATAATAATAAAAAAAAATAATAAAATAAACTAAACTAAAAAATAATAATAATCCAAAAGTAGGTTGTTAAAATAGAAATAAACTTGTGATGGCACAAATATATTTTTCCTCATCAACATAGTACCTATATCTCAGCACAGCAGGTGACTGATAACGTTGTTACCACACCAGGGCGTTGCTTAGATGAGAGCTGTGCAAAAGAGTCTCTCTCGGTCTCCTGCAGCAGGCTTGCGGTAGTCCATCTCTTTGTCCAAAACGTTTCTACTACACATGAATTAATTTGCGAGGCACTGTAATAACCAACCTGTGCCTACATATGGATTTCATTACTTGGTGCTCTGTAGTGCAGATGTTTATGCTGCACTATTACTTTTTTAAAGACTGTGTGTGAAGTGAAAATATCACCGGTTTTTACAGCATGGGGATCATCCAATACTGATGCAGCCAGTTCTGGATTTTAGATTTAGCAATTTTAGAGGGGACACAAAAACAGGTTAAGAACTTCAGTAGCGTGTGTGTCGGTGTGTGGGTCTCAGCTCTCTTCCTCGGGCTGTTGCGGGTCAAGCAGGCGAACGTGTGTGAAGGGGAAGTGGCCTTTCTTGCCCTTGCATTCGCCTTCCCACTGGCCATTTACATTGATTTTCGTTACACTCACCAAGTCGTCCACCTGCAAAAAAAAAAATAAATAAATAAAACAACTAAATATTTTGCTGTAAATTTGTGTTATTAAATGATAAAATAAAATGTTTATATCTCTAGCGTTAACATCTGGAAACACAGTTTGTACATGTGCTCCAACACACTAAAAGAAAGAAAGAAGTGCACGTACCTCGAGTGCAAGAGCAGTCTTGTCATATGCATTAGGCACCCTCTTCTGGATGGCCCTAGCGTACACAGGCCCATTCTGGAGGTTAGGCAGCTGAGTGTTAACCACAGGATGGGCGTAGTCCAGCTTGCCAGGAACCGGAGCTCCGTTCTCATCCTGCGCACTGACACCAGACACTACATGCCCTACAGGACCTCCACCGGTCGGCGAAGCGGGTCTGTATTTCTCCACATAGGGCACAGGAATCAAGCCTTTGCGTCCGTCGGAATTCTGAGCGCTCCACCACTGCTCCTCGGTCTTCTCGAGCACGCGCAGCAGGTCGCCTTTGCGGAATGGCAGGTCCTCGTCATCGTTTCCCGGGAAGTCAAAGAGCGCACGCACGTACTCGGCCTCGTCTTGCCTCGCTGGGATGCCCGTGGGCCCTGGTCCAATCAGACTGGCGTGCTTGGAACGTGCCACGACGGGTTCAATGAGCGTTGTGGTGTCCAGATAGTGGATCTTGTAGAACTCCAGCAGGCCTGGAAGTGTGTCGAATTCCTGGTCGCCAATCCGGAATCGAGACTGAGGCAGACCTGGGTTTTTTTGTTAATATTAAAAGACAGTAGATCATTAGAACATCAATTATAAACTGCATGACAAACGCATGATTAACCACAGTTTAAAAAAAAAACAACAACAACAACAACACCACCAAAAAAAAAAAAGAAAAAAAGTACATTTCAGCACTAATGTACGAACGGAACGATGATTGACTAAACGTCAAACTAAATGTGTTTACCGTTAAAATCATTTGTGCTACTAAAGATATACAAAACATATAAAGTCTCCTAATCACAGTACATGCATTCAAGACACATCCGGGTAGCGTAAAAAACACGTCATGCTCGCTGAGCTCACTGATAAGCAGAAGATAAAGTGTGTTAAACCATCAGAAACTGTCCTTTTTTAATATAAAACAGTATTTGTTTAGCAAAGCAAACATGTCTCACACACACACACACACGTTATATACACTGTGCTTTACAGTCACCCTGCACTTGTGTCACCCAAACCATTCACCCTTGGCACACTGCTTAGCACCTTCCACTTCCACTTGGAAATTCCACTTCTCCGCCCATCCACACTGAGACCTGCAAGCGCCAACTTAAACGCCAGCCCATGACAACTAAGACTTCCTACTTTGATTCCCACATGTACACAAAGTGAGTCACTATTTAAAAAGTATAACGTATAAGTCTGAACTAGTTCTATCCACACACTCCTTTTCCTGTACTTTGAAAACTCGTTAGTGGTACAAGATTGTGCATTACACCAAAAATAATAATAATAAAATAAAAATTACTCTGCCACGCCCATCCGTCGAGGAGATAATCCAGATGCAGACGTTGTACCAAAAGCATGAATACATTTCATACAAAATTCATTCCTACGTCTAAAAATAGCACAGAAGAAACAAACTGGCATTAAAAATAATAAACAATTTACAGGTTTGCTATATAAACCTGCACTAATTTCCTTTACGAAGTATTTTAAATACGGCATTAAACGAACTGTGACTCTGAATGATGCTGGGCCCAGACTCAACAAACAACCATGTACAGAAATTTTAGACTTTATAATCTGGTTTATAGACCTATCTATTTATATTTGAAAAAAAAAAAAAAACAGACAAAGTATGTCATTAAAAGAATTAAAAACAAAAATGTAATGGTGCTATAATTCATATTGTAAACCAATACAATGAAGTTACAATAGAAAGCATTGGGAGTCGTTCTCAAATTGCAACCCCACATTTAATACAATAAGCGGATTTAACAGTCAATTCTAGGTGTTGAATGGAAGGAGTCAATTCCACAAGCTAATTCATCAAGTCAATTCAATATGATGAATAGGTGGAGTCAGTTCAAGGTGTTGAATAAGTGAAGTCGATTCCAAGAGTCAAGAAGCGAGTCAAATCTTCGAGTAAATTAAAGGTGTTGAAAGTGTGTCTCCATATTACTCTGTCCTTTACATCTGACTCTTTCAACCCAACTACCTGCATGTCTTCCCTCACTACATCCATAAACCTCCTCCTTGGTCTTCCTCATTCCTGGTGGCTCCATCCTCAACATTCTTCCACCGATATACCCCATGTCCCTCCTCTGCACATGTCTAAACCATCTCAATCAGGCCTCTTTTACTTTGTCCCCAAAACATCCTGTTCATCTAATAAACTGGTTTCTAATTCTGTCCATCACTGTCACTCCCAATTGAAATCTCAACATCTTCAGCTCTGCTACCTCCAGCTCCACCTCCTGTCTTTTACTCAAAGCCACTGTCTCAAAACCATACAACATCGCAGGTCTCACCACAGTCCTATAAACTTTTCCTTTCACTCTTGCAGATACGCTTCTATCACAAATCACTCCTGCTATCACTCTTCTCCACTCACGCCACTCTGCCTGCACTCTTTTCTTCACTTTTCTAACACACTCTCCATCACTTTGCACTGTTGACCCCAGGTACCTAACCTCCTCCACCTTCTCCACCTCTTCTCCCTGCAACCACACCACTCCACTGCCCTCCCTCACATTCACACACATGTACTGTCTTACTCCTACTGATTTTTATTCCCCTTCTCTCCAGCACATACCTCAACCTCTCCAGGCTCTTCTCAACCTGCTCCCTACTCTCACCACAAATAACAATATCATCCACAACCATCATAGTCCACGAAGACTCCTGTCCGACATCGTCCTTCAACCTGTCCGTTGCCACTGCAAACAGGAAAGGGCTCAGAGCCGATCCATGATGCAGTCCAACCTCCACCTCGAACCAGTCTGTCGTTCCTACTGCACACTTCACTGCTTTCACACTGTCCTCATACATGTCCTGCACCACCCTCACATACTTCTCTGACACACCTGACTTCCTCATGCAATACCACAACTCCTCTCTCAGCACCCTGTCATACGATTTCTCTAAATCCACAAGTACACAATGCAACTTCTTCTGACCTTCTCTATACTTCTCCATTAACATTCTTAAATCAAATAATGCATCTGTGGTGCTCTTCCTGGGCATGAAAACCGTTCAATTCAAGGTGTTTAAGGGTTCAATAAATCAATTGAATCTACCCCCCAAAACACACACACACACACACACACAAAAGTATGTACATATTCAATTTGAAAATACTGTCGTAGATAACTTTTTAAAAAGCATGTGTGTTGTAGTTCTGAAAATTGGCCCGAACTAAAATCCGAGAGCGACTGACTAAGAAAGTGTTATAGAATATAAGCAGCGTTATTTTACACAAAATTTACAGCCTAAATTGGTATTGAATTTCATTTTATTTAACTCTAATACTAGCTGTCTGGACAGAAACTTTCCAAAACCGTGTACCCGCAAAGGAGTCGACTCCAAAAGGAATCGACTCCAAAAGGAATCGACTTGATTTTGGGGAATTCTGGACGAAGTTGGCGCTTCATTCCAACATCGGGCTGAAAAAGGGAGTGTAAAAGTTTTTACAAAATAAATACAGCAAACCCCATTTTTTCCTCCTCACCAGTTCCAGACTGTCGATTGTTGCTCCAGCTGTTGATGATATAATGCGAGACTTTGGAGTTCTCAGACACGGACAGGACATAGTCACCCTTACTGGTGGTCGAGTCCCTGACCAGGAACACTCCGTGCCTCTGTCCCTGCAGCTTCGACACCGCGTCTTTACGGTTCATAGGTCCCCAGTACCAGCTATCCCGGTCATCGGCGTCAAAGTGACCAGCCATGGCTGAATTCCCAGTCCAACCCAAAGGCTTTCTTTCAGGCCTCGGTCCAATCCGTGATCCAGAACTCGCACAAAAACTTCAGCTCCCACAGAAAGCTCCTGCTCGGTAAACACAAAACACCATCGGGCCGCTTTGTTCCACCACTTCACATCCGCTTTCTGAATAAAACAATACTTAAAAGTAGCAGGAACTAACTTGCAAACGCGCTTTCTTTCTATAAACCAACTTTTTTGTTACAATATAACTTGTTTCGCTCAACTATTCCAGCTACTCTCGAGCTGAAATGGCGGACTTTGAGAGAGGTTTTGACCTCACAGACAGGATATGACGTCACGCCAGTGCAAAGACTAAAAAAATGCTGTCTGACCCACCGGCCATGCACATGAGGTCAAAGAACCTAAATCCCACCTGGACATTCTCACTACTTAAAGCAACTCCAAAGGTCCTTAAAACTATTAACTGTCATATTTTTGATATTCTTGCAATTTTATAATATGTAACTGGTTTCCTTTCCTTAAGTGCAATGGTGGTTCAGTGGTTAAGTGCTTAATCATAAGATTAAGGGTTCAAGTCCCAGCACCACCAAGCTGCCACATTTGGGCCTTTGAATAAGGCCTTTAGCCCTCTGTGCTCCAGGGGTGCTGTATCACTGTTGACCCTGTGCTCTGACCCCAGCCTCCTGACAAGCTGGGATATGAGAAATTGTAGTAAGTGGTTTCATTTTAATTGTTACATTGGTTGAGGTTACTCTCAACCTCAACCTCAACCCAGGCTCTGTGTAACTGATTTCCAATCTGCCACTCTTGAGCACTTGAGCAAGGCCCTTAACTCTCTGTGCTCCAGGAGCACTGTATCATGGCCGACTTTGCACTCTGACCCAAGCTTTTCATAACTGGGATATGGGATATAATTGGGATATGAATAAGAATTTCACTGTGCTGTTATAAACAGCAGCTATGCTAATTCCTCTCCACTGTTTTTCTTTCTCTACCCATCCTGAGAAATCCTGAAGGTGCACCAGCTCCAGTTGTGTCCCACCTCATGAAGATTATGGACCTTCAAAGAGTAGATGCCGACCCCGTAAACATCCCGAACCATCTAGAGACGTACCAGCGCCATTTGGATCCCACTTCATGCGGAGTATGGTATTAGGCCTCTTCGAATTTTTAAAGGCTCTGACATGAAGGAGTTGGTGTTGGATATATTATGATCTTAAATGTTGAGTTATTTTAACAGTTGCTCAGTAGAACTTACTGTAGAATACTGTAGAAAGGAAATCACTCACAATCACACACTCCGGTGTTTACAGATCTTTGGCTGTAAAATTTAGAAACAAAACATTGTATTGGCTTCATGAATTAATGTGCCTGGTATTCGAATACATTTTGAATAGTATTATTGTGAATTAGTCTGGAATGTCACCTGCTGCATTCAGTATACAAAAAAAAGTCTAGTGTGCAGTTCTGACACCAAGTCAAAAGGTGGCAGTGTTATACAATAAATCTGTGGCTATAACCTAAACCTTGTAAACATTGTATTGTACTTATATTACGGTGTACCGTTGTGTTGTATGTTACAAACCATCAAAGGGTTGTGGTCACCTGCATACTACATTTATGTGCTTGAAATATTAACATATATGAATATCCTATACCAAATTTATTTCCCCTTTACTGTAATAATGACCTCCATTATTCTGGGTAGGGTTTCCACTAGATTTTGGTGTTTTGCTGTGGTGTTTTTTTATTATTCAGCCATTTATTTTGATCACTCGAGCACTGATGTTGAGTTAATAGGACAGGGACATTTCATCAGGGTTCCAGTCCCAACATGGGTTTAAGGTCACGGCTCTGTGTGAGACACTCAAGTTGCTTGCCTTGTATACAGGGGTACCGATATACCTGAACATGTCTGGGAAACTTTATTTTCAGTGAAGGAAATGAAAAATGCTACAGAATACAAAGAGATCCTGTGTTAATTGTGTTTCCACATATGTGGATGAAGGTCTAAATGCACAAGCTTTTGTACATTGTACCTGATATGTGTTTACATCCCTGTAAATTAGTTGGTAGTTGAAGATGTTTCCCTAGATTTTGGAGTGTGCTTGTGGAGAATTTTGGTCATCCCGGTACTGATGTAGGTGAGGTGAGCAGGCCATGGTTGCAGTCAGCATTTCAGTTAATCCCGAAGGTGTTCAATAGGGTTAAGGTCAGAGCTTAATAGCAGGCCACTCAAGATATTCCACTCCAACCCATGTCAACCATATTTTATTGAACATTATGACCGTTGATTAAATAACACAGATTATTTATGGTTTCATCATGACTCTGGTCAGTGGGTGAGATATATCAGGCAGCAAGTGAATATTTTGTTCTCAAACTTGTGTTAGAAGCAGGAAAACTGGGCAAGTGTAAGGATTTGAGTGAGTTTCACAAGGTCAAATTGTGCAAAACTGCAGCTCTTGTGGGCTGTTCACAGTCTGCAGTGGTCAGTATCTATTAAAAGTGGTTCATGGAAGGAACAGTGGTGAACTGGGGACAGGGTCGTGGGCGGCCGAGGCTCATTGATTCACGTGGGGAGCGAAGGCTGGTCCGTGTGGTCCAACAGACGCGCTCCTGTAGCTCAAACTTAAAAAGTTAATGCTGTTAATGCTCGACGGATCACGACTGTTTTAGCAGCAACAGCAAGGCCAACACAATATTATGCAAGTGGTCATAATGTTATGTCTGATCGGTGTGTATAATAAAATGAATTTAGATGGTATGTCTATAGATATACATGACGACCATTCTCAATATTCCTAATGGTAGTAATGACAGATCTGGTGTCCCAAGATGTGTGTTCACACTTGATCTGTTTTCTCTTCATCTCATAGAGAAAAGCATTACCTCATTCTTTCAATCAATCAATCATCTGCAGTGACAGGGAAGGCTGAATCAGAATCCAAGGCTAAACCCCAGGCCGTTGTCAAGAACAGCTTTAGCAACTTATACGTTCCATTTCTTCACTATTATCTCCTATTCCAAAATGACATTTCCCCCCTCAGTTTATTCCCAATAGCACTCATGACTGACGTGAGCATGATTTAAAAGTTGCTTTTAAACTCCTTTCATATGAACTCTGGAGGCGTGATTAAGTCGAAGAGGGCGGTAATTTTCCCCCTTCCCTCTTGCCTGGTGGTTCATTAGTGAGTCTGTCTGGGGATTTTGAGATTGATGGGGAGAGCCTTAGTCCCTCACACACTCATCACTAACTATAGATATTCTGCCATGCATGCCAGCAGCTCATTCCCTCTAGGCCTTCTTCACAGACTGTCACTGAAAGCTCAGCATGGACTGCAAGAATTAGGAACACAAGGCCCCGAACACCCAAACGCACACTAACAAGCGACTGGGTTGACTGATTTCACCCCAGGATTGATTAGTGCTGCATCACTAAGTACTGTACATTTAAACACTGTAATATAAAAACAACCTGCAGTTATAGTTAGGTCATAGTTAGTCATACTTAAGTGTAAATAATTTCTCATATTTGTCTTTGACTTACAAACCAAACAAAAAAAAAAGTTGTTTGTTTTTAAAAATAAAATAAAAAATCATCTGGAAAAAGGACATTTCATGTCAAAGTATGTTTGCTTTTTGATTATCTTCAAGTGGTAGAGAAAAAGAGAAAAAAAGACAGGCTGGCAAGAAAGAGAGCGAGAGGCAATATGGCAGGAAGGAAGGAAGGAAGGGAAGGAAGGGAGGGAGGGAGGGAGGGAGAGAGAGAGAGAGAGAGAGAGAGAGAGAGAGAGAGAGAGAGAGAACGTTTGAGAGGAAAGATAGATGAAGGAGAGTGAAAGAGTGAGAAAGTGTGAGACAGACAGAATAAGAGAAAATATACCGAGAGTGGAAGAGAATGAGAGAGAGCGTAAAGGGGAGAAGGAGAAAAAAAAAAACGTGAGTAAAATAAGGGGGACCAAAAGGAGAAGAGAGAGAGAGATGATAGAGTAAAAAAAAAGTGAGAATGAGATGAGAAATGTGAGAAGGGTAGAGTAAGAGGGATTTAGAAGAGGGTGATGAGAGGGGGAGAAAAAGTTTGAGAAAGAAAGAAAGAAAGAAAGAAAGAAAGAAAGAAAGAAAGAAAGAAAGAAAGAAAGAAATATAAGAGAGAGGGAGGGAAAGATAAGATCGGTATAAGAAGGATGGAGAGATAGGGTGAGAAAGACAAGAAAGAGAGAGACATAGGAAAGATGGAGAAAGAGAAAAACAAAAATAAGGCAGGGAAAAGTAAGAAATAAATAGAAAGATGAGAGAGAGAGAAATGGAAATGTGGAAAAGGTAGAGAGAACAGAGGGACCTTTCTTAACTTGTTTTTTTTTTTTATGCTATACCATCTAGAGACTATACCTAAAACTGTGCCTAAAAATTTGTTTAACTTTTTGATGAAGAACCACATATGGCTGGAAAGGTCATGTGTCCCAATACTTTTGTCCATATAGTGTATCTTTAACAGCAAACTTAAACAAATTAAATTACTTGATTTTTTTTCTCTGGGTGATGAAATTCCAGACTAACATACACCATTCTCACTGATGATACTAGAATCAATCCACTTCTTACACATTCTTCTCATGTCATGGTTTCACGTGAACTCTGGTAGAAGTAACAACCCAGTTAGCAGCTGCTATGTTGGTAAATAAATAATTGATGACATCATCTGTAATTGCTCTGCACCTAATAACAGAGGCATGTCTCATGAGATTACTTCAAGCGTTCCATCGTGGACTATGGGACAACAATGTAGGAGTAGAAGCCAATACACAATAAGTTGAGTAATATGTGTGTGTGTGTGTGTGTGTGTGTTAATCAAGTATGAGCTGTAGAACAGTTAAACAAGCATGATTTAACTGTTACAAGCAGGTTACAGCCATTTCAAAAATGAACCTTTAAACAGGATTACAATCTTGTAGGAAGTACTTTAAAAGAAATGACATCAGAAATGATCAAGCTCCTGAATCCTCTATACATTATTATGATCATAATTCTCTTTTTTTTGTGACCGTGTACACTGCACTAAGGGGTGGAATGCAATTCATCTATCTCAATCTGTTTAGTAAAGACTGGAAGAAAATCCCAGCAGTAGAAATGTCAGCACTGTCAGCATGGCTTAGAGTTCTGGCTTTGACAGTTCCTCAACCTCAGCTACATCGCCCCAATCCATAATCGATCGCATCTATTGATGTGTGTTTTTTTTTAACAGTGCTTGTGCAATTTGCTTGTTTCTCATAATGGAAACTAACCTAGTAGCTGCCGAGTTGCAGGTGATTACGGAGAATGATGAAATGAGTAGTGCAGAACTGTTTAGTTCTCACTCTCCAGTGTTCTGTATTGTTAAAAGATTTATGATCACACTCTTGATGTCACCCAAATGAGGATGGGTTTCCCTTTCGAGTTCCTCTCAAGGTTTCTTCCTCATAACATTTAAGGAAGTTCTTCCTTGCCACAGTTGCCACGGCTGCTCATCAGGGATAAATGCACACCATTCACCTTGACTGTTGATTTTTGTAAAGCTGCTTTGAGACAATGTCTGTTGTGAAAAGCGCTATAGAAATAAACTTGACTTGACTATGCTGGAACAGTTTAGGGAAGAACCATATATTGTCCCGATAATTTTGTCCATAAAGTGTATTTAGTAAAGCTTACAAGAGATGCTGTGAGTCATACTGAAAGTCCTGCACTAGTAACTCACAGATGCAGTAGTGTCAAAAGTGTCAGGGTGGAACTAATGAAAATATTCGACTTATTTTTTCATATGGCGGCTGAGGTACTGTAACATCATCACACCCCAATATGTGACTGAGTGGCAATGACAGCTGGTCAGGAGAGAGAGAAAGGCAATGTATCCTCATTGAGAATGTGTATCTTTACCCAGTTGTGAAGTTGTTTTGCTACAGAAGACTACTGGCTACTGTAGGCAGGGGATCGGGATACTAGAATCTGAGGCTACAGTGGATACAGACATTGCATGTTCCTGTGCCCAATGTATCAGGTATCTGCCTCAAAGTTGTTTGATCTGAGATGCTTTTCTGCTTACCATGGTTGTATACAGTGGTTATTTATCTTACCATTGCCTCCCTGTCAGCTCTGGCAATTCTCACATTTCTGCAGCTCACTTGATGCTTCTTGAGGTTTTTTTTTGGTATTGTTTGCACCATTCTGTGTAAGCACTACAGGATCCCGGGATATCAGGAGCCTGTTTTCTGAAAAAAATACAAAGAAACTTCTCATCTGTAATCACATTTTCCCCACTATGATGTTCGATGTGAACATTAATTGAGGCTCTTGACCCGTTTCTGTCCGACTTTGTGCACTGCCCTACTGTCACATGATCGTCTGGAAAATTGCACAAATTATTTCTTAAACACACCAATACGTTTTTTCTACCATCTTTTAGAAGAAAACCTCGATTTTTCATACCATTTCCTAAATTAAGTTGTAAGGTATCTTGGGGACACTAAATTGCCCCTTGGTATAAATGAGAGTATGTGAGATGTCTACAATAATAACCTTTTCTTTGAAAACATATTTTTCTCTCCATTTTGGCCTTCCGTCCACACGGTGACAGCGTTTTTAGTCAATGAAAACGTAGCTTTTTTGAAAAAACACGTCGCAGTGTGGACTGTGAAAATACCGGCTTGCAATGCATTTTTAGTCATGTGACAGTGCCTGTCTCTTCAACATTGCTGCAAAGTTTCAAAAAGCTGGAAAGTAAATAAACGGCAGGCGAAGATGACGCAGGTCGAAGAGGTTTAGGTTTTGCACATGCGCAGTACAGGAACGTCAACGTTACAGTGTGGATGAGCAACTTTTGGGAAAAGATTGAAAGCGATAATGTTGACGCAGAGCGATTTTTTGATGAAAATGCATCCCGATTAATGTAGACGTAGCCTACAGTCGCCGGTGAGTGTATCGTTTATAAGGGTGCCATATGGGATTTGAAGAATGAGAAGAGTAGATTCAAGCTAAGTGAAAAACCATTTTGTGGTTAAATAAAGAATTCTTAATGCAAATCTGAAACTGTAAACTTTATGATGAAAGCATGTGCATTATCGAAGTATCATTTCGAAAAGAATTGTGATGTATCCAGGCAATCATCATTTTCCAGCTCTTGCTACCCCAAGTACACCCATTCTAATGCAGCTGAAATCTGGCCTGATTCAGACGAATGCCAAATCAGATTATGAAAATCCTTCATTTGCCTGGAATTATGGGTGATTCTGGACAGTCTTCAGTCAACAGCCACGTCATTTCACCACCGGGTTTAAACACACATCATACAGGCACATTTGTGTTTTCCAAACCTGCTGAGCTCAAGATACATCTTAAAATCTCAAAAATCACAAACGCAATAATAGATCAACCCCATTGTCACTAGAGGACAACCATGAATGTGTCCAGGAAGAAATCTGGGCTGGGTATGAGCCCAGGAAGTTTTTGAAGATTAGAAAAATACGCTGAAGGCTACAAATGAGAGCACATGTCATGAATAAATTCCTCTATCTGTGCCCCAAATAAGAACACGTATCCTGCTGAAATGGTCCATTTATATATATTATATATATATATTACACACAGACTCCACCTACAAACATTTAGTTGGATGAAACATCAAAATCCCCACAATTTCTTGTTTTGTCAAATCCACCCACCACCGTTATCATTCTGGCTCTTCCCCATCTTGTTCCAATCCTGGAGTGTCACATGCCCCACCTCCTGCCCCACCACCCTGTTCTGGCTGCTCCTGTATAGTGGGTAAGTTCCCCTGCTTCGGGCAGCGCTTGCGCAGGCTGAGTAGAAAGGCCTGAGGCAAAGAAAAGATGTCAATGTTGTTACCGAGGTCGACCCACGCCAGAGCAGGGAAGTTCCTCGGCTCCTTGAGGGCGTCAGTGAGCTGACGCAGGATGCTCCGGGTCAGACGGTTGCCATTGAGCGCAAGGCTCTCGAGAGCAGGCAGAGCGCATAAGGTGGGCATCAGCATCAGCAGAGTATCGTCCGTGAGCTCAGTGAATCCCAGCTCAACGCTACGGACACGGGCAGAGTTCCGCTGAAGGTGCAACACCAGGCGGTCTGCGTCACGTCGTGAAAGAGGGAGCCCGGATAAATCCACAGTGCCATCCGGCGACAGGGAGAGAACGGCCTTCAGACTGAGAAAGAGAGAATGTTAGAGTGGAACAACATTAAAACCAGTGGTGGACAGTAGCAAAGTAAATGTAAATCATTAGTGTACTGGAGTAGCTTTTTTTGCATATCTGATCCCTACAGAGGAATTTCCATTTGAGGGAGACTTTTACTTTAACTTCACTATATTTTTGCAAAATCGCTTGTTTCTTTTTATTTATGAGCGGGTTAAAACGTAACTGACCAAACACACAGCAAGCCACCAATCAGGGTCGAGCGCACGCTCTGTTCTGAACTTGTTTTGATTGCCGGTTGGTGGTATCTACTTATCACAACATACAGTTCAGCGTCAGTTTAACAGCGAGCAGAACATTTACAGAGGAACAAATGATGGAAGAAACTCCTGCCTCGAACTCACCATGCCAATTTGCACAATTTTTTTTAAGTAGTAAAAATAAGAAGATTTTGGACTCGTGCTAAGTTAATTAGATATAAATCAGTGTTTGACTAATTATTACCTATATAAATAGATTGGTGTGCAGAGAGTAACATTAGGGTCTTCTCACAAAACCGAGTTGAACATTCTTGCCATATTAAATCATAGTAATTTGAATACTTAAGTACAGTACAGAACTTCACAGATGCTTTGCTATGGATTTTTGTAACCAAATATTCTTTAGTTTTAAGTACCACCATTTAGTAGGAAACCAGGGTTTCTTGCCATCCCCCAAAATATGGAGGGTGAATGATTGTGTGTAAGATGTCTGGCAAAGTGTATTTGTAGGTTGTTACTGGACAAAAGAGGTTTGGTTTTACAATAACAATGTTTCTTTTCTCTTTTTTTTTTTTTTAAATGAAAGAACATTTCACAGAATCTACTTACTTATTATATGTATATAATATCTGTATTGTAAAGTAAAGAAAAACTATGAGTGAACTAAAAAGACATTTATAATTTTTTTAAATTTTTTTTATTTCCAATGTAGAAAGATGTTTACAAAAAAAGCAAGCAGGAATGCTAGGAGAGAAAAGTATAAGAAAAACAGAAGAAGGAAAAAGAAATGTGCAATGTGGGCTGGTGTGGCAGGCAGACGCTTCATTTAAAAATGATGTATATGTTTAATATACAGTGCATTCAAAAGTGCGAGACACACACACACACACACACACACACACACACACACACACACACACACACACACACACACACCTACACAGAGTGAGAGAGAGACAAAGAGCACGAGAGAAAGAAAGAGAGAAATGTTCTAAATCTAATACAATCTTAACTGACAGCTTCCCACACATAATAGAACCAGTTCATAACACACACACACACACACACACACACACACACACACACACACACACACACACACACATTTTCTTCTCAATTACTGCACAAGAGTGGGCATGCACACAGAAACCCATACCAACACACACACACACACACACACACACATTTTGTCTCTCTTTCCAACAAACCGAAACCTCTGCACTTATACACATAAATGTTGCAACACATAGAGACAAACACCAGCAAGAACATCCCCCCACACACACACACACACAATCACTCACAGAAACACACATGCAGTTGCACACACATGCAACTGCAGGCCTCCCTCAAGGGAAACACACACGCCTGCACAAATAGTCTGTTCCTCTCAGTGTAAACAACAAAGAGCATGCTTCTATCTGATGAGTCATGATCAGGAAGCACTGTTCTGTTTGATTTCTGTTCTCTTCTAAACTGCATGTATTAACACGACAGATTGGCAGAGCGATAGAGGGAATCATGGGTGGTGCGTGTGTGTGTGTGTAGGGGGGGTGTAGAGCGAGACAGGCTGGGCTTTGCAGTGTTCTGGGTTTGTTTGTGGATTTTCTTGTGCTTTGTGATTTGTACTGTATCACTGGCAGAATTATTGAAACTGCTTTTTCTATTTTGATTTCGTACTAAATTATCCAATGAGGTTCTGCTCATGACTGGTAAAGAAACATTAAGAATAAAACTAGCAACACTGTCCAATCGCTGTTTGAATTCTCCAACAGTTAAATACAATCACTTAGAAACCGTATGACACGAATGCAAGAAGAACATAAAGAAAATTATATGCCACTGAGAAACCAGATCAGCGTTTTCTTCCGATGCTATTTTTTGAAGTAATCTGTTTTAGCTGCCAGTAGCCGATTACATGCTACTGCTACCAAAAAGAGTCAAGTTTTGGCAGCGTCCAAATTTTCGTTTTGACCAAAATTTTTCAGTGAGCAGAATATCGGCAATTTTTTTAACCACGTTTCTCAAAAATCTTCACTGTGTATACAGGTAGACGCTGACTTACGATGTTCTAATGAACCTATCGTAACTTGAAAAAAGTCAAGACATGGCCCAGCCTACCCAGGAGTCTTAAAGAATGGTGATCAGTATGGGGTGGTATAATACAAGTTGTTAATAATTTCAATTACAGTACATCATTTAGCAAAACAGGACAATTTACAGTACCTTACTGTATAAACTATACAGTATATATGTGTGTTGTGGACAAGCGCCGCTTCGCTAGCGGAAGGAGGAGGCAGACGTGCTCTGCTTCAGTGTTTGCCGATGCCGATAAAAAATGAACAAAACAAGAGCTAAAATTTGGCTTCCAAACACCAAAAACACACAAAAAATATGCGGCGTAACACCCAGATAAACTGAACTCTGTCGACTGCTGGCAAAAGGCAGGAAATGCCTACATCCTGCCAGTCTCCCAAAATATCGTGCTGCATCCGATATTTGCCCGCCACACGAGACTAAAATATTGTTACAATTTTGTCGTATCGTTCAACCAACTCGAGGACCACGTGTTAATACAATATTATAAAGTGTGTTATGGAATTCGTCTCATACAATGTGACAAGGAATAATCGGAACATGAGATGATGTTACTTTGACCATTCATAGTCGTCTTTCTTGGTGGTTTTCATAAGTTCTGTTTTTAAATTCACAGTTAAAGTGCACCATTGGACTCCAGACTCTATTCAACCATGCCACAAATAGACAGTGGCGCACACACACATACATATTCATCCACAAAAAGACCCAAAGACATGCACAGGACCACAGCTGAAGCCAGTAAAAAAAGCCATTGTTCAAAGGGCGAGTTGTAAGCCTCCTAGTCAATACTAACACAATTAGCGAGGCTTTCCCAATAATGGACAGCTTTTGACCAGCGAGGCTCAGATCTATAGGCTCTGCCATCTCAGCTATTAGAAAGAGAAGTTGTCAGTATGCTGTGGGGATCCACTAACTCACAGTGACTCACTGAGGGACGGGTGGAAAGACAACTGGGCTGAAAGATTGACAATAAATAGAACGTTACTGTGCCATTTGAAACAGACCAAAGGTCTTCATGATTCATTCATGACAGACAAAAATGAGGCAAACAACCTGCCATGTTAAAATGTTTATATTTCTCACTCCATGATTGTTTTTCTCTTAGACTTTTACTATTTTTGCCAGCACTTACTCTGGCTCTTGGGTTGGAAAAGTCAGGTGTCCCTATTGTGTATTTAAGCTAAATTCGATTTTCTTTTACGTCAAATTGTGTTCTCACTCAAGTTATGGAGTTGCAGCTTTTCTGCTGGTTAATAAATGCAACCGTTGATTTTGTGGCTTGTCCCGATTGTCTTATTTGAATGTTCTGGCTGTAGCTTGAATTTATTTTCTATGTTATTGTCTGTTTAATCAACTGCATTAAAGGAAATCGTTAACAAATGTATCAACTTTGTTATAAATACTGTAATAGACGTGCACACCTTTTAGCCGATTTGTTTCACGATTCGGCCTTCTTTCCCAGCCTAGCTAAAGTATGTCACAGAGACTATGATCCATCATCCGATCAACCCTACTCCTTCTGCAGTCTTCACCATGAGAATAACAAGTGCTTGTCTGTGCTTTGAATGTGCAAACCATCATCTTTCCTTGAAAGAAAACAAGGACACAAGGAATTGGGGCTAAACGTATTTATCAAATGAAAGTGCACTGAAGTGTTACTTCAGAAAGAGCTTACTTATCGAAGACGAGCTACACGGGACATACCAAATGCACATACACTGAACGTTATCAATGTTTGGCTGGAATCTTCAGTCATTGGTTAAAAAAAAGCCGCAGACAATTGTACACAATCAATTAAATAAATGTACCAAAATATTCGCAATTTGATCAAAGCAACGAAAATTGCTTTTATAAGGTGCACAAGTGACGACATGATGTAGAGGTTGAATAAAATTTCATTTCTGATCTGAGAAAACGCTCCAAAGCAACCGAGATAAACTGCGAAAGGTGATGGGCTCCAATCGATTTCTGAGTCACAGGCTGATGGACGTGTTGGGCAGGGGTCCGTTATGAAGTACCCTACTCAGTGTGAAGGGTCCACTCTGTCGGGGTGGAAATGAACGGCCATTTGGAAAGCGCTTGAATGTCATTTTTGCAAAGCTGTGGAGGTTTTTGCTGCACAATCGCTGATGAGAACAAGACGTGAACTTGGAAGCTGCAGGATGGAGCTAAACATCAAACTGCAAAAAAGTGATGGGCTGCTGTGCTACAGCATGTTACTTCTGGCTATTTTGTTTACATTTTAATGTCACTAAATATAACACTTCTCACTTGGACTTGAGTTAATCATTGAGGTCAACCTGTTGCCATGGCATTTCTTTCATCCAGCAACAAGCAGTGCAAAGAAAAGTGTCAATCAGTTTCTTTAGAACATTTCGAAGGGCACTTTAAAGTAAATGCTTTCCATTATTTCAGTTTGGAACAACCCTACAAATGGCTGTTGGGTGCCCTACTTGGAGTTGTTTGCTACGGAATGGATAACTACATTTTTTAAAAGGTATGGACAAAAATGCACAAAAGTTTGTGGACCCCTCACCATGAGAATCTTATGTGCTTTTTGAACATTGCATTCTACATTTAGCCCCCATTTGTTGTTAAAACAACTTCCACTCTTCTGGGAAGAGATTCCACTTTATTTTAGAGTGTGATCATGGAGATTTGTGATAAAGGGTGTTAGTGAAGTCAGGTATTGATGTTGGGTGAAAAGGTTTGGGGTGCAGTCAGCATTCCAATTCATCTTTCAGTAGAGTTGAGGTCAGCGTTCTATAGCAGGCTACTCAAGCTCTTCCACTCGAAGCCATGTACATCATATCTTCATGGAGCTGGATTTGTGATCAGGGGCATTGTCATGTTCGACAGATTTGGGTCTCCTAGTTCAAGCAAAAGACAAATTAAATGCAAACGCATCCAAAGCCACAATTGAGAGTTTCCAACATTGTGGTAACAGATTGGGGAAGAACCACATACAGCTGGAAAATAATTGTGTCCCAATACTTTTCTCCATATAATGTAGATCTGCAACTTACTATTTTGGTAAAACATAGTAACAACAATCATGCTCTGAGATTCCAGTCAAAATGTTTGGACACTGCCAAAACGTATATATATAAAATACGCTGTTAGTGACTAAGAACCAAATTTGTCAATGATGATGGCACATGGTTTCAGAATTTTCTGATGTAAACTATTAGTGAAAATGCACAAGGCTGAATTTCTTCTGTATGGCAGATATGAATTTCAACAGTCCAAATTTATTTCTTTGATTGCATGTTTGATTTATATTGTTTGCAAAAGACCAGACAGGATTCACACTTTTACTGTACTGTAATTTTTTCTTTTTTGTTCATCCATTTGGCTCTGTCGCCAATTGGAGGTTCACGAGATTCACCTTTGACCTGTTTTAGAGAAACAGTTGATCATTGGTTGCTCTGATGCCATACGAGTGTATGAGCTTCATTAAAGAAATTCAAAATTCATTTACACAAATCATCAATTCAAGTCGCATTTACAAAAAAAGATTTTAATAGAAACTTTAGATGAAAGGTGATGACAACTGGTTTAACCTTTTTGCATTCAATGACTTGATGCCCAAATGTTTTGAGGGTTAAGGGATGAAACTAATATAATATATTTTGATCAACATGAACATAACTGATCATGTAGGAAACAGCAGACAATCGTACACAATCGATTAAATGAATGTACCAAAGCGTTCGTAATTTGATCAAAGCAACAAAAAATTGCTTTTATGAAGAGCACAAGTGACATGATGTGGAGGTTGAACAAGTAATTTGGTGAATTTTATTTTTGATCTTAAAAATGTTCCAAAGCAAGTGAGAAAAACGAATAGAAATTGAAACTTTGACTGATTATGAAAACCGGTTTAACCATTTTGTATTTAATGTCATCTGATGCGTAGATGTTTTGGGGGTTAAGACTATTCAGGTGAGGATCTGTATAATGTATTTTGATCAATATGACAAAAATATAAAAGTAGGAAACAGCTGTATACAATCAATTGACTACATGATGTGGGGGTTAAACAAGTAGTTTTGAGAATTTCTGATCTGAGAAATGCTCCAAAGCAAAACTATAAGAATAAGAAAATTCCCACATGCAAACATGTTCTAATTACAAAGCAGACAAAACAGAGTAAATGTTATGCAATGTTACCTCAGAGTATCATCGAGCTAACTTAGAGCAATATTACTTTCTCCAGTTTTATTCCTTTCAGTTATAATTTACCCTTGCAGAATGTAATATATTGCTTCATACTTCAAGTTAATGTACATCTGAGAGTACGCTAGCTGTGGGCATTTTAATAACAGCGCATAGAATCAGAAAAGTAAATTGTCCATCAGTTGGTCCCTTCGGTGATACGCTTTTTGTTTTGTTTTTTTACTTCATTTTGGAACAACCCTACGAATGCTACCTTAAGGGGCACTTTTCCATTCTCATCACCATCCCTCACTGGTTTACGAATCTCTTCACTATGTGTATGCACAAATCCCGAACCCCTTCACCCTCTTGCAATTTATTCCTCTCGTTCTCGTTTTTTGCCTTTATCTCTTCTCTCGCTTGTTTATTCTTTCTAACTAGCGATTTGACTTTCATTATTTCTAGTTTTTTTTGCAATCTGTCTCCTCTTTAGGTTTCTGTCTCTCTCAGTTTCTCTGCTTCCCCACCCACAGAGCCATCTCTCTCTGTCTCTCTCTCGCTCTCTCTGCCCTCTAACGAGCAGGGTCACTGCGCTAACAGGGGCTCTCCCTCCTGCCAGAAGCATGCTGAGTGCTCCGAAGCCATGTGACAGGAAAACTGGCTCACAATGAAATGAACCACTTTCTCACAGGAAATGAGATTATGCACCTTAATTGTCACTGGTACTCAGTTTAATTGGTTTTTCACTGCTTGGCTCTTGACACCAGTGGTTTCAGAGCGAGGAGACACTGCACTGTTTTATAAGTGTCTGTTTAGGTTAGGGAACGTTTCACATGGACATTGACATGGGGGTGCTGTTTTTCCATCTCGGGCAACTATATTTAGTTTCCAGTGTTTTTCCGCATTCTTTCTCTAAAAGTCAGATGTCTCAATGTCTATTTTTCGATTTCATGGATTAGTTCTGCTTTGCTGTTTTATCTTTTGGCTATTATGTTTAGAGTGGACAGACAGACAAGTATACAGACTGATTAAGATAGATAGATAGATAGATAGATAGATAGATAGATAGATAGATAGATAGATAGATAGATAGATAGATAGATAGATAGATAGATAGATAGATAGATAGATAGATAGATAGATAGATAGATAGATAGATAGATAGATAGATAGATAGATAGATAGACTCATCAGTCCCTCAAAGTCTGTGTTAAAATAAAATTTTAATTTAACAGTAAATAAAAAGATAATTCTTTAAAGTAAATGCAGCAGTCATTAAAAAAGCAAAATGGACCGTTCACCAATCAGCTAACATTAGCAGACCTTGACGATGTCTATGATGTTTAATTAACAGAGGAAGCTGCAAATCATGATCTCATTTACGATATGATTAATTGTGCAGTCATTTTTCATTTGCAGGTATAACAAGGATTTAACATATTCACACACACACACACACACACACACACACACACACACACACACACACACACACACACACACACACAGTACACACAGTACACACACACACACACACAGTACACACACACACACACATACACAACAACAAAGCTTAGATTATTTCCTTATTTCCTGATTCTAATTCAAATTTGGTCATATAATCAGTGTTTATGAGAACATGCACCATGAATGTCTTACTCTCTTCCTACTCACAATATTAAAAGTAGGTTTCTCATTACTGTGGAACTCCTAAATGTCCATAAAGCTGTTAACGGGTGTCATTTCATTGCAATTGTAGCTGTTCTTTGAGAAACATAACCGTTTTTGTTTATTCTGTTACTGTGTTCTTTTGACGACTCGGTGCTATAGAGAAAACACTAGCCTGAAATTATTAGTTTACACTTAGTGTTCATGTTTCCCAGTTACCTAGCAACTGTAACAATTTAACTACTCAAATCCCAAGCTCATTTTATTGTGGGTTTTTTTCTGCTTTCCCATGTCGAAAGCACATATTTATAAGTTCCATCTGAGCGCACCATATAACCTGCATTTGTAAAACGATCGCTCTCTTTGGGAAAGCAAGCCGAGCGAAACGATGGTTTGAAAAGCACAAGCTGAATACATTATTAATGACGCAAAAGACAAATTTCCACTCTAATAAACTATCTATCTAACTAACTATCTAACCAACAAACTCACTGACTGGCTAACTACCTGTAGTGATCAATATCTCATGAAAGTGAGTACACCACTCACATTTCAGCAACCATGTTATTATATGTTCTCAAGGGAAAATACTATAGAAATTAAATTTGGATATATTTTAAAACAGCCAATGTGCAGCTTGTTTAGCAGTACAGATTTACTGTCCTCTAAAAAATAACTAAAAATACAGTCATTATTGTCTAAATAATATCTTATAACTGGCAACAAAAGCCATGAGCACCATTATTATGTAGCTTTGCCTTATTCCTTCTGGGTATAAAATTCAGAGCTGCACAGGTTGTTGCTGGGATCCTCTTCCACTCTTCTATAATGACGATTAGTTCTGGAGACATACTTGGCCAGTCCAACACCTTCACCTCCAGCTTTCTCAGCAAGGCAGTTGTCATCTTGGTGATGTGTTTGAGGTTGTTATCATGTTGGAAAAGTGGCGTTCGGCTCAGTTTCTGAAAGGAGGGTATCACCTGGTCACAATACATGTTGGAATCCATGTTTCTCTCAGTAAACTGCAGCTCCACAGTACCAGCAGCACTCATGCAGCCCCAGACCAGCACCACCATGCTTGACTTTAGGCTTTCTTTTGAGCCAACTTCAGTAGAGGCTTCCTTTCCAACTACCATTGGGACTCAATAAAGCAAATTCTCAAATGCTAAAAATGTTAACTCAAATGTGTGCGTGTGTGTACGTTATTTTTGAGAATAGAAAGAATGTTCCAGGGCTAGTGAGGTCCTAATCCCTTAGGACAAGCTAAACTTTGGGAAAACCACACACACACACACACACACACACACACACACACACACACACACACACACACACACACACACACACACACACACACACACATGATCCTGCAAGGTTAAAATAATCACATATTCCTGTCCTTGTGGGGACAGCTGGTCTTCACAAGATTTAAAAACACAACAGGAGTTCAACATAAAGATACAACTATAGGTTAAGTAATTGATTATTAGTGTATTAAGTAATTAGTATTTTGTGGGAACAAGGGGGGAAAAAAGGTGGATGAATATGTTCATGAAAAAAAGAGAGCTGCAAACACATATCCTTTTCTGTCTGTCTTTCTATGAATTCAGAATATTTTGCTAGACAGTGCTTCATTTTAGTGCATTTCAAAAATATTATTATGCATCCAAAGTATTCCTTCCAGCAAAATCTCCCAGTGAAAAAGGAACTGCAAATCCTTTGACGTTTGTGCCAAAATAAATGCTCAAGAATTTCTTGGAAACTAAATCACCAAGTCCAAATGTGTTTCAATTCCTGAGCAGGGAAGCAGAGTAGCTGCTATTACTCTCATAAAGTACATGTAGTAGCAATCTGGCTTCGATAGAAAAATTACACCATTGAGCGTGGTTTAATGGCACGGCGAGATCTTAAATGCGAGCAGGGCGAAGTGACGTGGAGGCTAGCAGCAACGTGTTTGTAGCATATATATATATTTGTATGCTTTACCCTGGGCAGAGTCGCGACGAATCTGGGACATATCCTAGGAATACTGGGTGTGTGGCATTAATACACACAGTCAAATGCATGAGCACACACACACTCATTTATACATATGGAATTATTAAGCGTAACCTAATTCATTAGCATGTTTTCTGCCAATCAAAATGGAGTCCCTGAAGATCACCTCTTGCAGATATGAAACCAGTGGACCTTCTCTATCAGAATCACTGACATTTGAATTCTAATTACATTTTAATAAATGACGTGTTGCCAGGCTCTTACCGTAAGGAAATTACCCTATGGCCAGCACCGTGAACACTGTAGGCATCCTATTGATTATAATCTATGTTGCTTTAAGCTGTTGCTTTAACCAATCGGAATCTGATTGCTTATTTGTTTACTCCAAGGCCATTTAGAAGGCATCTAAACACATCAGCATTTTCGATCGAATGGTCAGACCGAGTGCTAGTCAGCTCTCAAACGACATCTGCTGCAAACTGCTCTAGCTCGAATATATTCGTATGGATTTAATAGCTATTTATTGCATTCCACGTTGACTGACAGAGAAGATATTGATTTGGTCACAGATATACTTAGAAAGACATTTGCAAGACAGACTTTTTAAGAAAAGCTGGACATCGTGAGAAAAGTTCGGCCAATGCAGTTCAAAAGAGTTTTCATAACCCATTTACACTTTTCTTACCGGTAGAATCTGCACAAAAACACATAATGGAAACAGAAATTTAATTAAAAAAATTTTTTTTTTTAAATGCAAGGAGAACCCAGGGGTCATTTTATGAGGTCAATATCGATGCTTCTGCCAGAGATGATGTATGCAGGTGGTGCAGCTGTGGCTGCAGTGAAAGGAGACTTGTTGAATTGTGTTCAATGGGTTTCTTGCTTTAGTAATGGCTTTCATTCTTGCTGTATAAGACACCTGTGTGATGCAGCGCTCTGTTATACTGCGTTTCTGTATAATATTAATGGCTTTTATAGTGGTGGCATCATAATAATGGTTGTAAGAGGTGGATTAAGTCAGGCAGGACACCACTTAAGGTTTAGTGTAAAATGCACTGAATTTAATCTCCTTTTTTTGACAATATATGCATTACTAATAAATCTTGTCAGGGAATAAATTTGTGTTCACCAATCAGTGGACAATACAGTGCCCTCCACTAAATATGAGCAAAGAAGGCTGTGAAAAAAAATGAACCTTCTGTTCAAAATATTCCCCAAATACTCTGCTCTCATGGAAGTCAAACAATAGAGACAATTTACACAGCCTTATGCATATATATATATATATATATATATATATACACACATGTTGCCGATATTAGTGCACAGTATGTACAGCTTAATCCACTGGTGGCACCTTGACTGGAGCTGTTATTAATTTCGGGAGGTGCCATCATGTTTATGCGTCACAAGAAAAAACAAATAGTCTAGGGATATTTTTGAATGAACACCTCATTGAGGAGCTCACCTGGCCTGGGGTTTGCCCTTCAAAAGGCCCTGCCGCCTCCAACGGGGATGAGGACTCAGGTGATATGTCAGCTGGCGACATACCTTCTCCATGGCACTCAGAGACTCACCGTCCTGTAAAAAAGACAGAGAGAAAGAACAAGTTTGATGTTTTATCCACTGTGTTATTTGGGTATTAAACTGTTCAACCTGAGCTTCCTAAACCTCTTTCGCAATTCTCTTTCGCAATTCTCTCTCTCTCTCTCTCTCTCTCTCTCTCTCTCTCTCTCTCTCTCTCTCTCTCTCTCTCTCTCTCTCTCTCTCTCTCTCTCTCTCTCTCTCTCTCTCTCTCTCTCTCTCTCTCTCTCTCTCTCTCTCTCTCTCTCTCTCTCTCTCTCTCTCTCTCTCTCTCTCTCTCTCTCTCTCTGCTCATACTACTCTACCCCCTTTTCCCTATCCACACACACACACACACACACACACATGGAGCTGCTCAGCAGGAGCTCTCCATGGGACAGGACTCCATGGAGTGTCTGTCTGCCCAATCGCAGGCTTTATGGATCGCTTCTCGCTACGGGGAGCCACAAATGGAGTTGCGTTCCAGAGTTCTAGATATGCATTTGTGACCTTGCATCTCTTTCCTGCTGTCTATAAAACTGTTCATTACGTCAAGCATGGCACAAACAGATCCTAAACGCCCACTGATCCAGAGGCGGGTCCATAAGTTGGCAGCAGTCATGTCCTCCTCTGATAAAGGATGTCCTGTTTCGAAAGAGGAGCATCATACTGTGTATATATGTGTATATATATATATATATATACAGTGAGGAAAATAAGTATTTGAACACCCTGCTATTTTGCAAGTTCTCCCACTTAGAAATCATGGAGGGGTCTAAAATTGTCATCGTAGGTGCATGTCCACTGTGAGAGACATAATCTAAAAAAAAAATTCCAGAAATCACAATGTATGATTTTTTTTAACAATTTATTTGTATGATACAGCTGCAAATAAGTATTTGAAAACCTGAGAAAGTCAATGTTAATATTTGGTACAGTCGCCTTTGTTTGCAATTACAGAGGTCAAACGTTTCCTGTAGTTTTTCACCAGGTTTGCACACACTGCAGGAGGGATTTTGGCCCACTCCTCCACACAGATCTTCTCTAGATTAGTCAGGTTTCTGGCCTGTCGCTGAGAAACACGGAGTTTGAGCTCCCTCCAAAGATTCTCTATTGGGTGTAGGTCTGGAGACTGGCTAGGCCACGCCAGAACCTTGATATGCTTCTTACAGAGCCACTCCTTGGTTATCCTGGCTTCGGGTCATTGTCATGTTGGAAGACCCAGCCTCGACCTATCTTCAATGCTCTAACTGAGGGAAGGAGGTTGTTCCCCAAAATCTCGCAATACATGGCCCCGGTCATCCTCTCCTTAATACAGTGCAGTCGCCCTGTCCCATGTGCAGAAAAACACCCCCAAAGCATGATGCTACCACCCCCATGCTTCACAGTAGGGATGGTGTTCTTGGGATGGTACTCATCAATCTTCTTCCTCCAAACACGTTTAGTGGAATTATGACCCAAAAGTTCTATTTTGGTCTCATCTGACCACATGACTTTCTCCCATGACTCCTCTGGATCATCCAAATGGTCATTGGCAAACTTAAGACGTGCCTGGACATGTGCTGGTTTAAGCAGGGAAACCTTCCGTGCCATGCATGATTTCAAACCATGACGTCTTAGTGTATTACCAACAGTAACCTTGGAAACGGTGGTCCCAGCTCTTTTCAGGTCATTGACCAGCTCCTCCCGTGTAGTTCTGGGCTGATTTCTCACCTTCTTTAGGATCATTGAGACCCCACGAGGTGAGATCTTGCATGGAGACACAGTCCGAGGGAGATTGACAGTAATGTTTAGCTACTTCCATTTTCTAATGATTGCTCCAACAGTGGACCTTTTTTCACCAAGCTGCTTGGCAATTTCCCCGTAGCCCTTTCCAGCCTTGTGGAGGTGTACAATTTTGTCTCTAGTGTCTTTGGACAGCTCTTTGGTCTTGGCCATGTTAGTAGTTGGATTCTTACTGATTGTATGGGGTGGACAGGTGTCTTTATGCAGCTAACGACCTCAAACAGGTGCATCTAATTTAGGATAATAAATGTAGTGGAGGTGGACATTTTAAAGGCAGACTAACAGGTCTTTGAGGGTCAGAATTCTAGCCGATAGACAGGTGTTCAAATACTTATTTGCAGCTGTATCATACAAATAAATAGTTTAAAAATCATATATTGTGATTTCTGGATTTTTTTTTTTAGATTATGTCTCTCACAGTGGACATGCACCTACGATGAGAATTTCAGACCCCTCCATGATTTCTAAGTGGGAGAACTTGCAAAATAGCAGGGTGTTCAAATACTTATTTTCCTCACTGTATGTGTATATATATATATATATATATATATATATATATATATATATATATATATATATATATATATATATATATATCTGTCTCTGTCTAGGCAACCAAAGAAATCTGCTCACCGGAGACTGGGAAAGTTGAGACAAATATGTCTGACCAACTAACAGCCACATTTGTCTTTTAATATCATGTTCAAAGTTAAATGGTTGATCAAAAACATTACTTATTCGTTCTCAACATACCCCACGGGCACTTTAGATAGGGTAACCTGATGTGCTTTTCTGTTCCTGTAGTCCATCAAGCTCTTGATTCGATGTTGATGCACACATCTCCACACCACGGTTGTACAGGGTGGTTACTCAAGTCCCCACAGCCTTATTTGACAGTTCAAACCAGTTTGGACCTCATTCTCCTCTAACCTGTCTCATCAACAAGATGCTTTAGCTAACAACACTGCATGTGACAACCCCCCCACACAACTGTGGCTCAGTCAAAGACACTCAGATCACACTTTTTTCTCATTATTATGATCACTGGGACTGTCAGCTGAAGCTCTTGACCTGCCTCTTGACCAGGATTTCTTTCATTCACTGACTCCATAATGATACCTGTGAATGTCAAAACAAAATTCAACAGGAACATGGAACCACAATAGTGTATATCTGTATTGTGGTTCCATGTTCCTGTTGAACATGGAACCACAATAGTGTATATCTGTATTAGTTGGGCTACATTATACGCGGTGGTATCAAAACTTTTCTAAACTAGCTTTGTAACACGTCAACAGATGCAACAGACGCACAGTCACAGGGAGCACCGATCTTCATAATTCAGTGTGCCAAAAGACATCGTCCTGTCTGACCACGTCTGCGATTTGCGTCTGCGGCAGCAAAAGCAAACATGAAATTCTGTGTGAAACTGGGCAAAACTGCCACAAAAACTTCTGACATGATCCGGCAATTTTACAACGATGCTGTCTCCGAGGTGTTTTGAGAGCGGAAGAACATCACAGGAAGATGAAGAGAGATTAGGAGGACTTTTAATGAGCTCAACCCCCTACCCCATTCGGCAACATGTGCATGATGATCATCTAAAACCCACAAAAAAATGCTGCAATTGCCATACAAAACAGTCCAGGCGATCCTCAAGTGTTATTTGAACATGTGTTACTGCCAAGTTCGTCCCCAGGCTGTTGACCCAGGAGCAGAAGAAACACCGCGACAAAGTCTGCCAAGTATTCTGTCAGTGTGCCGTGAACGACCCGTCCTCCATGTCAAGGATCATAACCTGTGGTAAAACTTGGGTGTACGGATCGACCCTGACACGAGCAACAGTCTTTACAGTAGAAGAGCCCACCATTTCCAAGACTGAAAAGGGCAAGGCAGGTCCACAGCTTGACCAAGTCCATGATATTCATCTTTTCTGACATTCGTGGCATTTTGCATAAAGTAATCATCCTCAGAGGACAGACCTTCAATAACGAGTACTGCTGGCAGGTTTTCACGTGTCTGAGAGAGGACATTAGTTGAAAGTGGCCGGATCTCCACACCTCATACCCTGCTTTCAAGCTATGCCACTAATGGTGTACTAATTCAACACACTGTTTAAACTGGTATGACTGTATTTCGAATGAAACACAGCCCTGATTATCTTTTTTTTAAATCATCAATTAAGAAAACAATAAACACAACAAAATCAATTAAAAGTTTTTTCTTTCCGTAAAGCACACACACACACATTTGCACTTACAGTGCGCACACACACAAGCGCGTGCGCTTATAGCGTGTATACTCACACAGACACACAAACACACCCACGCGCTGTGACAAATGATCAGACTCAAACTTCCTGTTCATCTCCATTACTCTGTCTCTGTATCTTTCTATCCTTGTGTGTGTGTGTGTGTGTGTGTGTGTGTGTGTGTGTGTGTGTGTATGCAGCTCAACAGGATTTATGCTAATACCTTAGAAAATGCCTCTTTTATCCTCTTTTCACTTCCTGTGTCCCCATTCAAGAGGAGCTCGGCCAAACGCCACAAACACACTGGCGTGACACAAAAGAGCTCGGGCACTGGGCGACATCAAAAACGCTGATTACAGATGCGCGCACAAATACACACACACACACACACACGCACACACACACACGATGAATAATACTCATAAAATGAATATAAAATATAAATATGGAGAGACATGCAGCTTGCCTATTAACTTAACAACCTGTGAGGAATAAAAGACTGTGTGCGTGCGTGTGTGTGTGTGTGTGCGCGTGTGTGTGTGTTTATACCCGGGGGAAGCAAACACATTAATAAGGAAAACCAACCAAAGCAAATGAGCGAAGTAAACCTTTCAAACAGTCTTGTGTTTTTAAACATCTTTGAGTGTGTTTGTGTTGGTTCTCTGGCTGATGCTGTAGATGCTATATATAGATGAGAGAGAGAGAGAGAAAGAGAGAGAGAGAGAGAGAGAGAGAGTGTGTGTGTTTGTCTATAAGGTTGGAGTGATGGTACCTTATATCACTGCAGCTCCATGTGCACCTTGACTGTGCATCCTCTCTGTAATAACCTGAGACTAGGGCAGTAATGAGGAATCACTTCTCTACAATAAAACACACACACACGTTTTTATCCTAAAATCAGCCATTCTTTCTTTAAAGTGGTCTGAAAATGGAACGACTCACTGATTTTCCCAGTAATTATTTTATTCCCTATAAATAGAGAAAGAAAAACAGAATGAAGGAAGGTATGAAAGAAAACCGTAACTGTAAACTCGAGTTCTTGATGCTACGCCTTTCAGTCCATGATACACCATGCAATAATAAACGTTTACCTCCTTCCTTCCTTCCTTCCTTCCTTCCTTCCTTCCTTCCTTCCTTTCTTTCCTCATTCCTTCCTTCCTTTCCTCATTCCTTCCTTTCTATGATCCTTTCAATGTTTATTCCTTACTATTTTTCTTTCATTTGTTCCTTCCTGTCATTAGTGCTTTCATGAACGTGCTTATTTTATTCCTTCCTTCCTTTCTTCCGCTTGTTTGTTTTCACTCATTACTAATTCATTACTAATTCATTCCTTTTCATTCTTTCCTTTCATAGTTTTATTCCGTAATTCATCCATCATTCATTTCAGTCCTTTCTTCCTGAAGAAATGAAGGAATTGAAAGAGACAAAGGTGAAATAAGAGAAAAGAAAAAAACGAAGAAGACAACAAGTTGGAAGAACAGAAATAAGGAAAAGCGGAAGCAAAAGAATAATAAAAAAAAAAAAAAACGGAAAAACAAAGGAAAAACAAAGGAAAAAACGCTCCAAAGGAAAGACAAAAGGAGGAAGGGAGGGTGATTATTGATAAAAGGAAGAAAAAAAGAAAATGTGTGTGTATAAATGTGTGTGTGTGTGTGAGTTTGATCCCACCGTTTTTGGACAGTGCATGTAGCGAGCGAGGCTGATGATAAGGTCATGAGTGATCGGGTCCACCATATTGCGAAAACTGGCATACCGGTACAGCACATCATCCAGAGATGTCGACTCCATGCCTAAATCCTACACACACACACACACACAAACACACCACATATACAGTCAAACATCTTGTATGTTTCATAAAAACACTTTTATGTCACCCCAACACCTGCTGGAATGGTTCTGAAGATAACCCTTGACATTCACAATAAGAAATGACATATGGCCCTTCATGCAACTTCGAGCTTTGCACTATATCTTAAAACCAAAACTGTTCTATACATCAGGGTTTCCCCGAAAACTGAGCCGATAATTTGGTACTGAGCTCCACTGAAAGAATGAAAACCTTATTATTTTCAGATTATTTGCATTATATTGACTTTTACTGATCAGCAAGGTGTTTTAATTTAAGCGCTCACCGATTCTGCATTATGGTAGTTTGAGTTGAATTTTCATGATTTAAGTCATAATTCAATTCATAATTAAATCATGTAATTATGTATAATAGTAATATGATATGCATGTTATTATGTTTACTCATACATGTGATACCTGGCCCCAGGCCCTCCCAGTCCATGGGAAAATTGTCTTGCATGAAACTGGAGATGCAAAAAAGTTTAGGGACCGCTGCTATTCAACATACACAAACATTGTACACTTACACTTTGCAGAAATAGATTCGATTCGATTCGGATTATTTCACATAAATGAATATCCTGGCATAGTTGCTTTTAAAAAAAGTTTTTGGTACATAAAAACCGCAACACTGGCAACCCTTCCACACAGAGTGAGCATGGGGCAGCGTGAGTTGTGTCCCAGTGGGTCTCTATAACCGCTAGTTGCAGCTTCGAAATGAGCCAGAAAGGGCACATCCTCGTGATTGCGAAACATCAACAAAGGTGAAATAGGGTATTCGATGTTATATCGTTATATAGGTCATAATATTCGTTAAACGTTAAAACAGCCCTATGAACACCACCACAACTCAATAATAAAATACTGTATGCAATAAACTGGTGCCCCATCCGAGGTTTAACGCCCCTGACCTGGATAAAGCGGGTTACTAAAGATGCAGCAATTAAATTTTACCTACATGACCCAAGGACATGGAAAAGTTTTTCTGGTCGTGTCAGAACTCTGTAAGGTTTTCGACCCAAACCCAAACTTGTGCATTTTGCTCTTTTAAGGTCGTGTCGTTTTACATTATCGATGCTGCACCTTCCTTCCTCAACGCCTCTTCTTCTGTTTGCCTTTGGGGAGAAATGGAAACTTTTGTTCTCGCAACTAGTATGAGATGTTCAGAAGGACAGGGTTGTATGTGGGTTCGACATTGAATTGCAATGCGGAAAAGAAAGGTATGGCAACTCATGTGTGGGTGTGTGTGTGTGTGTATATGAGAAAGTAGAGAGAGAAAGAGCAGAGCGAGACAAAGATTTGAACCGCATGTGCCTTAAGTGTAATGAATACAGAGTTTATTGATCATAGATGGACTAAGAGATAATCAGAGTTCTTCCAGGAGCACCTAAACTGTTATTAGCATTAAAATAGCTAACCCTTTAGCACCAAACTCTCAGGAGCTGCCCGTGAATTTCCTAGTCAGGAAAACTTCTACGTGTTTGGCTCGACAAATATCAGAGTGCCTTGGAGAGACTGATGCATTTGATAGAAAGCCTAGTGTGCACTCATGATAGGTAAATACATTAGAATCGATCTGCTGACTGCATGTGACATGATGAAATGGCCATCTGTTATAAATCACCCCTTACTTTTTGGAGCGAGTGGCACCAATGGAAAGTAGCTATGCTTTTGAAAAAAAAAGCAAAGGCAGAATATCATGAGAGAAAAGGAGAGAGAGAGAGAGAGAGAGAGAGAGAGAGAGAGAGAGAGAGAGAGAGAGAGAGAGAGAGAGAGAGAGGACATGCAGAGGCAGGCGGTCTTCTGCATTACCCGTGCACACTAATGAAGGTATGGACGTATTAAATATTCATGGACGGATACATCCTCTCTCTTTTCTCTAGGGTATACTGTTTCTGAAAGAAACAGAGAGAAAGAGAGATGAAGAGGCATTATCCGTAATTTACAAGATCATCAGTGTGTGTGTATTTTTAATACACACCTATATACACAATATCCGCAGAGCATGGGTGATCAGGTCTATAACCAGGATCATGGTAGCAAAGCCACACAATGCATTAGGGATGTCAAAGTCTCTCTTTCTCCAGCTAGTCAGGGCCATGTGGGTGGAATCCCTTGTATATGGATCAGAACGGATAGCACTCCCTAAATGTGTGTTTCACTGCTCTGTGATTGGCATCAGGAATTCGTAATGTTCCAACTAGGGCTTTCCCATGTTGTGCATTTTTTGCTAGCGACTAGCGAGCGGATTTGGCTGGCGACATAATAAATAATTTGGGTTTTATTTTCCTGTAAGTGCTGAATTTTTGCAAGTGGCCTAAGGAGCCTTAGTTTTAACAATTGTCCAGTCCTCAATTGATTTCTGACACTGATTTATTATTTTTTTTTCTGGAATATCTCGTTGCTGTGTACTCCATAGAGAGAGCCTGGATAGTAAGGATGGTAAGATTGACCGATTTGCTTCGGTGCATCAGCATGAAAGTTAACAATGTGATGCATCGATTTAAAAAGTGTGCATTAAATACAAGTTTGTATTGTAACATATTTGCATTGTTAAATAAAAAAAACCAACACATTGTTATATATCATTATTAGTAGATGCGGTATACTTTTATTATTAAGAAAGTGATAATTAATAATAAAACTATTTGTGACCAATATTTGATATGTAGATTGGTTTCTCCTCGCTAAACTGTTTCTCGAGCTTGCTCTCTAAGTAGGCGTGTCCAGAGAGTCACATAGAATATAGATTAACATGGCAGAGGCAGAGCTGCATCTTTTTGGAGACACAACAGAAAAAGAACGTCTTTGGTTCTAGTTTTATGTAATCTTTTTACTTTTTTGCACTGAAAAGGCCTGTTTGTGAAAGAAACATGAGTTACTGTAGAAGTCAGAAGGCACTTAAGTACATTTATGATTGCTGCCTGTCTGAACTAAAGAAAGCGTATCATATAATAATAAATCATTGTATATTTTCCATTGCATCGTATCGCATCGCATCGCATCGCATCGCATTGAATTGAATCGAAATCAGATCACACTGAATCGGCATTGGGGTGAATCGTAGCGCATCGCATCGGTAGCTGCTTTAAATGTATCTTTCATGTATCGTATCATTGTATATGCTTCGAGATGCGATTCGCATCTGCCTCAGTAATGGAAAACAGTTGAATAACTCTTTAACCCCTTTCTCTTATTCAGATGCTCATATTCAGGGGTCTTTTTTCTGTCCAAATCCTGCCAAACGTCTTTCTTGCTTGACAGCTGTGAAGATGGAAGCATGGGTACTAGCATGTGCTTCCTTCTCCTTCTAAACAAGCAAAAATATATATTCTGTACATAGAAACTACAGGCATCTCCACTCTACCAACAACAACATAGAGGACTGAAGGCCATATATATATATATATATATATATATATATATATATATATATATATATATATATATATATATATATATATATATATATATATATATATGTGTGTGTGTGTTCATGATCATGTTCAAATCTACAGTATTCAGATGAGATAATCCCTAAAGGCAAGGGTGAGAGCTGAGCACACACTGCAAAACATTATTGTGGGAAAAAAAATATTATTTTGCTACGCTTCTCTAAACGGTTTTAAAAATCTCTGATTAGTTTACCTGTCTTAGACTTTTCAGCAGCTCACTGGCCTCATCTTGTCTCCCCTCCTTCGCCTTCATTAGCATGTCCTGAATCATGCCAACACGCCGCCGGTATGGTGCAGGTACCCCTGGATTCTCTGGTCGCTCACCAGAAGATGACCGGAACAGGACAGAGCTCTGCGCTCTTCTCCAAACCCCCTGGAGAGGCCCAGAGCCAGCCTCGGGCCCTTTAGACTGCCTAGCCCCCATCCTGCATTACTGAATTGCCAGGTGTAGCTGTACGCATCACGACTCCTTTTGCTGATGAGGTTCTCTCTCACACTCAGTGCAAACTATTTTCAATACAAATTAATTCTGATTCTTGATTTGTGCTGAATGAATTTTTTTGAGGGACATCTAGGCTGCTCTGTAAGCAATTCAAAAACCCAGATGATTCTATATGACAGTTTGCAGGGTATTCAAAAAAACTATTTTTATGTAAATTATTCTTGAAAATATATTTGCAGTTCAAAATGAAGTAAGTAATACACCAATAAAATGCACTAACACTGTAAACAAATTCCTCCCAATCAAAGGAATCGATTCACATGAAAGAGCTGGTTAAAAGGATTCAATTCAACTTACTCACTTAAAAGTGTCGTTTAAAAGGAATCGACACACCCTACTCGCTTTAGAGAGTCGTTTTATTAGGAAACGACTCATTTTACTCACCTAAGAGTAATTTAAAAAGAATCGATTCTCGCCTTACTTAAAATAGTCGTTTTAAAGAAATAGATTTAACTTACTCAATCTTAGTTAAAAGATTCGTTTAAAACGAATCGATTCATCTTACTCATTTAAAAAAAGTCATTTGAAAAGCAACGATTCACCATACTCACTTAAAAGAATCGTTTGAAATGAATCGATTAACCATACTCACTTAAAAGGGTCATTTAAAATGAATCGATTCACCCTACTTACTTATAAAAGTCTTGTATAAATCGATTAATCTTAGTTAAAAGATTTGTTCAAAACGAATCGATTCATCTCACTCATTTAGAAAAAGTCATTTGAAGAGAAACGATTCACCATACTCACTTAAAAGATTTGTTTAAAACGAATCGATTCATCTCACTCATTTAGAAAAAGCCATTTGAAGAGAAACGATTCACTATACTCACTTATAAGAATCGTTTAAAATGAATCGATTAACCCTACGCACATAAACGAGTCGTTTAAAAAGAATCGACTCACTCTACTCACTTGAAGTAATCAAGTGATGAATCGACTCGCTGTTCTCGCTTCAAAAAAAGAACCAATTCAATGTCCGGTTTGCTTCATGCTGTCGGCTGGTTGTTTGACAGGCGTATTACTGCATTCTACGCCTTTAGGTCTTCGGGCAGGAGGAGGCAGCTGACCGCTGAGCGAAATCCTGAGATAAACCGTGAGATATCACCTGGTATCAACCGGCAGAGCTCTGAAATAAACACATCGTCCGCCTTAACTTTTACTTCCAAAGAAAAAAAAATGTATTGGGGACGGAAAGAAGAGCCCGAGTTTCCTCCTCTGTGTTCTTGATGGAAATAAACCCATAACCCTGAGGAGTTGTTCAGAGCTTCCATGTGGTTCGCGATGAACACCGGGAGCGCGCGCAGCTGGTGTTCTGTGTCTCGCGCTTTCTCGGTAACTCTCTCCCTGTCAACATGACCCTTAATCATCATCATCATCATCATCATTATTCTCCTCCTCTCACTGAACCCCTCACACGTGCACCGAGTGTGTGCATACGCCGAACATCACCGTGCAAAAAAAAAAAAAAACATTACATGCAAACTTTCACACGTTTTCACAACTCACTGGGAAATGCACGTGGTTTAATTTTGACGTCATTCGTTAATTTATTTATTTTTTTCCATGCGATTTTTTACATTTATTTTTTTCTTCACAATCAACTGAGTTTTATTATATGAACACTGATCGTTGCATGTGATTTACATATGAATCATGAGGTCATTCTTATAAAGAGACCTTTTTTAAAAAAAAAAATATTTTATTTTTCATATTTTCACGTGATTCTTACATCTGATGCATTTCACGGGTTTTTTATTTTATTTTTATTCTTTTAAGATCTTTTTAAAATCTTTTTATTACATGGTATTTTGTTTTATTATTATACAATTTGTAATTTAAATTTTTTTTATTACACATTTGTCTATAATTATTACTACTTTGTACATGTTATTAAATAATTGCATATTTTAATGACTATTTTAATGACTATTATGATTATTATGATTATCATTTTACATCCTGGTTCTTTTTGAATGCTTGATTTATTTATTTATTTATTTTTAACATTGTCCACAAAGAAAAAATTTTCACATGAGATATTTTACACATGATTCTTTTTGTTTGTGTGTTTACATGTGCAGTTTTATGGTATATACAAATTACCCACATAATCAAAAAATCATAAAGTCATCTGAAATTATGTTTACACACTTAGGCACAGAGTTAGTCTACTGATGGAGTGGACTTTCTTGGACCACTTCTGGCTTTAGGAACCACTGCACCTCGTGGACACCCCCTCAAAATCTGCTGTTTTGTGAATGTTCTAGTTGTCCTGCCATTGTCCGGCCCTAGTCAGAGTTTTAAGATGCTATGTAAAGGATTGACTTGAATTGAGTGGATGTTTGCTGTAAACTGGGTGTATTTATTTCCTGGTGTAAATCTTGTGAACTTTGCACCTCTTCCTCAAAGCTGGACCTTTGCTCTTTTGTTTATGAGTCATGCTACTCAGAAAACAATAAATGTAATTCTTACACCTGATTAATTTTTCACATGTGGACTTTGCACCTTCTACTTATCCCTAATGCCGGTGTGAACGCTGCTCGAGTCGATCTAAGGCTGTTTTACACTGGTTTTATTTTGCAATAGAAATGCAGAGGGTATTTTAGGTGAATCTCTTGGATGTGAAGATTTTGTGTGGTTTGTCGCCATCTGCTGACCAATATCTAAATTCATTTAACCCAATTTATCAAGCAGGTTCTTTACATCTCATCTCTGCACTATTGATGCATTATCACTACACATACATGTTTCTACACTCATTCTTATTCCATATGTCCATACCCAGTTTACTCAGCAGCATGGGCTTGGAGATCCTGGACAACTGAAATGATTATCAATGGCAAATTTATTCAAAAACTGGGTTTCCTGGGAGTTCTGGATCGTGAATGGGATGTTTCTACACTTTTGTTGGAGTACATCTACTTCAGGCTAATTCAGCTGAATAGATATGATTTGGAAAAGCACACATTTCTCTATATAAGATGTCTAACAACAGCTTTTCTCACGATGTCCATCTTGTAGATATATCTGTGACCAAATAGATTTTTTTCTCCTCGGTCAACCATTGTGGAATAAAAAAAATAGCCATTAAATCCACACAAATATCTCTGAGCTGGTGTGGTTTGCGAGCTCTGAGTAGTCACTAGTGCACTCTCTGACTTATCAAAGGACGTGAAAATTGCAACATGGTTAGACGCCTTCTAGAGGGCCTCAGAGTCAGCCAGTTGAAATCCAAACGGTTAAAGCAGTGGTCCCCAACCCCTTTACCTCCATCCTTTATGAACGAAAAAATAAAGAAATAAACAGCAAATTAAATTTGATCTCGGATTTTATTTCCATCAGTCAATTATCACAACGAAAAAAATGCATAGGTGAGTTTTCCCTTGTACACACAAACAATCGGGCTCTTACTGTATGTAACTCCTTATGTACAGACACAATCGAAAATATCTCATGGCACATCATCTTGCACACACACACACACAAAAAAAAACAAAAAACCCATAAAATTCACTGATATCCCAGTAATGGAACGGTGATGTGACATCACGAAGAGCATAACAATTACTGACACTGGACAGGAGACGAAACTGTAAACAATTTGGATTTCAATCCAATTTTCTCATTCATTCTAACGGCAGCAATTTAAAAGGAAAATAAATTCTTGGAACACACACAAAAAAAAAAAGTTCATGAAAACATTCCCAATGAATTTTAAAATGTGTCACAAGGATGGTTCTTAATATGCAAAGGACTCTGGATTTTTTCCTTTAAAAGGCTTTAACCTCACACACATGCACACACGTATAAATACCATATGTTTGGCTTATCAATATTATTACTCAATCGGGCAGGAGCTTATTGCTTTAAGCAGACTGTCATATACCTTTAACACACTATACAGACGAAAGTATTGGGACACTTGACTTTTTTAAACCATATGTGAAATCAGAAGCACACGATTGAACAGAATGTCTTTGAATGCAGTAGCATAATATTTTCCATTCACTTGAACTAGAATCAAACCTGTTTAGAGCTCAGCCCTCCAACCTACTGAACATCTTTGGGATGAATCGTACAGAAACGCTGACCATATCCCAGACCTGCTCACTTCACCTACAGCAGTACCCGACTTGTCCTTGTGCCATTATGGCTGAATGAGCACAAATCTCCACAAGCACACGCCAAAATCTAGTGAAGTTATTAGAACAGCAAATGGGGAAGTCAAAAATCACATACAAATCTTAAGGTCAAGTGTCCAGGAACATTTGTCTGTATACTGTATCTATCAAGGACAAATCCAAATCCCTAACAAAGTAGAAGCTTCTGTAGCTCTAGGTGGTATTTAAAACATGTTTGATATGAGAAACAGACCTTTCTCAAGAGTACTGCTCGAAAAAGCAAAGGGAAGAGGAAAAGAGAAGGAATCATTCAAAAACAACAGGTCCAGGAGAACACCATGTCCTGTACATGTGTGTTTTCCTCACTCTAACACACCCTTTTCAACGGTCATATGTAGTTAAATAGGTTTAGCAATTTCTTTTTTTTATTAGTCAGTTCATCTGTTCTTCTATCAAACCATCCATCATTTAGTCCTAAAACAGGAAGTTTACTCAGCCAGAGCATGGAGCAATAACAGACTGTTACTGGAGAGGTCTTTCAGATGCCTTTTTTGCACCGGGTTTCTACTACTAGCATCATGGTCCCTGGGTCTTAGAAGAATCTCTGAGACTCTGTTCAAGCTATTTTTGCCAAGTGCATACTACTGGACAAAAAAGATTTAAATTAAGAAAAAAAAAAAAACAACACCACAGAAAGCAAGACCAAAATGGCTTTTAATACTTTTAACAACAAATCACTGGTCAGAAAACTATCAAGGATTAAACTAACAGACGAAGGAACTTTGTATAAAATATTTTTTCCATTGGATTTGGTTAAAGCCGTGTGTGTGTGACCCTCGAAAACACCTTAGTGGCAGCTTGGCGATACCGGGGCTTGAACACCCGACGTCCGATCAGAAACCCAGAACCTTAACCACAGAGCCTCCACCTCCTGCAAATGATGCTCCAGTCAGCTTTTCCTTCCAAGCAGTTCCTGGGAGCACAATTAAACAAGCACAGAAGAGTCTCGGGAGGGCATTCGTCTTATTCTTGCTCAATTTCTGGCCAATCATTTGTTGGTGATTGAAGGCATTCACATTTTGACATTAGTGCATGCTCAATTTGCCCAGCAGTGTTTAGCCAACAGTCACAGGGAACCAGGAACCAATAATTCCCCGGGAATACATCAATTAGGTGTGTTAGAGGGAGGAAAAAATGCTAAAATACACACAACAGTGGTTCTTCGTGGTACTAACACATTTGACATGCATTTATTCATTACATAAGTTTCCACTGGGGCAAAAGTTCAACATAACAGCGCACTATGGCAACAAATCACGATTTACCAGTCAGCTTTCGTCAGAATCACAAATCGAGCTTGTTTTAAAACAATTCACAACTGAGCTTTCATTTTAAAATCTGGAGCAGATTCGTGTCATAGGGACCCACAAACTGCATGTGCAAACTTCTCCATGACCAAAATACTCCTGTGTAAGAAATGAAGCATGCAGGAAGACAAACGCTGAGAAGAAAAAAAAATAAATACACTGGGAAAGAAGGAACCTGCACACGTCTTGTCAGTTTTTAAACTAAAGAAGAAAAAAGCTAAGTAATAGATGAGCTGGAAAAAGAGGGTGGACAAAGTAAACCCTGTGTGAAATGCAAATGGCGTCATCTATGTGGATGTTCAACCATATTAGTGCACACTTTCTTTTTCTTGCCCCCACCCAAACAAATTGTGCGTAACGTATACCTAAAAAAAAGGATGAGATTACCGAGCATCTCTATCTGATAGATACAGTATTGAAAAGGTGACAATTTAAAATCAGTCTCAAGAGAAGTCCAAGTTCACGAAAAGGATTTCTGGACTGATCCTTCATTCATGATCCGAGATCAGGGTTTTTATCCTCGGTGGTAGGATTTTAAATGCGGGATAAACGGCTGTTCGTTCAGCCGCTCTACCAGTTGTATCCTGCAGGAGGAGACTTGTCATCTTTGTTGCTCTCCAGGGAGAATGGAGGGATTCGCACATCAAAGTGTGAGCCGTCGGTCCGCTCGATCCGGAATGTCCCCCTGAGTGTTTAAAAAAAAAAAGAAGAATTAATTATAAACCAGTGCTTTTGATTCACACCAAAAATCTCTCCTTTTTTAGTGTAAAATAAATAGAACAATTGTAAAAATTTGAAAAAATCTAAAAGGAAAAGAAACTAAATAGTAATATTTGTGAACTCATTTGATCATTTCTACCCTGAATAAAAATGCAACGCATGAACACATGGAGACAAGTAATGCAATTATTTAATACAAAAATCACCATGTCTATTCATCTAATAAAATATTTTCAGAGATTCTCTATGTGGTTCAGGTCTGGTGAGTTTGCTGGCCAGGTAAGCACACCAACACCATGGTCATTCAACCAACTTTTGGTGCTTTTGGCAGTGTGGGCAGGTGTCAAATCCTGCTGGAAAATTAAATCAGCATCTCCATAAAGCTGGTCAGCAGAGGGAAGCATGAAGTGTTCAAAACCTGATAAAACACAGTGGACCAACACCAGCAGATCACATGACAGTGCAAACTGTACACTGGACCTCAAGATGTACTTTCCTTTCATCTGAAAAGACGACTTTGTCCAGTCTTTTTTGTCCTTTGCCCAGGTAAGACACCTCTGACGTTGTCTCTGGTTCAGGAGTGGCTTGACACAAGGAATGCAGTCCAATCTGGGAATCCCCCCAAATTCTTGAATAGGCTTCGTTCCACCTTCTTCTACCACATTTTTTTCTTCCATTCACCGACAATGAATGTGCTTGGATACAGCACTCTGAACAGCAGCTTCTTTAGCGATGACCTTTTGTCTTACCCTCCATGTGCAGGGTGTACGTGATCGTCTTCTGGACAACTGTCAAGTCAGCAGTCTTCCCCATGATTGTGTAGCCTGAACCAGACAGACCCATTTAAAGGTTCAGGAAACCTTTGCAGGTTTTTGCATTTAAGGAGCTGATTAGAGTGTGACACCACAAGTGTCCAATATTAAACCTTTTCACAATTTCCACATTTTCTGAGATATTGAAATTTTTTGGTTTTCATTTCATTGTTTTTTTTTTTTGACTTCCTGTGATAAATGGAACCATGAATTCTGCTGTTTACCAAAAAATTCTAAAGGAGAAGGTCCGGCTATCTGTTCGTGACCTCAAGTTGAAGCGAACTTGGGTTCAGCAGCAGGACAAATGATCCAAAACACACCAGCAAGTCCACCTCTGAATGACTGAAGAAAAACAAAATGTAGACTTGAGTGGCCTAGTCAAAGTCCTGACCTGAATCCTATTGAGATGCTGTGGCATGACCTTAAAAAGGCGGTTTATGCTCAAAAACCCTCCATTGTGGCTGAATTACAACAATTCTGCATAGATGAGTGGACCAAAGTTTCTCCACAGGGCTGAAACAGACTCAATGCAAGTTTTTGCAAACGTTTGATTGCAGTTGTTGCTGCTAAGGGCGGCCCAATCAGTTATTAGGTTTAGGGGCAAACACTAACAGAGAGCCATGTAGTGTTTTCCCATCAATCATAAAAACCTTCATTTTAGAACTGCATGTTGTGTTCACTTGCGTCTCTCTTTCACTGATATGTAAATTAGTTTGATGATCTGAAACATTAAAGAAAGCACTTTCACACCAGTGTAGTTTAAAATGTAATTCCTAACATTTCTGAACATTCGTCCCCGCTTCGAATTACCGCAAATTATAAGATATTTCGCAACTAATCCGCATTTGTTAATTCATGAGGGATTCTCATGCACAGAGAAAACCAGTGCAGGAATGAGTGACTACTAAATGAGGCCATATGTTCTTAAAAATATCTATAAAATCAAGTGATCTGATTTGTTGAAGTTCATGATCATTTTGCTTCGACACACAAATATCCAGTAATTTTATCAGTGTAAAGCATAATTACGGTTCTGACAGTAGTGATGTAGAAGCACGGTGTACAGAGAGGCAAAAAACAATCTCAGCTAAAGAGTTTCCTTTTTTTTTTTGTTAACCAGAATTTAGTCAACAATATCCGACGTGCCGCAATAATAATTACTATCTGCTACCACCATCAACCTGGAGATTACAGATTTTATTTTTAGTTACAGATACATAATAAAATCACTTTTCCCCCTGAGTATGTTCAATGATTCATAGGGTCATTAATGAAATCATAGTTCATTCAATCATGGAAATGATTAAATCAGTTTCCTCAACAAATACAACTTTCAACAAGTTTCACAGCAGGACACTGAATACATGAATAAATTATCCTAGACAGATAAGAAAAAATTCATATATTAGACTTGCAAGAACTTGCTAGTTTTATAATGGACTTGCATTTTGCTTTGCTTAATTATACTGAGAAAAAACACAAACCCCTATTAAAAAGGTTTGAAAGCTTTCTAAGTGCTATTGTGGGTCGTGTTTGGACTTTAGCAATCAGCCTATAAAAGCTCATTAGAACACATGCATCGGCTGCAAAGTGCAGGCAGGTTGTTAAGTCAAGTCCGGGAAAGAGATGTAGGGAGGGACAAACAGGGAAAGAGGGATGGAGGAAGAGAGAGGGGGGGGGGGGGTGCCTTTAGTGCGAAATGCTTTTGTAGTCATAAGTAACATTCTGAAACATAAGCGGAGATCTAATAAATCCATAAAGTAGATTACAAGCTGATCACAGGTCCAACTCAGAGACATTAATACGTTTGCTTATAGAAAATTTCCAATTTCAAAAGCAACATGCTGAATAAACAAGAGAACTTGCTTATGGTTGTTTTCAAAACTTTATCCTTCCCATTTTGCTTGGTTCAACCACAACTGCGCAGATAGAACAATAGAGATTTTAAATATCTTTAGTCTAGTATTCACTCTATAAAAGGACAAAAGTATTGGGAGACCTGATTTTCTCCAGCCATATGTGGTGCTTCCCTAAACTGGCACATAGTTGTAAAGGACGTTTTTGGATGCGATTCCCTAAACTTGAAAAAAGGAAACCCAAACCGGTGATTTGGAACACTGACTGCACCCCAGGCCTCCTCGCCATGCACCAGTACCTGACTTCACCAACACCCTTGTTGCTGTATAATAGTCTCCACAACGTAATTACGACTAAATGTAGAATTAGGCATTTAAAAAAAAAAAATAATAATAATAATAATAATAATAATATAAAAAAAAACCCACAAAAAAAACCCCCAAACCTTAAGGTCAGGTATCCACAAACTTTTGTCCATATAGGTTACTTGTTCCTGTTAAGAGCTTGTCTTGTCCTTGAATCCAAATTACAGTATTTTATAATATACAAATTATTTTCATTATTATTATATTAGTTGATGCATGGATCAACTAATGGAGAAAAATAAGGCTAAAACAGCTAATTAATAGGTCAGGGATACGTTGTTGAAGATGTAAGACAGGAAGACAGGCTGGGCTTGGCAGGGGTTTGGACGAGCACAGCAGGGCAAGGCTTTGAGCTCTTAAGCCAGTGAGGTGAAGGGGCCGGGCAGGAAGCTGTTGGGGATATCATCCTTCTTGCTTTCGAGAGAGAAGGGAGGGATGCGCACATCGAAGAATGTGGCGTTGGGCCTCTCAAACCGGTAGGAGCCCCTAGATGGTGCACAGACACAAGAGGAGGCACCGTCAGAGACACAACGTCTCAGGCCCCCAGTGGTTCGGCTCAATTATAAACATGATCAGCAGATGCGCATTCACTAGCAAACAAGGATCAGATAGAAACCTCCAAATACAACTGGAGTGCAAATTTTACAAATATAGGAGCACACATCTATTCAAGAGAAATATACACCCTATAACTGTTTACTCAATGCCTGCCACACACACACACCATAAAAAGAATAAAAGATTCAGAAAAAGCAGGAATATATACACTGATTCTTCCATAAACTTTCACAGCATTCCAAGTGTTATTAGTGTGTGTGTGAAAATGATAGCCATAAAAACGTCAAAAGTTCTCTCTTAATCTTGCTGATTTATTGGCGACAATAGTTGAGTTGCAGCTATTGGCAAAAATCCATATACATAGTTTTTCCGGGTTGCGTCTTTATTCTGGTCCGCTGTTATTATACAGTACAAGAGTGGCCTCTAGAGGTGAATCACTGACTCCACATGCGGTTTGTTGAAGTGTCAATTATTTTGTATGCAACTTACTTTTTGTTGGTTTAAATGCATGTCTTATTTTTGGTCAGTATAAAAAAAGTCCCTCTGCGGGTCCTTAAACAGTAATAGTAAAAGTAGTGTCCTTACAAAACAAGAAAAACAACAAAAACCAGCCAACATTAATTCCCATACACGCTCCACAAGTTTTACAGAATGGCATGAATGTGATGCTTATGATGTTGAATAGGAAAGAATTGGAATCTGACTGCTATTTAAAGTGTTAGCTGTTTTAGCAAAACAAACAAAATAGTATCCTTATTTTTTGTTTTGTTTTTTAAACCATGCAGCTTCGAACGCATTGCACCGAGCTGCATACATGCACGTGTTACTGAGCATGGTCTGTGTTTTGTGAGCTTCATGGTGCTTCACCATCAAATCTTCCACTAATGGGACATTTCATGGCCTCAATCACTAAAGAGCAAAAAGTGCACCCTATACACACGTATCCTAAGCTAAAAAGTTACTAACCGAACATAAAAAAATCTGCTTTACATTTTTCTCGAATGCAAACATACTCAGCAACTCATCTCTTATTTGTTCCCACAAAGATATCATTTTAAAAAGCTATGAGCCGTTTGCTAAATATGAAGAACGATATTACCTATATAAGAAGTAATTCTAATAATAATAATAATATTTTAATCATCACATTTGAGGACTTAACATTAGAATGAATGAATCACTCACCACATGTGTCCGCTGGGGGCTTGTAATGAGACGTGACTGCTGTACTGGAACGCTGGCTGCTCTTTGGACAATACAGGCTCCTATCACACAAACACAGATTAAATTAAGATCTTGATTAGGTGTACTTTGCAGCAGACTACGACATGCATTTATAACAGTTTATAACAACGCAATGTTTCAATTAAGGCCATTTGTGGTTCTGAACAATAAAACAGACCTGTAATGGCAGGTCTACATAAACTCATCCAACTAAAAAAGGAACATTTGTAGCAGCGGAAAATGGGGGTAAACTCCTCTGAGTGCATGTTATATAATCACGTCAGCTTGCTGAGAGTGTAGCAGAGAAAGTTACTGGGTAAAAGGTGAAGAAATGTTATGTCCAATCTGGGCTTATGCAAGAGCCAACCACTGCAATAAATACATTGCACTATTTTCTGATTTTATAACCGACAATTAGCCAATAAGAAAGAGTTGGTGGTTTCCAAACCATGTTTGCAGTAAAATGCAAACATAAGCTTTCCAAAACCTATTTTTCACTACATAGCAGGTTACATCAGCCTTCCTGTGAACCAGAACATGTTCAATTTCAAATCCTCAAGAAACAGATCTACACAGGCTGCGAGCGTTTCAAAACAAACAGGAAGTCTGATCCTGCACAACCGATAAAACTATTTTTATTGGAGAAATTGCAGACACCGTTCCATATCATTTGACTGCCAGACACCAAAATGTGGTCTTGGCCAAATCCCATTACAATCCAGCTCACATGACAAATGACTGGGAACACATTTTTGACATCCCTCCCATCCAGAACATGGACCATTTTGCACTAAATTCTTTTTTCTTTTCAGACACTCACCCGGCCCACCACTCCTCTGCCTCTGACTGTCTCCAGCGTTCCTGAAAGGCTGAAGATCCTCCAGTGTCGTTCTCTCAGCTGCACCACCTCATTGCCCATGTTCTCGAGACGGATGCAGTAGCGCCACTGGTTTAATGAAACACACACATGCACATCAAGACAAATGCAAAACATAAGCACAAAGTTCTTCAAATGTTATTAATTTGGTATAAACTGGGATAATCTTGGCTTTGACTTACCCAGTACACGTGGGAATTCTGTGCTTCCTGTTAAATAATAAAAAAAAATTATTAGCAAAAGCAAGAATTTAGAAACACTGATCTCACTAAAGAATGTACTATGACGGAGCTCATTTTTTTATTTTATTTTTTTTATAAAGAGGTCGATGATAGGGACCGTCATCTGACAACGTTTTTTCCAGCTTCAGGTCCATCGTTATTAGGATAGGGGCCTCTCGAGCTAAATAACCGACACCACACGATGTTTGCTTTAACACGAGTCTGTGCACTGCACATAAAGTGCACGGTGAGTGCTATATTATATTTATTATTCATAATTTATTAATTAAATAATTACATTTGTTAATTAATATACAGGTAGTCCCCGAATTAATTGTTAGAGTTAGGATTTTTTTATCTTCCGGTGTCGAAAGCAATACGAACATTTGTTGTTTTTTGTTTTTTTTACAATATTGCCATTTTCATATGATACATTGGGACACTGCCAGGATGTGTCGATCTCCCGGGGTGCGAGATGCCTTGCTCTTGTCAGCGGTCGACAGAGTTTTTTAGCTCTTCTCTTGTATCACCCGGACACTGCAACAGAGCATGTCCAGCTCCGTCCTGCACTCACGAACCAGCGATCGTGCACGTGCCCATTGGCACATACATATATACTGTAAAGTTTAAACATTACGGTAGGGCAAATTGCTCTATTTTGCTAAATGATGTACTAACCCATAACAATCACCATTATTTAAGACTTCAGGGCCATTGAAAGATTAATTACCCACTAAAATTCACTAACTAAAAATAAAAAGAATTCACAGTAACGAGTCAGTCCAGGTCTTCAACATTATAATGTTCTCAATGGTTTAACAATTGAAACGACAGCAAAAATACATTTATACATTATATTTGAAGAGCCTTACCCTCATGCCCATGTAAAAGGGGATGACAGTCACTCTGATATTCTCTGTAGTTTCCCTGTGGACATCGGACAACTCCAGCCAAGGATGGTTCTTCTCTTGCCATGCACGCAGTGTGTCTCTCGCTATAAATGAAGGCACTGATGGAACACAAAGTTATACGGCATCAGACAAAGAGCCTGGTCAGCAAAAAAATAAATAAAAATAATTTGTTTTCAAATGCTAGAGATGATAGATCAGCAATATAATAGATAATAGAATATATTAGAAAATATCTGGGTGGAGTCAATGCAGTTAATTTTTATTTGTATAGCACTTTTTACAATGGACATTGTTTCAAAGCAGCTTTACACAAATTCATAGGAAAGAATCAATAAGATTGTTCTTTATAAGTGTAGGTTTGTCCCTAATGAGCGAGCCGGTGGCGACTGTGGCAAGGGAGTAAACTCCCTGAGATGGCAAATGGAAAAAACCTGGAGAAGGAACCCATCCTCATCTGGTGATATCTCACTAGATATCACAATATCTAGTTATATCTGGATATTGTAATATCTTCCTGTAAAATCTCTTGCTTATATAGTGATTAAGCATAATTTAATTTTCAATGGACATATTTTGAACTGCAGTAAGATATTCAAGTTGAATACCTTTAGATGGGTTGAACATGAGAAACCTCTCAAACAGCTCATGCTGAATGGGCACCTGGTCTGTAGAATTATATGGCAAAATATCCTCATGGCTCACGTAGTCCAGACCTAGAAACACAGATTACACACTGAGATTCACAGGCTAACAGGTTTAGGTTTATGCAGCACTGCTAAATTGTCCAATTTGATTCATCAGAAGGTGTTGGATTTCTTTTTTCCAGAAGCCCTGACAGGACTGGCTATAACTCAAAAACACACACATTGCAACATATTACTGTTAAACGTCACACACATAAATCTCGTATGGCGGATTCTTACGTGCTTCAGCGGCATGTATATGTTTTTTTTTTTCTCTCTCTTGCCTTTGACGGCATTGTTTTCAACAAAAACAAAAAAAATATATATATGAGTCAGGGGTCTACAGACTGTTGTCCTTAGAGTGTATATAATTATCTATCATTCTGAATCATTCTGTAAGGTGACATTTTCCTTCAGAACAGTTTCTAGGCAGTGTTACTAAATTGACATGCTTCACATCATTAAACATTAAATGTCAACAGATGTCAAGGAAAATAAACTGAAAAACTTCAGGATGGTAAAAGTTACTTCTTTTACATTTTTTTTTTATATATGATTTGACAAAGGGAACATTACTTCATTAAGCAGCACAAGGAATGTTCATTTGCTCACCTGGGATAGCATACAGAGCTCTGCTGTCATCATGATTGGCTAAAAATGTTACTGCTTCTGTCTGTGATCTCTGCGACTGCCAATACAAACGCATTTGATTAAAATTACCGTCGACAGAACTACACGTTTTTTTTAATGCAGTCCTCATTTGTAGAAAGTGTAAATAAAACCATTAATGCGTGATTGAAATGCAAAGGATAAGTGTATAGTGCCTGCACTTACTATGTGTGGACAGTCTCTGGTGTCAATAAGGACTTGATAATATGTGTGTGTTTTTCCTTTCACCTCCTTTGACCCATGTGCTCCGGGAGTCTCTGGTTTACTGTAATAAAACACAATCTCTTAGTGACAATACACAAGATACAATTCAGGTTGTTTTGAGCTTCACGTCATGATTCTAGGGGAAATACACAATGTTCCTGTAGCCATGCTTCTGGTTTCAGGTCTTGTCAGAGACAAAAATAGAAACAAAAACAACAGCACAGTAATTCATAGCACCATGTGACAGTTTACTCAACTGAATAATGAGACTAATCCCTCTTATATTGCTTACTGATATGTTATTCTAGGCCACCAACACACCAGCATTTTTCCTGTTACGGATAGTGTTTGAATTTTAAAAACCTCATAAACCTTGTGAAAGATCTGTTTTGAGTACCAAGTGTGTGGAATCTCCCAGATCTTTCGTACAGTGAGGCTTTTCAATTAAAACACAGGTCATGATCCTGATGTTGGAAGAAAGGTTTTAAAGATGAAAGGACTATTTAAGCATCTTCCTTGACAATGTCATGATTTTTATGGAAAAATGGTTAAACGACAACATTCCCAGCAGCGGCATTGAGCTCGGGGGTCGCAGTGTTTTCGGGTGGACAGGTCGGCAGTAGACTCTGGTAAGCGCAGAGGTGGAGGTCTGTGCATTTATGTTAAATCACGGACTCTACTGTTACTGAAAGTCATTGCTCTGTTCATTTAGAGTATTTGATGATTAAGTGCAGACCCTTTTATTTACCGAGAGAATTCTCAGCCATTGTTGTGACTGCGGTGTACATACCTCCGGACGCTAATGCTAAACTAGCTATGGAGGAACTGCAGGCAGCTATCGGCAAACAACAGTCTGCATATCCCAAAGAAGCCATTCTCGTTGCTGGAGATTTCAACCACTCCAGCCTGAGATCTGTTTTACCAAAATTTCACCATAATGTCTCCTGCTCTACCAGAGGAGACAAAACACTGGACCAGGTATACACAAAAATACCTGGGCCATACACGGCCATTCCCCTCCCCCACTTAAGTCAGTCTTGTCACATCTCTTTGTTAATGCTACCCAAATACACACCACTGATCAAACAGGTGAAACCTGCTGTGAGGACAGTAAAGGTATGGCCAGAGGGAGCCATTTCTTCTCTAGAGCAACAGTTTCAGAAAACTGACTGGAACATGTTTGCCTCACAGGCCACACTGGACTCTCACACAGACATTTACACATCATCCGTTTTGGCCCATATCAAAACATGCATTGACAATGTCACTACCGTCAAACATGTAAAATGCTTTCCTAATCAGAAGCCGTGGATGAACTCTGAAGTTAGTCTCCTGTTGAAAGCAAGAGATGCTGCTTTTAAATCTGGCAGCACAGAGGACTACAACAGAGCCAGGGCCAACCTGAAAAGAGGCATCAGGAGAGCCAAGCTCACATTTAAACTTAACATAGAAGAGCACTTCCACAACTCTGACCCCAGACGCATGTGGAAAGGCATCCAGACCATCACGGACTACAAACCTACAGCTCGAACTCAACCAACCAGCTGTGCCTTCCAACCGGACAAACTCAATCACTTTTTTGCTCGTTTCGATCGTGGAATAGGACATTTCCCCTCAACCACGGACTCTCCTACTGCTTACAGTCCACTTTCACTTTCAACAACGGACGTCCATTCAGCGTTTAGCAGAGTGGATGCACGCAAGGCAGCTGGCCCGGACGGCATACCAGAACATGTTCTCAGAGCATGCGCTGGACAACTGGCACAGGTTTTTACTGACATTTTCAACCTGTCACTGGCCCAAGCTACGGTTCCTACATGCCTGAAGACCACAACCATCATACCAGTGCCTAAGCACTCAGCTGTCGAATGCCTTTTGCCCAGTTGCACTCACCCCTATCGCTATGAAGTGCTTTGAGAAACTGGTCCTGAATCACCTCACTGCAGGCCTACCACCCACGAAAGTTTGCCTATCGCCCGAACAGGTCAACAGAGGATGCAGTTTCCACGGCTCTTCATTCAGCCTTCACCCATCTGGATTAAAGCAACAACTACATCAGAATGCTGTTCATTGACTTTAGCTCTGTGTTTAATACAGTCCTCCCCACTGTACTGATCACTAAGCTCAGTGACCTGGGTATCTGCACCTCCACTTGCAGATGGATTCTGGACTTTTCTCACCAACAGAACTCAATCTGTTAGATTGGGCCACCAGATATCCTCAACCATCATTCTAAACACTAGCATCCCACAGGGCAGTGTTCTGATTTCACTACTCTACTCTCTGTTCACCCACGACTGTGCTTCTCTGCATAACTCAAACATCTTCATTAAGTATGCAGATGACACCACCGTTGCCGGTCAGATCATTAACAACAACAAAACGGCCTACAGGGAAGAGATCCCAAGCCTGACAGCATGGTGTGCCACCAACAACCTGACCCTCAACGCCTCGAAGACTAAAGAGCTCATTGTGGACTTTCGGAAATCCAACAGCAGGAGACATTTCAGTCAAAATCAGTGGCACTGAAGTAGAGCTAGTTCCTGGGAGTTTACATCTCTGAGGAACTGTCCTGGCACCAGAACACTTCAGCTCTGGTTAAGAAAGCACAACAATGTCTGCCCTTCGTTATAGAGTCTCAAGAAAGTTAATCTGTATATACATACACGATCCAAACTTGGAACGCAGACAGACAAGTGCGTTTGGATGCTTTTAGAGAGTATGCATGAATAAAGATGAACAATGAGACTAATGGGGAAGCTGTTCTGCAAATGCACACATTGTAGAATGAAGTACATTTGCGCCTCATGCTTTTTCGAATATGACAAAGAAAAGACAGTGTTTGCAAGACAGTTAAAATAAAAAAACAATCTTCCAGCTTAAAAAGTTAGCATTTCCCTCCTAAGTGTATTATAAAATCAAAGAAACATGCTGAATGCTTTGGTTAAGCCACACATACACAAGAAACGCAGGGCAGGGTGTGGGACATTTTGCTCAAAAGCAATTGGGAATGATGCTTACCTGTCAGATGCTGGAGGGGTGACGTCGCGGTCATAAAGTCGAGCATGCCAGGGGAACAGGATGATGCCTCTGTAGCCAAACACACTGTGTAGGAACAACTAAAGCACATACATACGACATTGATCAGAAACAAAGCTGCAACTGCAATAAATTGGTTAAAAATCACTCAATCTAACATTTTTTTGGAGTTTATGATTGGATTGTTCACTATATTTTACAATATTTCTGTCTAGCATTCAAATGAACTAATAATACTAGAAATCTAGGCTTAATCAAATAACCAGTTATTAAGTATAAGATAGTATTATTGTAATCAGACAATTAGAATATTGGCAAAAGTTTACCAACCACTTTTTTCAGGAAAAACAGCTAATCTAAGATTTCTGTATCATTTGACCTTTTAGCAACTACATTATAAGTAACCAATGATCCCTTGACTGTACTCCAAATCCCGATTCTGTTCAGTTTGTTGAGTTCAAAATAAGAATAAAGGCCAAACTGCACTGGTTCTCTCACTCATTGAAAAACAGGTGCTACACTTGTTTTGCTTTGCCAGATATGAGCAAACTAAATCGTTTCTTATGTGGATGTGTCTCCCAAACTTTGTGGCAGACTCTTTCACCACCTGGACTCAGGAAATTCATTGTTTATGAGATTGTTTAAAATGAGACATTGACCATGTATCATTGACTATGTATCATTCATCAATTGATCCAAATGTTACTTTCATTTGTTTTCTACTAGAGCCAAAAATTGTCTCGATATCTAAACAAAATTTAAACGTGTACGTGTTTGTGTATAAGTAACCTCTTACCTGCCCTGTTTCATATTTGCCATGCTGCTTTGGTGCTTCAAATACACCCACCGTCTCAAGCACCTTCCCTTCTGCCCTTCTGGCCAAAATCAAAAAGAAGACACAGAAAAAAAAAAGAAAAGATGTGTTAGCAAATGTCAGTGATCCACTCTACAAGCAAGTGCGATACATAGAGGTCGTCTCACACATGCACAAAAATATGGGACGTAAATACAGGATATAACCACACACACACAAACTTATAATCAATAACCCTAGGGTCATGAGGAAACACACTAAATGGTAAAACAATATTCTGAAACATAACACTTCAACAGTAATATCCTTATATTTTTTGACCCGAACAAGTCTTTTCTGCTTGTTGTTCTTCCAAAGTAATGGTCTCTTTGCTGCAATTCGACCATGAAGGTTTGACTCATGCACTTTTCACTGAACAATGGATGTTGAAATATATCTACCACTTGAACTCCAAGAAGCATTTATGTAAATCCCCAGCTTCTGGTGTTGGTTGCTGTAATAAACTTTTCCTCTGCAGCAGAGGTAGCTCTTGTTCTTGCTTTCCCGACATGGTCCCCATGAGAGCCTGTTTCATTACAGAATTTGATCCATTCGAAGACTGCACATGGGGACACAGTAGTTGTACTGGCACTAATAGAGCTGTTGACTCTGTACCTACTCTTTCCTCTACACAAGACAACTGCTGGTACATTAAGAAAGCAAAAAATCTCACAAATGGACTTTTGGCAATGATGGAAGAATGCCATGCGTTTGTCAGGCTGCCATCAAAGCTAAATGTAGCTACATTGAGCAAAATGTAAAGTGCACGTCTAACTGAACAACTAGCTGACCTTAGCACGATTACACAAGCACGCACTCGTTGCTAAACATGTCAGCAGTGTTAGCTAGCATAGCCCCATGTCAAATAATACTGTACACTATTTCATCAACTTGCTAAAATTAGAAAGAAAGCTTTTAATTGTTTACAATTGTCATTGTAATAAAAAGTAATTTAACATGCTGGGTATTTTACTAGCTAGCCATTTAGCCACCTAACACTGTGCAATACTCTATACTCCCGTCCTATATAGTATGCCCAAGCAGTATGCTTCTCTGCACTGTTTAGCATGCTACATACTTAATAGTATGGTAGGTGGCTCACTTGGCTAATGCTGACTAGCACGCTAAACTAAACACGGAGCAACTTCATACCTGGACGACATGAACCGTTTTTGTTGCACATTCAGGAACCCGCATGTGGAACACTGCAAGCGTCGTCGGTTCACTTCGTGTCTGCTGTGGAGCTCCACACCGAGTAGCCGCAGTGTCTGTTTCCTACTAAAGCTGGTAAGAGTAGACAGAATCCCCCAGCTCCGTAACACACACGCCGCCATCTTTGTTTAGCATAGCGAGGTCAGAACGCAGGCTGCTCATTTAAAGACTCGAGTCGAGTCGAAGTCTGATCTGAGATCAGCGCCAGCTGGCGGAATTGACGGCAATGCTGCTGTAAGAGAAAGTGATAAACTGATCTGAGGTCAGCACAAGATCGTATTTAATTACTGCCTCTATTTAAACATTTGGAGTGTAAACGATTCCGCTTCAGGCTGATCTGAGATCAGTAACAGATTGCGATTTGGCGGTATTGATGTTGAAAGGCACTGTTATAAACTGATCTCAGGTCAGACTAAAACGGCTTGTATATTGCAGTTATTTAAACCGGTCAACGTGTATGTATCTAACGACGCTTCAAAATTATCTGAGATCAGTAACAGACGCTAAGGTAGCTGTAATTATGTTGAAAGGCCCAGTGATATAAACTGATCTCAGGTCAGCCCAAAGTGGCGTGCAGATATTATTGGTATTTAAACCGGTATCGCAAACCGCTTTAGGCTGATTTGAGATCAGTAACAGATGGTGATTTAGAGGCAATTAAATTTTTTATAGAACCTGATAAACTGATCTCAGGTCAGACAAAGCAACATGTGTTTGTAGTGCGTCAACTTAATTGGAATACAATTCTTATACTTTAACTAATTTAATCACAAATACATGTATATCCCTGCTATATGAGCTCATGAATTTTACTTTAATATCTGTTCTGTATTTTATTAAATGAAATTGCATTATATTGTTTTTACAAAAAATAATTACACCAAATGATATCTAATAACCGTACAATAATAAATATAAATATACATGTTGAGACATATGATGTATCATGTATTATTATATACAGTACAGACCAAAAGTTTGGACACACCTTCTCATTCAAAGAGTTTTCTTTATTTTCATGACTATGAAAATTGTAGATTCACACTGAAGGCATCAAAACTATGAATTAACACATGTGGAATTATATATGGAATTATATACATAACAAAAAAGTGTGAAACAACTGAAAAATGTCATATTCTAGGTTCTTCAAAGTAGCCACCTTTTGCTTTGATTACTGCTTTGCACACTCTTGGCATTCTCTTCATGAGCTTAAAGAGGTAGTCACCTGAAATGGTCTTCCAACAGTCTTGAAGGAGTCCCCCGAGAGATGCTTGGCACTTGTTGGCCCTTTTACCTTCACTCTGCGGTCCAGCTCACCCCTAAACCATCTCGATTGGGTTCAGGTCCGGTGATTGTGGAGGCCAGGTCATCTGGGGCAGCACCCCATCACAATCCTTCTTGGTCAAATAGCCCTTGATGCCTTCAGTGTGACTCTACAACTTTCATAGTCATGAAATTAAAGAAAACTCTTTGAATGAGAAGGTGTGTCCAAACTTTTGGTCTGTACTGTATATATATATATATATATATATATATATATATATATATATATATATATATATATATATATATATATATATATATATATATATACAGTACAGACCAAAAGTTTGGACACACCTTCTCATTCAAAGAGTTTTCTTTATATATATATATATATATATATATATATATATATATATATATATATATATATATATATATATATATATACATATATACTCTAGCATATTTATAAATGCTATCTGGTAATAACCACTTCTTGGCTTTCTGTTATATTAAAATATTAAAATCTATAGAGGTAACAATAATACTTTAATAATTGGATTAAACTTTGGAAACCGTTGTTGATCAGGCTATAAGTATTATTTTCCTGTCCAGCTTGCAGCATACGAAGCACATGTCCCCCAGATATAGCCAAGATTAAAGGATGTAGATGTTGCATCTGGAACACACATACCGACAAACTCACAAAGGTATGTCAGAGTAAAACTGTAGAAATTACACCCGGATTATGGGATTTAATTTTATTTGAGGATTATTTCCCTGTAGGGATTATTATGATACACATTGATCAGTGTACAGTGGATCTGGCAACCTGTGAGGTCTGTGGTCATATCCCTTCTGTAATAACCACAACTTTAATAAACCATTCAGAGCCTTAAATCCACATGTAGCCCAATCTTCTGATAAGATGACAGACATAGAAATTGTTAAATAAAAACAACAACATATTTTTGATATTGTTTGTTTGAAGACGAGAACAAAGAGAAGTTAGACAAAAACACCACTTTATTAGACAAAAACAATAATACTTGGCATACAAACAATTGAAAACAAACAAACAAATAAATAAATATAGAACTGTCTTTGACAACAGAGGAAATATAAAAAAAAAAATCCTCAATCAAAGAAGAGAATAACAGCATTATATAATACACATGACAAATTAAAACACAAACTTTTTGGTGGTTAATTTGTTTGAATTCAAAGAGACTATGTGGTCTTATTTATGCTTTATAGAAAAGTTGGATGAAGTGAAATAACTATGTTGTACACTAACTTTAATAGTAATAAAATTCATATAAAAAATGATATAACACTGTGCAGAGATGCAGGCAAGAGTTAACTGTGTAGGAATCTGTTGTTGTTTTTTTTTCATTGTTTATTCGTTAGTAGTTATAAATAATTGAGGTCATTCTTGATGTTTGTGTTTTATTTAAACAATGTATTTTAATAAATAAAAAATATATATTTCAAGATCCAAAATATATGTCTAGGTATCATTATTTTAAGTCATGCAAAATACTATTAATGATATAAAGGTGTTTAGAGAGTTAGGAATAAATGACAAAATGACATTAAATTTAATTATTTTAGAAAAATGACTTCTTCTTCTTTTGGCTTCTCCCATTAGGGGTCGCCACAGCGGATCATCCGTCTCCAAACCCCCTGTCCTCTACATCTGCCTCTTTCAACCCAACTACCTGCATGTCTTCCCTCACCACATCCATAAACCGCCTCCTTGGGCTTCCTCCTTTCCTCCTTCCTGGTGTCTCCATCCTCAGCATTCTCTTACCGATATACCCTCTGTCCCTCCTCTGCACATGTCTAAAACATCTCAATCTCGCCCAGCTCACCTTGTTTCCAAAACGTCCTACATGCGCTGTCCCTCAAATAAACTCATTTCTAAACCTGTCCATCGTCGTCACTCCCAGCTCTGCTACCTCCAGGTCCACCTCTTGTCTTTTACTCAATACCACTGTCTCTAAACCATACATCATCACAGGTCTCACCACAGTCCTATAAACATTTACTTAATATATAAAACATAATATATAAAAAAAATATATATATATATTTAAAAAAAAAAAAAGTTTTTATAGTGTTTCATAGTTTTTGCCCATTGTGTCCATTGTGTTAACTATGTGTGTTACCAACAATTTTTTTCTCCTTTGTGGTGTTAATTGTGTTATCTATGTGTATTGTCTACTATCTATTATGCTGTCTATTTTGTACCTGTCTTGCCTACTGACTGTTATATGTTCATCTGCACATTGGAGCCTTTGCGAAATGCAATTTAGTTCTGCTGTGCATTTTGCTGCCTGGCTGAATGACAATGAAGTTCACTTTGACTTGACTTTGAACAAGCAGATGTTTATTGAGGTGTTCATTTCTAAATATTAATTTATACTGTATGATGGATGTCCATGTTAAGGTTTAGAAAAAAAAAATCTCTAGTATCAGTGCTTTGAACAGAATTAAATCTGTAACTTTCAATTTCTTTTTACATTTTTTTGGAATCTTTTGGACAGACGGTTTTTATCACTATTAAATACATAAGTGATTATTGCATATAACTTGTTTTGTGGACATTCTAAACCAGTAAATGTGACTATTAATGACTAAATTGTGCAAAAACTAGGCTCATGTAAGAAAAGAGCATGTGGTCAATGATTATGGTTCCTATAAAAGCACACAGATATTTATACGTTTTTATTTGTATACACATTTATTTAAATACATATTGATGTTTTTGTACTTTACATAAATGTTGTTGTTTTTATTAGGACATTTATTTAAATATAATGTTTCTTAAATTTAACTTGACATACCATCCAAGCAGATGTTCAGCCACTTTCTGTCTTCCAATAAATAATTCACTATGTTCATTAAACCCAAAAATACCGAAAAAAAATAATTTGTTGTTGAGACTCACTTCTACCTTATAGTGTAAATTTTAGAAATTCGACACTTTTCGGCTTCCATGCAATAAAAACAAGACAAATCACATACTGGATACACAGTTTATTCTGTTGTTTCTAAAGCTCAAAACATTTGTATGTACAATATCATAAATATTAAATCAAATATTTCATTACAAAACAATTAGACAAGAGGATGAGTGATGAGTCTGTGTGAATGTTATCACATGTAATCACAGATAGAAATACTTGTCAAAATTGTTCATTTTCCATTTCTAAAACATTCTGCAGGTGTAGTCAGAATTCAGCCAGGTTGGTGACCACAGACGCACTGTAGATCAGGTCAGAGATGTCTCCTAAGGATGTCTGAGGGTATTGCATAATGGGTGCTCCCTGTCTGTGCATGCTTCCCTGCCAGCAGTTTTGTGCAGCATGTGAAGGAACAACCTGGTCCATTGGAAATGACTGATACCCACCTTGATTAATGTTACACTGAGGTTTCCCTGAAAAGTCTCCAGATGAGGTGGGATGAGTGCTAGGCTGTGCACACTCACTCCACTGATTCTGAGGTAAGGAATGGACTGGCCTGGCCATCTGATCTGTTGGGACAGAGTGACTTCCAGATGGTTTTGAAGGCTGTCTTTGCCAGGGAAATGCTCCCGGGAGGTCAGGAGATATGGACGGAGCTGGTGTGGGTGTGGGCTGTGGCAGATTCTGAGACCAGGGGCACAATGCTTGCCTCACCCAGTTCAGGTCAGACATCTGCTGCTGGTCGTTTGGGTTAGATGGTTGGTAAACTTCAGCAGGAGATACTGTAAAATTGGGACCGGGATGAGGGAAAGCGATTTCCGAGTTATACGTGGCGGGATTTTTCTTCATGGGCCTGGTGAGTCTTCCACTCTTGATGCTCCGAGCACGTCTGTTCTGAAACCACACCTTGGAAAGACAAATGAAAGTCAAAATCCTTGAACTAAACAATTATAAAAAATTAAAAAACAATAACATAGAAACTCAAGTAGCAATACTGATGCTAATCAGGATCATATTGACTGAAGGGAATGGTCTGAGCTTTTCATGTGATCTAAGCGATTTATTAAAGATTTTACATAGTACCAATAATCTATATACCTAAAATACAAACAATCGACTAAAACCCCTCCAAAATTATGTAATTAATATAAATTATAAATGCCTAATATTAGCAAGGAGATCTTTAATGTAGTGAGCATTTAAGCAGAAATAAACATAGACTGTACAAATATATATGTAATAATCAATTAGGCATATATAATTAAAAAGCTTTATGTTTATTAAATAATACTTGCACACATTTCAGGTGTGTTTATGTGAGTAATATGATATTAATATGGGGAGGGAAATAATAATAATAATAACAATAATAATAATAACAATAACAATAATAATAATAATAATAATAATAATAATAATAATAATAATAATAATAATAATAATAATGTCCAGATAAACTTATGAATAAGTAAATAACGTGAAATAAAAATTCGTGCAATTTAACTCGTGCAATATTTTATAAACTAATATGTAAAAAAAAAATCTGAAAAAAAAAGTAAAAAAAAAAAATACCGTGAGAAAATATTTATGATAAAAAAATTAAACAATATAATGATATAATCTGTAATAACACAGGGCATTAGATAGTTTGAAGCACACTGTACCTGGATTTTGCTCTCGGGCAGGAGGGTGAGAGCAGCAAGTCGCTCGCGCACTGTGATGTCAGGATACGGCGTGAACACAAACGCGCGCTCGAGCTCCGACAACTGCGCGCGACTGAAAATCGTCCTTTTCCGTTTCCTCTGTGATTCCGGCTGCGCAGTCCGGTCTGCTTCCGGAGAAGAGAGCGCGTGCTCGTTCACAGCGTCTGAAAACATTGGATGAAATCATTAGAATGCATTATAAATATTAGTTGAATTTTTCTTTTCTTTTTGATGCACAGGGATCAAATGTTTTTCTTAGTAATTGTAATTTTTTTTTAAAATAAACTTTGTTGTAAAAGTTATATATACATATATATTATTTTACAATGTGCATACAGTAAATAAATAACGTGTAAATACAAATAAAAAAAGAATCTCTCATCATTCATGACCTGAAACTTTACATAGATTTTTATATTCACTCAAACACTTAAAATGTTTTATTTCATAAAAAAATATTTCAGTAATTAATTTCCTTTATAAATCGTATTACAGTTGTTGCTGTTACTCGGCTTAATTGTTTTTCCCTTTGTATAAACTGTGCTGTAAATAAATCTGGGCCTAAATCTGAATCTGATTCCAACACTAGATTCCTACAGTCTCTTAGTGCTCACCTGCAAAGCGAGTTTGGCATTTGTTGAAGAGAAAATCAATTTCTCTTTCGTCTTCCTTCATTTTCTGAGCATAATCACATGTCTGGTCCAAAAACAAAGCCATGACTCGGGTACGCGCAGCGCGCTCAGGTCTCTTCAAATCCGTCCACGTCCTGCCTCGGAGTGTATCTGAAGTCCTCAACATTCACCTTTATATCTTTACCTTTCACCCCCCCCACCTCTCACACACACACAGGAACACTTCATGGATTTGGAGGTGTGTGTGTGTGACCTAACAGACAACGAGCTGTAGTGTCTTTGATCTCCCAACTTAATCCGGACAAAATGGCTTTGGATGCAATGTCTAGACCGAACATGGTAATTACAATTTTGATCACTTTTATTTGATCCATGTCAGAGAGAGAGAGAGAGAGAGAGAGAGAGAGAGAGAGAGAGAGAGAGAGAGAGAGAGAGAGAGAGGAAGGAGAGAGAGAGAGAGAGAAAACAATTTTTTTGTTGTTTTTAACCATAATAGATAGATAATAGCTGCACCCCAAAACAACAACTCACATGTCTCAGATAGATAGATAGATAGATAGATAGATAGATAGATAGATAGATAGATAGATAGATAGATAGATAGATAGATAGATAGACTTAAAAGACTACTTTTTAATATTCTTTTTATTTAACCATTATATGCCATTATACGATTTTTATATTATTATTATTAATAGTATTATATTATAATTTAGTTTAATTCTGATTATATATATATATATATATATAGTGTGTGTGTGTATATATACATATATATATATACATATATATATATATATATATATATATATATATATATATATATATATATATATATAATTTAACAATATTTTAACATTATAAATAAAACTATATATATATATATATATATATATATATATATATATATATATATATATATATATATATATATATATATATATAGTTTTATTTATAATGTTAAAATATTGTTAAATTATATTTAGTACATAACTGTGCTAGTAATATGTGAATTCAAATAAACTGATCTATATGAATCTTTATGAATTCTAAAACATATGAATGAAAACAAACAGATTTATTTTAATCAGACCCACACACAAAACACATTACTAAATATTAGCCAATATTTGGAATAATGTTAAGTAACCCCTGCGAGTTTGACTGCACGATGACATACCCATAGTAAATATTATTGTGGTGGATTATTCTTTGTAATGTGTATGTGATTTGGAAGCTCTCCCTTGATGTCTGATGGATGTCCTGCCTACAGAAGTTATGTCATCATTGGCCTTTTTCTCATGCAAATCAGCACACATTTTCACCTGCACGCATTTCTTCCTCATTTTAATGGCTTTCCAGGCTTTCCACATTTTTGTCTTTTGAAGGTTTTCTATCTTCTAAACCAGCCATACAAAGTCCTCATGCTGGATAAACACCTGTACATAATTCACTTTAACTGGTGTTCGTTTGTGTTCCAGGGCTGGAATCAACAATCATGGATTAGATATTTATTTTGTGTATTTCCTGACATTTAATCCAGTCCCTATTGACACAAACCTGTGCTGCACTCAATTTTTCTTGCAATTTGCAATCAGATCCTGAATCTGCAAACATATTTTTACAATTCACTGTTTTATATGCATTCACTCCTTCACTCCTTATTTACGCGTGACATCCTGTCTAAATCTGATCCTTAGTATGTTATATTAAAAGTCTGTTATAATCTAAGATGAGCATGATGAGAGATGATAGATGATGATATGACTTGGGAGGATTAAGACCCACGCAGACAATAGTGTGCTGAAATAAAAAAAAAAAGTAATCTGAGTCACAGATTACGCCTCTAATCTGTGTTCCTGAACTTCACCGCCATGATTTCAGCCTTCTCTGAAATTTCAGATTTTTTGTTTTGTCGCGCGCTATTATTTATTGCGTCATAAATACGTTTTGCATTTTCACAGAAATGAAATGTATCGTGATAGGAATAAGGCAGAAATGTGCATATTTAAAGATTTTATTTCATGCACACAATCTTCTGTTTTTTTTTTCTTATTTTTTTTGCATTGCTCCTCGTGCCCTCATTAGCATAATTAAAGTTGAGCGAGCAGTCGCGCGCCTCCAATACACACAACACTGACCCGGCGGATTCCGGAGGCTCGCGCTCGGGTGACCCATTAATGGCGTCATTAGTGGCAATCACGTGGGGAGAAAAAACACACACACACAGACACACACACACACAGCGTCTGAGACTCAGGAATCTAGGAAGCAAGCTGGACGTTGCAAAAGCAACTTATCAAAAGATGTAGTTCATCAGGGAAGGCACGTGTGACGCAAAAACAAAAGTACAAGTGTGTTTAGTGCTCCAAACATTCCCCCCTGCATCTGTATCCATTTCAGAGAAACCTCCCAACAACTCAGTTGATCGAAAGCTCACTAAGTTCTCCTCAACCCAGAGTTCAGCAAGTGATGTCAAATCGACATGTTGGCTCACAGCATGAACAGCAAACAAAGTAGCACTGCTTTACTGTTAATTGTGTACATGATGCAAATATTGGGTGGAGAGGCAGACAAACAATGTATAAATAAATAATCCGTAAATGATCGCTCTACTGCATAGGATTATTTGTTCAGAAGTAAATATACATCACTCATCACAGCTGGCTTTAGTTTCGCTAATAAATTAAAGGTGTTCATGTTCATGCAGCAATAAACACCATTTAGGTTTGGCCTAAACCAGAAGTCTATTATAATATAACAAATAAACCATACCACTCTTTACTATGCATGAGGTAGAAATGGCAGCACACAAATGCATTAAACAACATTGTTCTTTTTTTGTTGTTTGTGAGCTTCATTTGAACACACAGTTAGTTTTGTATTTTTGCATGATCTTGTGTTAATTTATGTTTTTATGTAGCACCTTGATCTGAGGTGAAATTAGTTACATTTTTGGCTAAAATGACATTAAAAGCTCACTTGAATTGACTTGACTTCATATCAAAGATCTTGAGATTGTGCATGAATGCAAAGCCATACTTTTTTATTTCTTTTTTGCCTAATTATTTTATAGAATCTCAGTGATGCACAACCTCAGTTGTGAAGTTCTGAACTAATGCCCTGTGAGCATTTCTGTGATTTATTATTGTTTTGTTTTGTATCAATTCAATAATTTAATACTTTTCATTGCAGTGGTATTTAAATATTTCGAAAATAATTCTCAGTTTTAATACAAAAATGTTTATTTAGGTCTATTTATTAAGTAATGTTTTGCATTTAACAATTGTATAATACACTTATAATATTGCTATCTCATATCTGGAAATGTGGCTATACAACCAAAAAGCTGAAAGACTTTTACCTATGTACCTTTTTTAAGCTTTAATCTAATTAAAGACACACCACACACACCTTTCGCCCATTTTTCTGTGCTAAAGTTGCAAAAATAATGCACTGTGTCTAGGTCACAACATCCAGGAAAAAATATATATAATACACATTTTAAAGGTTGTATTGTGACTGTAAAAGAAAATAAAGATGTTAGTTATTAGTTATGTAACTAAAAGTGATAAATTACCAACTGATCATTTGTTTTTCCGACTATTCTGCATTCTTCTAATTAATCAGTCACAAAACATTTCACTTGTACACAATACGTTTATTGGTGACATACATGATACCATGTACATTGCAACTGTAGAATTTTATTCCAGCTGTTTTAAGACAATAAACATGTGTATGTTCTAAAATGTTTTACAGTGACATTTCCCAGATTTCCCTCTAACACTGCTAATTCAGATCTATTCTTTT
>NC_139599.1:5690594-5830594 GCF_946808225.1 Silurus aristotelis
TATGTTTGTACTTTAAAGATGGCAGAATTCTAGCTCTGTATATAAATCAACTACAGAAAATCAACCTTTATATGTGTCCAATCAGTCAGTTTTGCACTACTTATTGTACATTAGTGATATCTTTAACTTGTCAATGCTGGCAAATGAAAGTGTGTGTGTTAGATTATTTTAGTGCACTCCACTGAGACAGCTGGCCGGCATGAACCCTGTCACACTCTATATACTAAATAAAGAGGTTAGGTGACTATCATGTGTGCTCCATCACTGCATTGATTTTTATCTGCATCAAAGTGTAAGTCACCAAATAACTATGGAGGCCCGGCAAAGTATCAGGTTTATTCAGCAGGTCCTTGTAGGTAGAATAATAGCAGATAATGTTATTGACTAAAGCATGCTAGGTAATATTTGGATTTTGATTAGCATCTATATGAACCTGCTGTTCTAACGGAAAGCGAGAGGGGTTGGAAAGTAAGTAATGAAAGATAATTAGGTGAGAATGGTGGATAGGTGAGAATTATCCATCAATTTGCTTATAGTCGAAGATGAATAAACATATCGGAACAAGTTGGTATTGAAAAATAATAATTGGTACCACATCACACGTTTATATCGTTCATTCTTTTCGTCTCAAAGCATGCCACTTGCAATCCATTCTGTATTTAAATTAAACAGGTTTTTATTACCCCCCCTGTGAAACAAAACACTGACAAGCACATCACTGACCAGACCACCTTTTGTTGGAACTATGTTTGCCATCATTTTTACGAGGTGGAGAAAAAGGCCAGATATAAGCAATACTAAAATAAGTAGAAACAGAAGCACTGCACGTGTGTTACTCACCAGAATTAGTAGAAGAGTCAGTGATTGGTGGAAATGATTTATTACTCAGCATTGATTGGCCAAACACTTTTGATTTTAATGGAGGGGAGGGGTTAGGGAGAGAAGAACTGGGATTGGTTGATCTCCGGACAGGCTTTGGGCTCATACGAATCATAGAAGTGACCGGTGGTTGGGGTTTTGAGGCCGTTGTGGATACATCTATGGCTGATCGTACATCCTGTGACACTGAGGAATAAACTGAGGAGTATCCAGAATACTCTGACCAGAAAAGACGAAAAAAAAAAGCAACATAAATGGATGAATTTGTAAACATTTTAATGTGAAAAGAGAAAAATGCTAAACCCACCACTGTCAACAGGTGATTCTGCTCTTCTAGCTAGAAAATTTGAGAGCTGAGGCTGTGAGACGACACGAGACATGCATGTCCTCTCTTTTCCTGATTCTGTACAGGCTTCTGATCGGATAAAAAGGAAAAAAATATATAAGGCTCTAAAGACATATTTAATCCTATATCATTATAAGCCTGTGGAATATCCAAATTATTGTGTGTTGAGTAGAAAATGTGTTATCCATAGAAAATTGATGTGGCACCAGTGGTGGGCGGTCAGGGCCAGAAAAGCCTTCTCTGCTGGCCTAAACACTATCAGAAACACTATCCTACATTTACAAACTAAATTCTTATATTTGTTCCATGAAATTGTATTAATTAATTCCCAACAGTTTATTCTCTTTATTTCGTAGCGTTTCTCTTGGCTGCACTGCTTCCAGTACGTGTATGTAGATGTTTTCTCCAATCAGATTTCAGCCTTTATGTGCTGCCATGTCAATCTAATCTTTAGAATCAGTCCTGCTGGCCGATGTACCATAGTCTCCTTAAGAAATAACTCTTTCTTTAACCAATCAGATTTCATATTCACATCACTGGCAAAACACGTCTGTAGCTCTGCACACATCAATATGTCAGAGTTAGACTTTTTTTAATCCTACGGAGGAAGAGAAATTGATTTGTTCCTGGACATACTTAAAAATAAATTTTAAAGAAAAGCTAGACATCGTGAGGAGAGGTCGGCCAGCCCTGAAGCTAGCTAGCTTGTCTCAGCCAGAGAAAGGGTTGGTTCTCCACTTCCCGACCAGTGAATACGAGCGGTACCACTGGCATACAACCTCTGAGGAGCGGTGCAAATTAGGAGTCTGCATCTCTGGTGAGTAGGCTGTATTTTATTTTAATTTTTTAGACAAATATTGGTTCTGAACTGCTCCAGATGATGTAGGTGGCACAGTTCTGGTGGTAGTGTAGAGGTTTAGAGTTGTCTTAAATGGTTTTTCTTGCTTTAGTAAAATAGTATTCACCCTCAATATGTTAAATGCTTCTCTCTCTGTAATGCCACGCATTGTTATATTGTGTTTTTGTATAGTATTGATGGTTAGTTTAATTGCGACATGATAGTGGTGGTATTAAGAGGTGGATTAAGTCGGGTAAGTCCTCACTGTAGGCCCAGGTACCAAATGCACGGCCTGGCACTGTGTGGCACATATGTTTTCTGAAATATTTGAATGACAAGTATGCTGAAAATGTATATAAATATATCTATTCTAAACCAAAATATGCAGAAGAGTTGCAGCTGATAATGTTAATCACTACCTGTCTGTAATGATGCAATCAACTTCTCTGTGTTGTAATTGGTTGCTCGTCTTTGGCGTCTGGGGCTCATGCAAGTTATAGAGGTTGCAATCTGCTGGGCAGATGACCTCACCTCCTGATGCACAGATGAATAGACTGATGAGTAGCCTGAGTACTCTGAATGAATGAAGAACAATAAGGAACAAAATAAGGTTTCCAATAATTTGGTGTTCAAGCTATTCTAGTGACCTATTTATTTTGAAAAGTAAAAATCAAAGTACAAGACATTGGGCTAATTTACCACTTCCAGATGGTGAATCTGAACGTTTGCCTAGAGATCCAAAAGACAGCTGAGAAGGGGAGAAACTGCCCCCTGTTGACTTCATTTCCTGTTGCACTGAAATAACATCTTATAGGATAAAACGGTCTAAAACCTTTTGGCAAATAATTTAGAAAAAAAAAAAAAGGCTTGGTACTCTTGAACTTGTACTCACACTGAACTGGATATTGGGTATCGTTGACCTCTGAGGATACACTAGATGTCTCAGCAGAGTTAAGATGAACAACAGACTGAGAGCTGGTAAGACAGGCATCTTGATTTTGCATGAGGTTGTGGTTTGTTAGTCTTTTGATAGGTCGTGGGCTTATTTGTGTGAATGCGGCAACAGGAGGTTGAGGAGTCAATTTGCTGGAAGACTCTTGATCTTCTTTACTGACCGGTGAAATTGTAGTGTCTGGGGAAGAAATGCAGACAAAACAACAGTATACAATCCTTATCCATTTAATTGTATTATGATTGTATTGTATTTAAGTTTAAATTAATCTAACAACTTACCAGATATTGGTGAAGGTACAGCTAACAGTGGTTTCTGCATCATTTTAGGAGAAGGATTGTGGTTACAGTTAGTAGAAGAACGCTCATTTAGGATCAGCTTGGTTGGTTTAATCTTGGGGCTCATGTGAACATTTAAATTAGATTTTGCAGATTGGACAACTTGAGACTTCAGGACAGTGGCTTGTTTCTCATAAAGAATGCTCGTAGATGACATTTTTTCTGTCTGAACTGTACAGGTAAAAAAGAATAGCAATGCTATTGAACAAGGAATAAAATACAGTTGACATGCTATTATCACAACATCATTTTAGTGGTAGCTCAGTGATTAGGATATTAGACTTCTGATCAAAAGATCATGAGTTCAAATCCCAGGTCCATCAAGCAGGCTCTGCTGGTCCCTTAAGCAAGGCCCTTAACCCTCATCTTCTCAGTTGTGTAAATGAAATAATTGTAAGTTGCTCTGTCAAATGCCATAAAAGTAAATGTAAAATAGTGGCAGGGTGGTATGAAAATGCATATTTTTCAGTGTCAAGAAGTGTTTTCTTCTTCTTGCACGTTCTCACCACTACAAATTGTCAACAATTATATTTTTTTATTTATTAGTAAAGAAGTCATTGTACTTTTCATTTGTTTATAGTTACAAATATAGTTACCAATTCTTTGGTGTGATCTAATTACTGGACTTGGTACAGATGGAGACTTGAATGGTGCAGGGCTTTGGTTGGTTGGCCTCAGAGGTTTAGGGCTCAGAGGAACAGCTGCACTACTCGTAGGTAGGTGTGTTATTGGTGTAGTAAGTGCCTTTGCATTTTGATTTGAACTGGTTGCTTGAGAATGGTCTGTTTGGAAAAAAAATATTGATACCAAATAATGGTAGCTAATGAGTGCTAAAAATGAAAGAAACAAAAATGTTTTATTACCGACCTCTGAGGGGTGGCTCCGAGGGCTCTGAGGAACAAGCAGATATTGGAGAGGTCAGAGAAAATGGAGCTACGTGGTGGTTGTATACAGATGCACTGGTTTCTGAAGCTTTGGCATCAGCTTTGAATGGAGATTCATTTGCCTTGAGTGTACATGATGGTTTAAATGGAGCAGGATATTGGATTGTTGATCTGGCAGATTTGGGGCTTTGAGGTATGTTTATAATGCTGACTGGTTGCTGGGGTTCTGCCATGGATCCCAAGCTTGACTGAATATTGACCTTTGACTGGAGCACTTGTGAGGAGAGTAAACGCTCTGACAATAAGAGAGAAAATATATCAATTAATGCTGCTTTCAGAATCTTGTAAACACTGGTTTAATAAATGTATATACACAAGTGCACCACGAACAAAAACTTACCAGTTCTTGAAGTAGATTCTGAGGATTTGATTGTGGTGCTGCTATTTTTCAATATAGTCAAAGGAGCCACATGATGGTTCTTTGCAGACATAGCAGTATCTAAAGCCAATTGGCTGAAAGGCAGATCAGCATTTTGATTGGTAAATTGCTTGATTTTTGGAGTTGTCATGATGTCTGTATTAACCAATAGATTTTGCTTTCCTGTAGTTTCCAGACTGCTGACCATTGATGTCACTTCCTTGGTCTCAGAAGCAATTTCTGATTCAGTAGGAGGTTCATAGGGTGAGATATGGTGAAACTGTTGGAAAAGTTGATTAAGAGAAACTTAAATGTGAACATCGCACTCACCATTCTCCAATGAGGACTTTTCTATTGCCTTTGATGAGACTTTTTCAGAGGGCAAAAGATGAAACTGTGAGTTAGTTGTAGAGTTATGGTTCTCTGGTGTCCTTAATTTCTGGACCTTGGCTGATGAAGAAAACCATACAAACTAATACAGATCACTAAAATAAAAAAATAATCAGAAGAATGACCAGTATGCCTGTAGGGAAAACTGAAAGTGACTAGGATTTGTATACTTACAAGTTTGTTTCACTTACCAGATTCAGGGAGGGAGTCTGTGTTTGGCTCTGGTGTGGAGAGCTCAATAGATGAATGTCTAAATTGTGGTGGTGGTGGTATGAGTTTAGTAAGAATGGTGCGTGGGTTACGTTGTATCCTCCAAGGCCTCGGAGATGTAGGGTTTAATGGGCAACCTTCAGCAGCTCTCGATTCCTGGGGTGCTTCCTTCAAAACCATAGACATGGTTTGGCTATTGTTTGATGATGGTATTTTCTGGGTCTCTGCCAATAAAAACAGAAAACCGTGAACTTTCTAGACTTTTTGGCATCTTGTCTATTTTCAGGACAGAGATTCATCTGACATTTGGTTAAATAGTGATGAAACCTGGGAATGTTTGAGTAATTTGCAGCTGTGTTTAGCTGAGGTCACCTGCAGTGAGCTGTAATATCGACTTCTGCACTGCCAAATCTCTTGCTCTGCTCGTAGCTGTCAGTGGACGCTGTCTTGTAGTCATGGCGACAGATGTCACGTGCTGACTGGATACTGATGACATAACATCCTGTGATATTGAGTATCCAGAATATCCAGAGAATCCAGAATATTCTTCATTGACCCAGAAGAAAGATAAATAGAAATCAAGAAAAAAATTGATGGAAAAACATTTAAATAACAGATTGTTAAACTCACCACTGCCTAAAGGAGATTCAGGTCTGGGGTCTGCATTAGGATGTATTTGAGAAGACGAGATGGTCAAAGATTCAGAGAGTCTATGCTGTTTACTGACCAGTGTTGACTCTTCTTTCAATTCTTAAAAGAAATGCATATTTAGCTAATGATTATTAGATGATTGAAATTAATGAATTGAATCTGACTGTCTTTTACCTTGTGCTTTTTCAGGTTTATTCTCCAGGCCAGCTGAAGTTAATGGCACTTTACCTTCTTCTTCTTCTTCATCTTCTTCATCATCTTCTTCTTCTTCCTCATCATCTTCTTCCTCATCAACTTCTTCTTCTTCTTCCTCTTCATCTTCTTTTTTTACATCCTTCTTCTCTCTGTTTATCCCCTGTCAAGCAGTAAGATTATAAGTATGTATAATCCCTCTTTTTACCTTGAGTAGATGTTCTGCTCTCCATTTGCATTCCTTTTTTTAAATTTCAATTTAGACACCTGCCAACGTTCACCCACCAACTAGTTCTCCCCCTACTGTACAACCACTATTAACCAGGGATGGTAAAGGCTGACACATGCACTGTCTCAAAGTCATCCATTAGAAAACTGCAATGAAACACTGGATGAAAGTGCTATCTACCTTCCTCCACATACATTATATCACTGATGTCCACAACTGGCTAATGTCTTTGTGAGAGATATGTGAGAGACATTATTCTACTCAAGAGTCTCACCAGTTTTGCTCCTTTGGCTCTTGATGATGTATAGAAGTGGCATGACTGGGATTCGAATTCGCAATTTCCTTACAATGAGATAAATGCTTTTTTGGTGCACTATTATTTATTTATTCGGCTTGATTCAATTTTATTTAATGGTTATTAATTCAATCATTGCTCTTCACTATATGTTTTGTTGAAAACACTAAACCTAGTCTAAATATTCTTATGTATCAGATTTGGGTGTCAATGTGTGAGGGTGTATGTGTGTCTGTGTGTTGAGTGCTTTATAAGTCCTCATGTTTGTGAGTTATAAATTGTTTACATTCCACATACATTTGTGAACATGTTTACACACATTATGCGTTCGTGACTATATTTGCATAGCCTTGCAATTTGAATCGACTTGACCTCATGGTCTGCTAATAATCTATGATGTACTTCCTCTATGTGAAAAGACTCATAAGACATAACAAACAATTACTTCCTCCTATGTGTAAATTCTGCATTTCTGAAACTGCACTCTTGCCAAAATCTAGCAACAATATCAAGTATAAAGTATACAGGAATGTAGAGGAAGGCATTTTTTTACTCAAACATGAGACAGGGAGCTCATGCTACATATCCTCAACCTGGATGCTCAGGGACAAAAATTTTCCTGGTGTAAAATAATTTATCAGAATGTTCATGTTGTTCAATTGTCATTAAAATCAAGAACATTTTCATGATCCATCCTGTTGTTTATAAGGTGATTCCAAAGGACACTGAATCTTATCTGACTGCTAAGGAGTGTTCAAATTCTTAGTGGAAACAAGACATCAATCAGCTAAAAATACACCAGGCTTTTTAGGGCCACCTACAGACAGAGAGAGAAAGTGAGAGGGACATCTGTGATCTGAGTGATAAACACGTGGCACTGAAACCACATGCTGCTGAATCTGGCACCTAAACCACATGCTGAATATGTGTGCAAGAATTAGAAATGGCGTGAGTGTTACAGAAAATGGGCGCCAACACTATCTATGATCAACAATGAGAAATTTGGTGAATGGGTTTGCTAGTTTGTGATTGTGCCCTAGGATGATCTGAATATTTTCTAGTCATATCTCAGACAAGACAGGGAGTGGCAAGAGTCATTAAAATGAATATAAATACAGTGACTTGTTTTTGAGTTATTGAGCTTCAGATTAAACTGATCAATTATTCATGCTTATGAATATGACAAAGAAAATTTATATAACTAACAAATCTGTGTAGTAATCAGCACTCAGAGTTTATATATTTCCTATACCAGTGGCACTGACAGAAGTGCAGCTGCAATCCATATTACAGGTTAATTTATTGCATTCATTCTTATATGCACTGTACTTGCTTTTAAAGTAACTGCTCATTCACTGTGCCTTGTATGGTGGACTCTTCATGTAATCTAAAGTTTTTAGTAAACTTTAAATATATGTTGCTATATATATTAATACATTTTAGAATCATTGATATGGTGAAGCTTACTGTAAGGAGACACTTAACATTTATGGAAGGAGTCTCCAGTGTCAGTGCTTTCTAACAAGTCGGTCCGCAGAAGAATCTTTGAAAAATCGGACTTGGGAATAGGATTGATAGGTTTGATGGTTTCTCAGAAGTGTACCAAACTGACTTGTATTTATTTAAAGGGAACTATTGAGGAAACAACAGGGACTTGTGATCTCGAGCATTAAATATAATTTTAACAATTAATAAAAATATCACCAGAATGTGCTGTTATAGTTAAAAAACAAAACAAAAAAAAACAATTACCCTAAGATAGTAACAGTAACCCTAACATTCAAATAATGTTTTATTCTGATTAATTATGAAGCTTACGTTAGACTTATAACTTGCATCCAGGTTAATGGTGCTGGTCACAGAAGCAATGGGGGAGGAGGGGGTGCTGGAGGAAGAAGATTCGGAATCCACACACACAGATCCACCAAGTAAGTATGATTCAGCTGGATCACTGGTTTCTTCATCCTCTACAGAAGATGCATTTCCAGGGCTACATCTTTCTGCTTGGATTTGGGCCTGGACTTCATTGAGATCATGCTTTCCCTGAGAACTTGACTGGCTCGCTATCCAAGGTAATGTGTCTACCAGATGGGAAAGTGCTTCAAGCTTCTCTTTTAGCTGCTGATTTTCCTCCTGGAGCCTTGAAACCATGTTCTCTAGGGGTTTGGCGCCTTTACAAGCCTCCTCCAGGCGTTGCTCCACGTTTCGCTTGAAAGTTGCAACGTCGACGTGGATCTCGCGCATGACCAGGCGCAGAGCTCGCTCGAACTGTGCCAGCATGGCACTGCCATTCTCACAGGAACCACTTGCCAGATTAGATTCCATCACAATGCAAGCTCAATGAACTGTGTGTGTGTAGATGGTGTTTGTGTCTTTCCTTGACCCGCCAGCGGGTATGTGAACAGAGAGGGCTAAGATCAAGCCCTTTCTGTGCCTTCTTGGCCCCTAGGTCATTTGACAGAGAAGGGGGTGGGGGGTAATAGACATGAGCTTGGATCCCCAAGTAAGGGGTCTAATTTTGGAACGTATTTGCTGTCTGGCAGCCTGCCGCTAGCCTAAATGTTTTATCAGGGCAGGGTATAACGGGTGCAAGCAGGCTGCAAAGAAACACAGACTAGAACCTTGATACTTGGTATCTCCAAATACTTTACAGTTATGCTAAACGTATGCAGCCAATCCCAACACTCCCACCATTAAACAATATACAATATTAAAATTTCTTCAAACGTGATCTTGCCTTCATTTTGGTGTAACAGCCCATCTCAGACAAGTGAGTTTACCACATGGGGGAGACCTGTAACTCTTGGGTCAGATGTCAAAGGGTATTGACTTTTTAGCAGGTGTATGGCTACAGTAGGAGGTCATAATGCTGAAATCTTAGACAGAATGTAAACAGGTTGAAGATAAATACAAAGGAAAAAAATGCAAGCAGCAACGCTTACCAAATAATATCTGAGACTTCATTTTATTTGTAAAAAAAAAAACGGGCAAATAAAAGCTTTAACATATTAAAACCTGCATATTGTATCAACTGCTTTAGGTGAGAAGGTTTAATAAAACTGTTTTAATAGAATTCAACGTTCAGTACACCAATGTACTACAATTATGTTTAAATCAAAGCAATAAGAATGGAATTATTGGGACTTGGTGAGATGGAAAGATAGTAGGCGTTTAACCCACAAGCTTCCACATGATGTCATGTGATACAATTTTAATTCATAAGAAGATGATTTCATATTTTATGATACTAGGGGCCTTGCTGTGATTAATATTTGACATACTGTTTAAAATCTCAGGAGACCTTGTCAGGTCACTGCCTTTCCCAGGAGCCACCACGGTCTTCAAACATGGTTGCTTTAGACTCCAACTCCCATGCACTACAACATTCACATGCACCATCATAGTGATACAGCACCTGTTTCCAGTTACACTTACACACACACACACAGCTCAAATATAAGAAGACTTTCATATGTTCAACTTACTGCAAAGTACATGACCAGTTTCATTTATTGTGTCTATCGTTACCGAGAATTGATCTTGTGCTTTGATAATTTGTTCTTAACCGGCTTTGTTCTAGTTTCTAGATTTCTGTTTCGACCTAGAAGATCCTGTTTGTTGATTGTCTGACATTTTGCTTGTTTACTGTTTTCAAATTTGCCTGCTGATTTGTCTCTGTCTTCAAGTCACGTCAAGTTAAGTCAAGTTTATTTCTATAGCACTTTTCACAACAGACATTGTCTCAAAGCAGCTTTACAGAAATCAACAGTCAAAGTGAATGGTGTGCATTTATCCCTGATGAGCAAGCAACATTTGTGATCATCACAGATCCAGCACCAGCTTCTCCATTCCAGAGCCTGCTTTTCGACCTCTTTTTACTTCACAAATAATTCCAATGTAGAGAGTGCAAAAAGCCAAGTGTAACTTCAACCTAAAATTGTTTGCCTTTTATGATAATAATCACTGTATTTTAGAGTTTGACAGACAGATAGATATATGCAATGAAAAGACATGCATACTGAATTTCAATATGAGACTCAATTGAACCATATAAAAAACCCCACCATGATAACGCTGCATTCTATTCAATTAAAATTGAGCATTTTAACTCATACAGAAAACATTTACTCACTGGTTTACATCCTTAACATAAATGAACAAGAAAATGATTCTCATCTGCAAATGTAAACATTGATTATATATATTATCTGAGCAAAATGTATGTAGACGCCTGACCAGCATATTAACAACTGCATGTTTAAACATCATTGCAAAGGAGTATTATTGAACAAGGCCCTGTTGTCAATGTTCTAGACCACAGGTTGAGGTTAGTGCTCTGTGCAGAACACAGACGTTCTTCTAATCCAATCTTCACTTTGTAAACAAGGACAGTGTCATGCTGGAACAGGTTTAGGGCTCCTAATTTCTAGATTTAGAATATTTTAATGCTACAGAAATAAAAAAAAATAATCTTATATTCCATGACTCCAAATACAGGTATATGCCAATGATTTATGGAAAGTCAATTATATAATAGTCTTGTGTCAGATACTTTACATCTGACCACATACTGAGTATCATTATGGAGTTCCCTTAAATAATACAAGAACGTCTACATAGAAACTGGGAAGGTGCAACAACATGAACAATGAATTGTGTATAAATAGGTTAAACTGCCTCATAGTCCGTTTTCAGTGTGGCTGGTTGGCGTAAATCTCTACAGGTTCCACTTGGTTGTTGGCGTAGATGTTACTGTGATTTTGAGGTTTGCTGGCATGGACCTTCATTTTAGCCTTAGGTGCTTAAGTTAAAGAAAAGAAGAAATTAAATTCATAGTCCAATTTATAATATATAATCCAAGCAATAAAACACTGCAATGTTCTCTATGTGACTGAAGAAGTTATTTGTAGAATCAGAGATTTATTGTTATATTTCTAATAATATTTGTAATATTATACTCACTATGCTGATTACTGCTGTGTTTCTCTTTACTGTGCTGTTTGTCATTTCCTGTAGTCAAATAGAGTATTTATGATTTCTAACATGCCTTACCAATGTCACAGTGTGTAATGTCTTATTAATTTGTTAGACATGTATAGAAAACCTAAGCTAACAGAGTCCATGTATTTTAAAACACTGCCAGTGGGGTCAACAATTTAAAATATTTTTTGCGGAATGTTTATTTAATTTTATTTTAGATTTAAAATTGGTCATTGGAGCAAATGGATGAAAGAAAGATAAAATACACGAATCCTACTTCTTTCAAATCTTGAGTTTGCATAGATGCGTTCATTTGATGCATCTGAAATGAAGAAAAATGAATAATGTGTTAAAATAATGCTCTGATTCGAAAATCAGTTAAATTATGCAGTTGAAGCATCACTCACTGGAGCGAGTACGCTTTACGAAACAAACTACTGCCGCAAGAAGGGCGAGTACACCAGCTCCTCCTCCTACTGCTATGAAAAGCCATTTTTCTTCCAAAATATTCACACCAGTCTGTCTAACTGAAACAAATACAAACAACAATGTGAACAGAAATTAATGTTTATAACATCCAGAACAACATGAATCACTGGCATACAACACACATATGTATGTATCATAGTGTGAAACTTACTTAGTTGTATCTCCTGATACGCAATGCTGCAGTTGAACCCATTAAACAGCTCACAGCGATACAGACTCAGATCATACAGCTGCACTTTCTGAAGGAGGATGGAGAAGTTTCCTGATTCAGAGAGTTTAGGAAACGTCTTGATACGTCCACCTTTGTAATCCCAGAACCTCACGTCTCCCTGTAGAGAGATCTCCAGTAGATTGTGTGCTGTTGTGTTCCTCTGAGTCCACACTACTGCTATATCTGCAGTCTTATCCGATCCGAGGAGAGTTGGATGAAAGTTACATGGCAGCAGGACATCAGACTGGAGCTCAGCAGTAATGTTACTGTGTATTAGAAGTTCACTATTGCACAGATTTTCTCCTGAAGTTAAAAAGTAAAGTATTATGAGTTCAAATTGCAATACAGTACAATAAACATTCAACAGTACTATAATATAAAACACAAACATTGGCAGAGTTCAACAGTGAATTTTACATATATGATGTTGGATGTTGTGAATTATATAAAAAAAAAAATTACTGGAACTGTAACAACATTTAATCTTACAGAAGTCAGCCTTGAATTTAAACTGTGGCACATTTGCCCTGGTTTCCGTTTTGCACAAGCAAAACATGTTTAAACACGTATTTACATCAACATCAATTTTGTCTTTCTATTTTTCATATAAACCTAGAATGGAAACCAAATAACTAAAAGGAGGAAGAATTTAAAATTAGCGTTCATTTTTTTAATTGGAAAAATGGTTGAAGATGAAAAAATAAACAAGTTAAAATCTTTTACTCACCACTCATGTATGAAATGTGACATAAAGACAGCCACAAAATCCAGTGCTTCATCCCATAGAACATCTCTGTTGTTACTCAGTTGTAATAGCAGAGAGCTTTTGCTTCATTTCTCACTTGCTCAGATGGACTACATGTTCATCACAACCACTTCCTGAAAAACCTGCGTGCATTTTTTCTAATGGCAGCCAAAGAAAGTTTCCACAAATGGTCTATTCTTTGTAATCGTTTCTTCACCGTTTGTTTTATACTCAAAAACTCTGATTTGTTTTATGTCAAACTGGGTACAGTAATCATTATTATTAAAAAAAAGGCCATTATTATAGTAACATAATTATCATAGAAACATCATTATTAAAACATTTATCTTAGCTGAAATACAAAAAAGATTTAGACAAATATAGATATTATCTCATGCTTTCGGTTATTGGTGGAACACACGAAAAATTAGAGACTTATTAGGTTTATGATGCCAACATAGTTGAATATAATGTAATCTAATCTCATCTCATCTATAGTGTCTAATGCGGGTCTCTAGGCTAATTATAAAATGACATTTAAAAAATATATATATAATTTACTTAAATTCACTTTTCTTTGCCAAAGAATAGTTTATAGATAAAACATATGGCAATTGACTGATACTGGACATGAGTGTAGAGACGAAGGAAAAGAGAAAACCAGAGAAAGTGTACACTTTCATATGACCTTAGATGCTTATGGGTCAATTCTGAGAACAAGGCGTCTTTCAAGCTCTTCCTCCTCAGACCACATCTTCTATGAAAAGACTTTGCACTTAATTATGCTGATTGCCATTCTTGTTCTTTTTGTAGTGTTTGGATCTGATTTTGTTATACAATTTGTAAACTCAGGTTCACAAATTGCCCTTTTTATTTTGTCTTTTTTAAATATTTATTTTCCCCTAATTTGGTCATGCAAATAGAAAATATAACCATCTCTGCCCAACTCTGTGATAGCTATTTATTTCATAGGGGTGCTGCTATCAGCCCTCTTTTGCATACATGAGCTCACAGAAATTTTAGTCATGATTAGTCAGTGTCACTTTAGCTGACATTTTTTCATGTTTTTATTTTGAAATACCTTATGAAGTCTGCTTATTCTCACTGTGCACTTTAGATGATAGGCGAGAGAGAGTGTGAATACCAAACCTCTAAACAAATTAATCTGTGATCTACAATAAAATTATTTTGTGTAACGTGATTAAATTGAAAGATTAGATCAAATCTGTTGCCCTAGGGAGATCATCATGGAGACCAGGGACATAAACTCAGCTCAAGACAAAACGATAAGTAAGTCTTTATTAGTAAGCTTAACATTTAACACTAGAAAAAGATCTACATAAAGAAAAAAAAAAAAATCAAATACTTATGCAATCAGAATGTTTTGTGGTTTTTTTTCTTTATACATTTGAAACTATTTCAACTTTTCCCATCAACCTTTTTGTTTCATTTCACGATGCTCAGATGGACTCTAGAAGTGTTTTCACCACAACCACTTCCTGAAGAACCTGGGTGTGATGTTAATGTGACCAGTGTGAGCTTTTCTCATTTTGCACAAATAGGTTAGTGTCTTATAATCCCTTTCTATTTGCTTCATACTCAAAAGCTCAAAGCGATCGATTCACTGTAGCATGATTCTAAATGCAATTCTGAATAGAAACGCCATTATTAAAACATTTGCACTACCTTAACTAGAAAGCTGATGTTGATAGGTGTAGATACGATGTTTTACTTTCAGTCCTTTGCGGTAAGATTAAGATTAAAACCAAGCAAAAGGATTACAGACTCGTATGTATTTAAACGCTGCTCTTTCACAATAAAGTTGAATATAATGTAAACTAATCACATCTATAGGTTCCAATAAGGGACTTATTATAAAATGACGGTAAAAATCATAATCTACTTACGTTCATTTGTCTCAACAACTTTAAATGTGCCTAATAACATTTTATGGCTTAACCACAAAGCGATTGACTCAAACAGGACATGACTGCATGGAAGAAGAGAAAGAAAAAGCAGAGAAAATGTGCATGTTTACAGATGGTAATTGGTCATTTTCTGTTCTGGGAACAATCTTAAACAGGATGTCTCTATAGATTCTCTTCAGAACACATCTTCTAGCAAAAAACTTAGCTTTTTTGCGGGCCTGTACTTTACTGAAGTATTTCTCTTTGGGGAGATTTTTACTTAAAGTCAAATATTTTACTCAAAAACATTTTGCAAAATCAGTCTTTTTTTAAATTTATGAGTGGATAAAATCTTCACTGGTTAAACACACAGCGAGTGTAGAGCACATGCTCTGTTTTGAACTTGTTTTGATTGGCGCTTGGTGGTATCTCCTTATCACCAACATACAGTTCAGCTTCAGTTTAACAGCAAGCAGAACATTTTCAGAGGAATAAATGATAACAGAAACCCCCCACTCTAACATGCCACAACACCCATACTTATGATCATTGTAATAGATATCAATCAGTGTTTAAATTAGTAATCTCATTCTATTGATAGATCATTGTGCTGAGAGTAACAGAGTCTTTTCACATAAACATAAATGCAAAGAGTCTTGTGACAGAAAGGATTATAGGAACATTATAGCCATAAGAAATCATAATACTTTGGATACTTAAGTACATTTGAAAGTTCAAACTTTTTTAGAATAGAAGCATAGAATAGCCTTTATTTGTCACATATACATCACAGCACAGTGAAATTTTGTTATTCGCATATCCCAGCTTGCTTAGAAGCTGGGGTCAGAGTGCAGGGTCGGCCATGATACGGTGCCCCTGGAGCATAGAGGGTTAAGGGCCTTGCTCAAGGGAGCAAAGGGAGCATTTTTTTTCACAAATATTTAACAGAGTGTAATTTCTACTTTTTCTGAAGTACATGGTTTGTGTACTACATCCACCAATAGCACTTGATTACCGTTTGTGTTCTTTTACTATTTTCCCGATCTGGTTTTGTAATACTGTTTGTGAACTTAGGTTCATGAATTGTCCTTCTTATTCTTTTTCTTTTGTTTAATCTCCCCCCCAAATTTGGTCATGTATCAATTCCAACTCACTGGTCAGTTCTCCACAATCATATAATAGCTACTTATTCCATAAGGTTGCCATCAGCCCTCATTCACATACATATTCGTATTTGTATTTTTAAATATGTGGGAAAACTACTTAGTCTTTTCACACCAAACTGTGTTTTATTTCTTACTGCTTAAATGCTTTATAGATGTGTTTTCACCACAACCACAGTTTGTTTGATTTATAACAGACTTCCTGTCAACTTTATTAAGTTTGGTCATTTTCATCTGTTTACTGGTTGCATTACGATTTTTTTTTGCATTTTATGTAAACTCTACTCATATAAAAATCCCGAGGGGATTTTTAAAATATTCCAACCAGCCTATCTGATACCAACAGCTCCGTCACATTATAAATCACACAAGAGATCACATTTTCCTCCATAGTTCTGATGTTTCACTTGAAGATTATCTGAAACATCTAACCTAACTCTGCTATGATTCTATGCATCATACTCCTGCAACATAAATGGATGAGTTATGAGACGTTTTGTGAAGTGCTATTAACATACTAAACCGATTCTTTAAAAATGCGTAGTATTTAGGAGATTTTATAAAGTAACTGTGATGTTACTTTAGTCAGAAAAGCGCCATCTTGGGTGCAAAAATAAAAAGGGACGCATTAAACAACGGATATGCAAATTGATTTAGTCTGATCGGATTGGGTATAGTCTGATCACCAGGTTCGAGGTTAAGTTATGAATAGTAGTTTCCAACGAAGAGAGATAGGGTAGGAAGAGCAAGAGAGAAAGTGAGATCTTAACAGAAGCTGATTTCCAGCAAACAGGAAAAAACCTCTTTCAGGCTTGACCTGTTTTTAAAATTTTGCAGTTTCCTTACCATGATTCATTTTCAGCATTAAGGTGTTCTTAGAAGATCCAGTCACAATACAAAGATCTTTCTTTACGTCATATAAGTGGATGTGTCAATACAAATTGTTAAAATCAGTACTCATGTTTTGCATTGAGCCACTGAGGCACAGGAAATGAGCTTCAGTGTGCAGCACCAGTAGGCTGGTGTATTTAATGATGTAAAGGAACTATGTTTTTTTTTATGATATTACACAATCATTACCCCATATTGTTTCCGAAATCACTGCAAAATCACTCCCACTAGCGCTTGAGTGTTATATCTTCTATTCTCCCTGCTATTCAAGAGTTGTGAAACCTACTGAAATATGAATGTAGATAGAAAAGCTGTTCGATAGAGTTATTAATTTTTTCTAAATTTGCGTGTGTGTGTGCACATGTATACAGGCAGTGTGTGGGAGGTGAGGGGAGGCTGTGAGCATTAGGGGGTGGGGGGGGGGGAATTATAGAAAACCTGTTTGCTTTCCCTGGATTCTTATTTACATCAACATATAATGCATACATGTGCAAAAAAAAAAAAAAAGAAAAAAAAAAGAAAGACAGACAGAAAAGAAGAAAACAGAAAACAAAAATAAATGTGGCTTAGGAAGTTGTGGTAATACAAAATCTTTAACACAATTAACAAAGAGGCTGAGGGAAAAAAAAAAAAAAAGAAAGAAAAAACCTCACCACATTGTTGTATATAATTTTTTTTAAGCCAGTCCCATACCAATACAATCCAAATGAAATGTAATATGAAACTTATTTGTTTAGAACCATAAGAGCTTAGAAGCAGTTCAAAGTTTCCAGTTACGCAAAGGAACATATTAAAAAGGAAAGTAGTTGTAGTCTGTTGCCATGGAGAAAGAAGCATGGATCGTTAATTTAGAGGCAAAAGCACAAATATGAAATATATATATTGTCTGGGATAGCTTGTCACTTGTTAGTGATCAGGAACTATTAAGGATAAGGGTTTTTTTTTTGTTATCAAAAAGTGTTTTCCTGTGAGAGTGTTTTAAAATGTGTTTGGCTTCCATCAGGTGCTATTAACTTTTTTTACTTTCTTGACAGTGGCGTACACTGGAATATCAGATGAAAGTCCTTAGGGGAAGAAATTGGCAAGCAAAAAAAAAAAAAAAAAGATAAAAGTTCATTAGGTAAGTTTTAATGCCTAAATAACAAAACATATACTGTTAGATTATTTTAAACACACTTACCTTCCTCTGACTGTCTTACACAGGCATTTGATTTTGGTTGAGAGGAAGTGTCATAAATTGGATTCTTAATTGATGCTCCTGTTTAGATATAAAAATAGGAAAAATCGAATTATCCAATTTACAATCCCCCATTTTTCTATTCCAATATTTGCAATATACAGCACAGATAGATGCAGTGTATAAATGTATGCATTCACACTGTCTTTATGAAAATGTATTCAATTTGTTGTAAAACTAAATCTTGCATCCACTGAGCATTTTAAAAATTAGCCTATTTAGCATTTACATTGCCTTGTCTGCTGCTACTCATCCACTTCCTGCATCAGTGGGCCTCTGTTAGTTAATGCTGCAGTTGGGACCACTAAGTGCATTAAAAACCTAATGAAGTGTAAAGTGGCAGTGACCATATTTCACCATGTAGAAAGTTGAAGGAACCAATAAAACATTGGTCTAGATCTGTCAAATGGCACACATTGTAAGAATCCAAACTTCTTGGTTACTTAAAAAGCAGTGTTCCAACAGAATTTATGATGAACTATTATTTATTTGGCTGATATTCCACTGATGGTCCTAACATGAAAATGCATTTCTCCGAAAGGAAATACAACGCAATTAGAATACAAGTACAGACACATCTGAATTGTGTACATTTAACTAAATGTATTAGACAATTCTATTAAATATGAACAATAAATTTAGAAAAGTCCAAATTTCCTATGAATTCAGAAGCTCTTGAGCTTTTATTACTATGGATTTTTTTGTCTGCAGTTATTAACAAATATATCCGAATCACTGATGGAAACTGTGTTTTAAAACAGATCAGAGTTTGGTTGCCAAATACCACAGACTGCTTACTTCCTCTGTCTGAATGTGCACCTGCAACGTTTTCTGCAGAGACAAAGAAAAGCATTGGGGTGTGTGTGCAACACAGGACTATCAAAATAAAAAACAGCATCTAATGTACATAAATCTATATATGAACTTACCATAGTCGATCTCAACAGGAGTGATTTTTTGTCGCCCTGCCATGTAATATTAAAAGAAAAATCAAAGAACATATACAAAAAAGGTTTCTGTTCAGAACCTGGACTTGTCTGAGACACACACATACAGTGTACTGAACAATACATACAGAACAGAGCCGCATGTGTAAACGAAAGTTTCACAGAAAGTTCGCCCTTTCAACAACTTCACAAACAAGATCATCTGTATAACGAATAATGCCAGTAATAACATTCATACGCTTCATTCACCTTCGGTAAAACAGTGTAGCAGAGTATTAACTGTTCAGAGTTTGGTACAGATGCAACACATATTTTCACACATGTAAGAGCATGTAGAAAGTAAAAATATCTTAAAATAGACTGTACGCTACATGACTTGCTTTTGCCTCCATGGTGAAAACCACAAGCTATTTTGTTAAAAAATACAGTTCAGTTTGGGTAACTCAAACACTCAGGAAAGAAATTGGTGTTTTTTAGTATAAAGTAGTATACAAACCAAATTTCAATACATGGGGAAAAATACATAAATAAAAAAAGAATGGAAAATGAAGAGAATGTGGAGATGAGCTTGTAGAAATGACTTACGTTTTGCATGAAACAAACAGGTTGCTAATACAACAAGCAGCACAATTCCTCCTGTGAACGGTCCTACTATGATCCATATTGACTGGTGGGCTGGAATATAGAGTATGATATAGCTTATAGGATATTAAACCAAACATTTGTGTGTGTGTTTCTTCTGGTAGACATGCAGTAGAATATAAGATATACTTTACATTGTGTGCTGCTTTGATACAGTTGTATCTCATGATACGCAATGCTGCAGTTAAACCCATTAAACAGCTCACAGCGATACAGACTCAGATCATACAGCTGCACTTTCTGAAGGAGGATGGAGAAGTTTCCTGATTCAGAGAGTTTAGGAAACGTCTTGATACGTCCACCTTTGTAATCCCAGAACCTCACGTCTCCCTGTAGAGAGATCTCCAGTAGATTGTGTGCTGTTGTGTTCCTCTGAGTCCACACTACTGCTATATCTGCAGTCTTATTCGATCCGAGGAGAGTTGGATGAAAGTTACACGGCAGCAGGACGTCAGACTGGAGCTCAGCAGTAATGTTACTGTGTATTAGAAGTTTACTATTGCACAGATTTTCTCCTGAAATTAAAAAGTAAAGTATTATGATTACAAATGTTGACTTCTATAACTCACAGTCCTTTACTCCACAAGTTTGTTAATTGTTTAATCATCTGTTTTTTTTGTTATAATTTGTTCCTTTTTCAAGAATTGCTGAAAATACACTGAAGCCAACATATTACATAATCTATTTTAATTTCCATTTCCATTTTTTTTTTTTAGAAATCCAAACTATTCATTAAAACAGCACCTGCCATGAACTTACCACTGTATGTTGGTAAAAACAGAAAAATCCAGACAGCTCGAAACACAAACATTGTGCGTCTGTCACTTCCACACTAAGACAAATGCTATGTGATGCGCTTCTTTGGCTCTCACTTCCTGAAATTATCTGAAGTGGCTATGACATATCACTTTATTTGATGTCTTGCCCACAGCAATAATACACAATCTATATGGCAGACACAACCGATTACAGACTTCGATGTTACTACTTTTTCCTTCTCTTGTATATAGACATGTAAAGATGCATACCGTTTTTCTGATTTGGCTTTCATGGTTCGTTATTTATTCACACAACCCATATTTTCTTTGCTTTTGCTTTTTTTTAATGCTTAAATGTAATAGTGGAACAAAATTTGTAATGTGAAGCCACGCATTATATTAAGCAAATAAAATGGAGACAGTTGAACAGAAGAATAACAGATACAAGGTCAAAGAAGAGACTCACACAAACAGTCACACATATATCATCACACCTTCTGCACCGAATGGTACACCACAAGTGCACATGCTGCACAGACTTTTGCATAACAATCGATGAAATGTTAGTAAATATAGACGCTTTAAAGGTTTCTGTAACAACTTCTACAAAATGAGCTATTTCTTTACAGTGATGCTAATCATTCCATGATCTAGCTAGCTGAACAACATAAAACTACATAAGACAAACCAGAGTCAACAGTCTAAGAGGGATTTAGCTATTTTAGTACAATTTTAGATGCACTTACCACATTACAGCTTATATCTTCTGATTTAACTTTATTAGCCTTTTTATATAACAGTCGTGGAAGTGATCGTGTTTAATACATTTTAAAGAGTCATGTACACACTACAAACACTTCCAAGCTTCCAAACTTTATATTGGCTTGTCATGGTCCCTGGATCCCAGAGATGAACACACACACACACACACACACACACACACACACACACACACACACACACATGCATCCTTCATTCAAGTAGAAGTACAGATATTCATGTTTTAAATGACTCTGGTAAAAGTTTATGTACTGATTACACTTTCTAACTAAAGTTAACAAAGTTTGGGCTCTGACAAGAACTTAAGTAAAAAGTAGCCATTATTACGACCTGCTTTAGCATCACGCTGGTAACTGGACCACACATCATATTAATACAAAATAATTTAAAATGTTGTTATTTAATGAATGTATCCAGGCTGAACATCCACCTTATAGAACACAAGCAGAGAAAAGATGATGATGAGCAGGTGATCAGGAATGTCTCTGTTCTCATTCATGATTTATCGCTGACTCCCTCTGTCTCATCCATGTAAGCCCCATACTTCTTGTTGCCTTCTGTCTTGCACATTGTTAGCTTTATAAACTAGCCCATGTCTGTGGTGTGTGATCGCCAGGAAATGTTACAACAGTGGTAAATTGAAAAAGCCACACAATGGCATTAAATAGGTTAAAGGGCTCAAAACCGGACGCAATAAGAAGAAATGTATCACATCACCAAATAGATTTAAACTAAAGTAATGAGCCTGGTTTGAAAATGTAAGAAGTATAAATTATATATATGTTTTAAAAAAAAAGAAAAAAAGAATGAAACTACAAAGTTGTTCAAATAATCAATAGTGAAGTAATTTGTACTTCGTTACTTCCCACCAAGGCTCACCAAGGACCCAGGCTCACTAATGCCCTGCTGTACATACTGAAATCTCTGGAAATCTCTTAAATCTACTTAGCAAAATCTCAAAAATAAATAATGTGATCAGAAGTAAATGATTGACTGCTAGATTACACCTTACAGCTCTGAGTTTAAACTTAATACCTGCAATAAGTTATTTGTGTCGTTAGATGTCGCCAGATCTTGAGGAGAGAAAATATCTTTTTCACCAAGGTCGCCGGAAACCAACACCTTTTCTGTCAATTTTTATACCAAAATGTTCATGCTAACTTTGATAGTATGTAACTAAAGAGCAAAACTGCATTAGCAAACTCGTGATGAGTAAATCCTTATCTTCTGAACCAATAAGAAGACATAAATGTCATTTTTATTCTTTTCTTTTGTGGAAACAAGAAAGTGGTTGTAGTTATATATATTTGTTATATATATTTATATATATGGGCTATAGTTATATTTATGTGCAGATATTTACAATATAAGATCAATCCTAGGCAAAATTCCTCACACTGAAGGTTTTTTTCCTCACGCATCTAAACTTATATGTATGTATGGGCCACTTTTAGAGGTGCAAGAGTGGATATAAAAAATATGAATAAGCTGGAGAAAAAATAGAAGGTTAAGCCATGGCCTAGTCAGAAAAGTACTACATTTATTAGAGCCTCTTTCACATCCCTTTACTACTCATTCTGATAACATGCTAATATCGCTAAAACAGTGCTCATAAAAAGAAAAGGGTACAGGAACTGCAGCTTTGACCATCATCATATTGAGGTGGAGGGTATCCGTTTATGGTGTTATATAGTGTTAATGTCATGACAATCTTTGCTAATATTAACTCTAGGTGACAGACCATGGCTCATGGTTGAGAAATAAGTATGAGTGTCAAAGATTAGAAACCTAACCACAAAGCTGTATCTCCTGATACCCAGTGATGCAGATAAACCAATTAAACAGACTCAGATCATACAGCTGTACCTTCTGAAGCTGGATGGAGAAGTTTCCTGATTTAGAGAGTTTCAAAAACATCTTAATACATCCATCTTTGTATCCCAGAACCCCACATCTCCCTGTAGTGTGATCTCCAATAGACTGTGTGCTGTTGTGTTAATCTGTTTCCATATTCCTCCATATCTGCAGTTTTATCTGATACAAGGTGAGTTGGATTAAAGTTATACGGCAGCAGGACATCAGACTGGAAATCAACAGTAATGTTACTGCTTATTAGCAGTTCACTTTTGCATAGACTTTCTCTCTGATTAAAAAGTTTTTTTTTTATATTTCTATAGATATATTTTCATAATATCCAGACTATTCAATAATTATAGCTCATGTCATGAACCTACCACTGAAAGTTGGGGAAAAAAATTGAATCCAGGCACTTTGAAACAAAAACTCTTTGATTTCATAATAGATCACTTCCACACTAAGAAAAATGCTGTGTGATGTGTTTCTTTGGTTATTTCACTATATTTGATGCCTTGCCCACACCTTTATCCAATAAACATGATATATCTTTACAATCTTTTGTATATAAAGGCCAAAGATTTTGTAAAGATGTTTGTTTCTATCTTTTGGCTTCCATGTTTTTTATTGTTTCACATATTTTGCAGCCTGGCATGTTTTTTATTTGTTTGCTGGGGTTTTTTTTAAATAGTGAAACAAACTCTGTCATCTAAAACAGTATTTTACACATTTTATGGAGACATGTGAACAGAAGAAAAGCAGAAATTCGGTCAAAGAAGTCTCAAATTCACACTTACAAAAAATTGTTACACCTTCAACATCAGTTGTCACACCTTTTGCACCAACTGGTGCAGACAGTTTCTCAGGCTTGCTGGGCAAAATCTCTTGCAGTATTTCTTTGTTAGTTTTTGTTGAGGATTCATTATTATCTTGCAATATTTGTTCCCTTTTAAAAATGTTTTTTTTTTTTTTTTAAGGTTTAAAATTAAACCATCAGCTTTTAAAGATGGAATAAACACTTTTAATAAATAAACTGGAGTTGGAAAGTTGTAGCTGTAGTGATTAAGATGTTGGACTTCTGATTGGAGGGTGAGTTCAAATTCAAGCAATACCAAACCAAAACTTCTGGGCCCTTGAACAAGGCCCTTAACCTGCTCAGTGCATAAATGAGATAATAGTAAGTTGCTCTGGATAAGGGTCTAATCTGCTCTAAATAATGCTAAACAAAAACAAGCCATAACATAATAATATAATTAACACTCTTAATAAATATATAAATAACAATGTGATCAAAAGTAAACAAATGACTGCTGTATTACACATTAAAGCACAGAGTTTAAACTTCACACCTGCAATGAGTTACTTGTTTCGTTAGATGGCGCCAAATGACGAGAAACAATTTTTCCACCCAGTTTCGACAGAAGCAAACACATTTCCAATCAGTATTTTGCTACTAGAATTTTCATGCTAATTCTGCCAACATGTATCTGAGATCAGCAAAGCTACATTAGCAAACGCTCACACTTGTCTTACTCAACGGGTATGGCAAACCCTTCCCTGCTGCTCAAAGTGAAAAATAACAGTGTCTGCACCATGAACAGGCCCTGGGGCTTGTGGCCCAGTCACTGACAGAGTTACACATTAAAAACTGTTTGTAAATTATTTACAAAAATGAAGAGGTAATAATAATAATTATTGAATAAATAATTTAATGTAGAACAAAAAAAAAGCGTACACAATGCAATTAAATTAATAACTCAATAATTATGTAAATATTTGAGTGCAGTAAATTTGACTTTGACTTTTCAGGGTTTCACACATTTTCTTGCATACTTATTATTATTTTGAGTTTTACAATTCAACAAGTTTTAATTTTGTATGTTCCTCGTGGTTTAAAAAAAAAAATGTTACTTTTTAAAGTCAGACACCGTTGGACCGAATAGAATTTGGGAATAATTGAACATGAAATATTCAATTCAATTTAATTCAATTCAGGGTTTTTTTATTGGTTCTTTTAACAATGAGCATTGTCCCAAAGCAGCTTCACAGAAATAAATACAAGAACATTTTACAAAACAATGTTTTTTATGCTGTATTTAATGAGTCAAACTTTTAATATGGGGGAGTGGTGGCTCCAGCGGTTAAGGCGCTGGGTTGCCGATCAGGAGGTCTGGGGTTCAAGCCCCAGTATCGCCAAGCTGCCACTCTTGGGCCCTTGAGCAAGGCCCTTAACCCTCTATGCTCCGGGGGTCCCTTACGAGGAAAATATCAAGGTCCGTGACGTCGGAGTGACGTGGGGCCGCCTTCCCATGGGCTCACCACCTGCAGGAGGGATCGTAAGGGACGGTGCTGTGAGGATTGGGCAGCAGTCGAAGGCGGGGGCCTGCTTAGACTGCTGCCCCCGCGACCCGAATTACGGATAAGCGGGAGAAAATTAATGAATGAATGAATGAACTTTTAATATAACAAATGAATAAGTTAAATGGTTTTCACAAAAATATTTTTTTTTCCAAAAGGATCTGCTCCTTATAACACAACATGTAAAGCAATGTAAAATTCGGCAAGCTCTTCGTATTATTATTGTTTTACCTTCTGCAACCGCTTGTTCTCAAAAGAATAGAGAGGACATGACCGCAAAAGACTTCCTATATCACCTCCGCTTATAATGTCATGGTCTGATCCTGATTACATGATAAGCCTGTTTCTGAGCATGTTTGAGCTTATAGACCTGCTGTTATGACAGCAAGCTCCAGGATGAGCTTCAAAAGAGCCAAACAAGCCTAGATCATGTCAAATCAAAAGTAAAATCCAGTTACTTGAGCAATCCATGTACAGAGTGCAGGGTTAGACAAGGAGCATTCTACAAAAGCAAATAAAGGGTTCAATAGACATGAAACATACAAAAGAGACATTTTAATTGTTTCAGTATCTGAAGAAAAAAAGTAAGCCAAACATGTTTATAGTATGTGCCATGTTTAATCTTAAATTAATAATCTTGGTCATAAAAAAATACATAGTTTCTGGTATAAAAAAACCCCAAAACAAAACAATGCTTTACTTAAAAAAAAAAAAAAAAAAAAATTTAAATAATGATTGAACCCAGGAAGAACAGCTTTTTATCATGGCCCTTGCCATTAATAGCCTGGATCACCAAAATGTGTATTCAGACCTTAACAAACTTATAAAGCACTAAATGGTTTGGCTCCCATGTATCTCTCCAGTCTTTTAACATCCATCACGCTCCCTGAGATCTCAAAACTCTGGGCTTCTAGTAGTTCCTAGAAGAGCAAAGTCCACTAAAGGTGGTAGATCATTCTCACATTTAGCTCCTAAATTCTGGAACAGTCTTCCTGACAGTGTTCGGGGCTCAGACACACTCCCAGTTTAAGTGCAGATTTAAAACGCATCTTTTTAGCAAAGCCTACACATAACACACATCACATCATAACCTTGTGCTCCAGAACATCTGATCACATGCACATTATCAACTTGTGCTGTTAATATCATGAACAGCAGCTATGCTAATTCCTCTCCACTGCTTCTCTCTCTCTCCCCATCCTAAAGCATCCTGAGGTTTGGCCAGCTCCAGTCACCTCCCACCTCGTGAAGATTATGGACCTTTGAAGAAGTAGATGCCATACTCACAAACATCCTCAACCATCTAGAGATGTACCAGTGCCAATTGGATCCCACTACATGTGTGGAGTTTTGACATTGGACCTCCTGGAGTGTTTAAAGGCTCTGGCATGGAGAAGCTGAAGCTGGATCTGTGATGACCACAAATGTTGAGCTCAGTAGCTCCTAGTTTTATAACCATAAAGACTGAATAAGACTGTAGAAAGAACATTACTTATAATCTTATACTCCAGTGCTCATGTTTAGTTCTCACTCTCCAGTGTTCTGTATTGTTGAAAGATTTATGATCAAACTCTTGATGTCACCCAAATGAGGATGGGTTCCCCTTTTAAATCTGATTCCTCTCAAGGTTTCTTCCTCATTACATCTAAGGGAGTTTTTCCTTGCCACGGTTGCCATGGCTTGTTTATCAGGGATAAATGCACACCATTCACCTTGACTGTTGATTTCTGTAATGCTGCTTTGAGACAATGCCTGTTGTGAAAAGCGCTATAGAAATAAACTTGACTTGAATTTCGAATGTAGCAGCACATCTTGTTTTCAATAAGCCCAAGAGTCACACTACTTCTCATCTGTTTGTACTTGCTTCCTTGTGGCTTGCATACAGTTCAAGACATTGATGCTTGCCTACAGAACAACCACAAGCTCCACACCCTCCTACCTTCTCTTTCTTAGATGCGTCTACATCCCGTTCAGAAACCAGTGGTTGGTAAATGAGCAGCGACTTGTGGCTCTATTGCAGAGAGGCACAAAATCACTCAAAAGCATGTTTTTTTTCACCACTCTCTGTTGGTAGAATGGCCTACCTAACTCCATCCGGACAGCCAAATCCATTTACATTTACGCCGTTTAGCAGTACAAAAGTGCATTGAGACTCAATCAATGAATAAATCAACACTGGTTCACCACGTTGCAAACTTGAAACCATCAGGCTAAACTCTGTTAGGAGGAATTATAGCACACTGTTTTTACATAAAAGACATACAACAAAAAGGGAAAATAAGTGCTACTTAAGTGTTTTGGAAGAGGTAGTTCGTCACCCGTCATTTGAAGATTGGCAGTGAGTCAACTGTTTAGACATTCAGGGGAAGTTCATTACACCACCTCGGTGTAAGAACAAAGAAGAGTCTAGATGTATGTATATCTCTTTCCCTGAGAGAACGTGGGACCAATCAAGCAATAGCGTGAGCGTGAGGAAGCGTGGTCCATTGAGGGTTGATTAGACCTTTGAGTTAAGAAAGTGCTAGTCGAATATTGGCTTAAGCATCAGTTCAAGCTCCAGTGTTTTGAATCTGTTGCGTGTAGCTTTCGGGAGCCAGTGTGGTGGTGTGGGAGAATTTAGGCAGATTGCAAAGCTGCATTTGGCTCGTATGCAGAGGACGATAAACATTCAGGGGGAGGCCTGCCAGCAGAGAGTTGCAGTAATCCAGACTGAACAAGCACCTGAGCAGCCTGTGTGGATAAAAAAAATGGTCAAATCCTTAAGATGTTGTAGAGAAGTAGCCAACAAGAACATGTCATACGAGCAACATGAGAGGAAAAGGACAGATGATTGTCCACGGTTACCCCGATTTTATAAGCATTGGCTAAAGGGGAGTTGTGTAGAGATATTGTAAGAGATATTGTAAAAAAATATATATATATCATAGGAATCCCTCAGAATCTTCAAGAAACAACTGAAAAGTCATCTTTTCTGTAAACATTTAACAGCTTCTTTTCCTTGAACCCTTATTGTCCTAGCATTTTTTATATTTTTGTATAAAAAATATATATATAATATATTTTTTATGACTGAAACCTTGTATGCCGTCTTATGAAAAATCACTTCTTGTTTCCTTTATTGCAAGTCGCTTTGGACAAAAAAAAATGTCAAATGAATGAGTGTAAATGTAAATATAAATGTAAGTATGTTCCATTATCTCATGTTTAAAACTGTCTAAACTATAACATCATTTCAGACAATTTATTTCATTATCATAGAATATTTCACATTTATTTTTATCATATTACAATTTTGTCGTATAAACTTGTAATAGATTTTTTCATATTTTTCTTTATGTTGGTTACACAATTTAACTCAACAGAATATTTTTCATAGATATTAATTATTCTCCCCACCTGATGAAGGTACGGGTATCATCTCATGTTGTCTCTTCTCTTCTAATTCATCTCATAGATTGGGTTTTCACCCACAAGAGCTTCTAAAGTCATGTGAAACAGAGTTCATTTAGGATCAAACTTAGTAACTAATGTTAAAAATGGAATGCAGATATTTGATATTTGTGAAATAATAAAACAATACGTGTCTCGAGTGCAGATATTTACCATCCGTCTCAGGGCCAGGCTGTACTCTGTATATGTCATAGATTGGGTTATCAAATGGACACTCTACAGACCCTAAACAATAGAGACCACCATTTTATTTGATTAGAACTATTATGTAGTATTAGTGATTATTTTAAATAAAGCTACAGCAGTTCTCACTGCTTTACAACTTGTGAGAATTCACACCTTTGCTAAACACTTACCACCAGTGTTCTCTGGGTGTGGTTGCTTTCCTGCAACATCCATTTTTTTCTGTTTAGCTGAACGTGTAATAAATCCTTATTAACATCTGTCATTATAAACAACATTGTCAAAGAGTCACGTAATAAAGCATCCATATATAATACTTACGTTTTTTGCGTAAGTAGAAGACACATGCTGTAAATAAGAACAGAAGAACTGCTCCTGTTGAAGCTCCAATGATAATTATCGCCTGATGTAAACCAGCAGCAAGATCTGTGGAAGATAATACAGTCAGCAAAATAACAAACTACAAATCTGTCATCATGAGAGTCAAGACAATCCAGTGTGCTGTTTAAAAATTCTGTTTTATTTTATTTCTCTTTTCCAACAATTACAAATGTTTCTTCATTTAAAAATTATTATATATTTTTTTTATTTAGCATTCCTACCATAGAAGTCTCAGTGTAACATTACTATAGAATTGATAATGCATTTGGGGGAAGAGGGAAGTGGTAGCTCAGTGGTTACTCGGCAGGTCAGGAGTTTAAATCTGCCAATCTGCCACTCTTGGGAACTTGAGCAAGTCCTTTAAACCTTTGTGCTCTAGGGGTGGTGTATCATGGCTGACCCTGTGCTCTGCCTCCTCATACTGGGATAAAGAGCTTTAATGTACGTGTGACAAGTCTAAAAAACCTTTATATTTTAACCTGTTAGAAGCGTGCTGTTAAAGAACATCTCAACAACCAGTCAGAATGAAGCACGGTGGTATAAAAAATGTATAATGACTTGTGTATGTCTAAAAGTTGAATTACTAACCAAGCTGTATCTCCTGATATGCAATGCTGCAGTTGAACCCATTAAACAGCTCACAGCGGTACAGACTCAGATCATACAGCTGCACTTTCTGAAGGAGGATGAAGAAGTTTCCTGATTCAGAGAGTTTAGGAAACGTCTTGATACGTCCACCTTTGTAATCCCAGAACCTCACGTCTCCCTGTAGAGAGATCTCCAGTAGATTGTGTGCTGTTGTGTTCCTCTGAGTCCACACTACTGCTATATCTGCAGTCTTATTCGATCCGAGGAGAGTTGGATCAAAGTTACACGGCAGCAGGACGTCAGACTGGAGCTTAGCAGTAATGTTACTGTGTATTAGAAGTTCACTATTGCACAGATTTTCTCCTGTAATTAAAAATCAACATGCTGTCAAACAAACATCAAATCCACTAGCAGCTACTACAGTGGAAAAGTGTGCACATTCATGCATTTTCACTTCTAATCATAGTGTAACTCACCCTGGATGTACATCAAGCAGCACCAAGGCATCCACACACTGAAACGCATCATGATAAAACGCAGCTCCATCGTACAATCATGAAACTGCAGCTTGTGGTAATGTGACTTTCAAAGCAGTGACTTTCAGAGCAGTGACGATGAGACCATCAATTCAACATCACTTCCTGAAATGGCTACAAAACTAAAAAAAAAAAAACACAGACCTGAAGTGCAAGTTGCTAGACTTGAAAACTCACACCTCATTGAAAAAAGAAAAAAAAAAAAAAGGACATGAGCACAGGTATTTCCCAGCGCACAGAATGATAATTTTATGGGTCTAACAGAAAAATGCATGGTATAAAGTAACAAAACACACCGTTGTGAATAATAATAATAATTAAAAAAAAAAGCCACACAATCGTTCATAATGCCAAACTTTTTCAATATTTCAGTTTTTGAGAATTGATGTGGAATAACTTAAATATGAAATATGAATCGTATTTTAGGCACATCAATGATTTAAATAGATAATAAATAATCTGAGTTCCATCTAAAAATCGATCAATATGACATTTTTATATTGACATTTTACATTTACATTCTAGAATTTTTTTTTTACCCTTTATATTTATTAATTCCATGTAATGTCACAGATCTGTTGTTAAAAATGTTTCACAGCATGTGAACCCAAGCCAAACACTTGCTGGATATTTTTGGTTTGTGCTTCATCCTGTCTAAACTATTGACACTGTTGAGCATGTGAACCTCAGAAAATCAACAGTTTCTAAATCCAAACTTGTGGCCAGTCATTTGGTCTGACCTTCACATTGCCTAGAGGACATCAGCTGAACCATGATCTGTTTCTGCAGGAGTTTCTGTTCTGCTGCCACCTCATTAGGCTGTTGTTTAATTGCATAAATGTGCAAGGTCAATGCAAGAGCACAACATAAGTCAGAAACAAATCGAGCTGTCAGCACGAGTCATAGGTGATGCAGATGTTATCATAAGCCCAGAGCATGCATGGGGGTGAGAACCATCCAACTGTCAAATGGTGCAGATAACCAAATAACACAAATAGTTTCCAGCGAAACAACCATGCAATAAGTGGGTCATCATATAATCAACCGCACAGTCATGCCATTTAAACTACAGAATCTCTACAGTGATACATTTAATCACATAAAGAAATGAACAAACTGTATAACGAACTGCCCATAGAGAGGAAATGTAGCAGGAAAAGGAAGTTACTTGGCTTTTTCTTACAACTTACAGCAATTGAAATGTCTACACCTTTTATACCAGTTGCACACCAAGAACTAACACTAGGAATTTTTGAGAGTACTATTAGTTAGTGTTGATCAAGCCAGACTCTGTAGCAGAAGAATTTCTGACTAACACTTATTCACATTTATGAGAATTGGCTTTTATCCAGTGCTATGAGGTCTCTAATAAATACCCCCTTAATCTGGTTTACTAGGTCATAGACTTAAAGAACAAAAAAAATCTGTAGGAGAAGTAGTACAGTAAGAAAAGCATACAGACAACATAGAGTTTTATTATTAAAAAAAACTAATGTAATTATTTTAATAAATAGTTTGAATCATTTTAAAGGCACTGCCTGAGTACCAGAACAGAGAAGAGCCTTGATCCATGCCTTCCTGGCACCCTGAGAAATGATGGTATCGGTCGAGGATTCCTAGAAGATCGCAGGAAGTGTGGTAAGGTGCAGAATTTATTATTTGGGTGGTGGAATGTCAGGTTTAGTAATGAAGCTTTTATTGTCATTTCAACAATACACAGTGAAATGTGACCATTTTTTTTTTATTTATTTTTTATTTTATTTTATGACATTATTATTACAGTTTTTATTTTTCATGTACAAGAAATAAGATACTTTCAACACATTGGTAAGCATGGTCCTAAAATGAGCAGATCAGAAAAATTATACGATAAATTTCGTGACTAAATTTGTAATGGTTTAATATTATAAGATGGATAATTTACATTCCCCAGAGTTCAAGCATGGGTTACATTTTCGTTTATCACCATACAAGCAGTTTCTATACGTTCAAGTCATTGTGAAGCCTTGTCAATATCTTACTGTGTTTCCTGGTTTTGTGTTCTGGATTATCTTTAGGCTATTTTTATTTTGAAATAAAAAAAATTCAATGCTGTTCATTCTATTTATGAAGATGCCCTGCATCAGTTAAGACTGAAGTATTAATGCTACACACACCGAAAACACATTTACAATTTAAGCAATTCAACATCTGAGGTCATACAAGCATGTGAGCATTTCTCTCTTCACTTCTGCTTTGGGGATCTCTGTAATAAGGCTGTACAAATAATCAAAAATAGATGCAAAGATGTAAAAGATAAAAGCTGGTGGGAAAGTCTGTAGAAATCTAAATCTATACTTGTGCTTATACTTTTTTTTTTTGTCAGCAATTGTGGGACCAACTGGCTTGACTGTAACTGAAATGATCATTGACAAACATTTTTAGGGAATTATTCCTGATTGGCTGTCTGCCATTGCATTTGCTATTAAAAAAGCATGTAGTAGGGATGGTAAGATTGGCAAATAGGTGCAGCTGCATAAAAGTTAACAATGTGATGCATCGATTTAAAAAAGTGTGCATCAGATACGGCATTTGTTGCCATTTGTATAACAATGAATCATTTTGAACATATTTGCATTAGTAAAAAACTATTTATTTATATATAATTTTTAGTAAATGCTCTATATCTTTATTTAGAAAGTGACAAACTTGTGACCAATGTGTGCATTTTCTTCAGTATTGTTCAGTCCAACAGAGTAGTAACAGTTACTGAGTGATCTCTTGTATCCAAGAACAGAAAAATAGTTAATTAAAATGATAAAAAAAAAAATGTGCTTGATATAAACCATAAACTGTAATAAAAACAAATAAAGAAACATTGATATATTAGTAAACAGCAAAAACAGTAAACGATCAGTTACAGACATTTACCCTCCTTTCTATGGCTGTTCTGTACTGTGAAGGGTGTAAATCCTGGAGGAAGAGAAAATATATTTTATTTGATAGTATTTTACAAAGAAAGATCTGAAATGTCATTTTCAGGTTGATTAATGCTAGAGTTGAAGACCACCCTGAAACATGTTGAATATGATGGTGTGTTTAGTGGATCTGATGAAAATATGAAAATGATTAAGGAAATTGGTTAACAAAGTGAAAGAAATGTAACATATCACGCAATAAATCTAGAGTGATGTGTTATGTATCACTCAGGGTGGATTTTTCTTTTAAAGACGTGTCAACATCCTACACAGCTGTGTGTGAAAAGAAACTAACACAATGTACTCACACTTCTGTGTAACAGTTTTCACTACTGCTCTCTGGCTGCTGATTTCCTGCAACATGCAAAACAACCACAAGGTTCATCTTTACTTGCCACAAATTGATTAAAGACAAACACATTACAGGTTTATTTTAACAGAAAGAGAAAGAATGTAAAATATTCCAAGAATTCCAGGAAAACATTTTTATTATTATTATTATACATTTGATCCTCTACCAACCAGCAAGAGTTCTGACTCCCACATGCCCGAATTAGTCCTGTCTCTTTAAGAAAGAACTCCTAATATCAACTCATTATGTAAAAAAAAAAAAAAAAAAAAAAAGACACATCACAGAATCAACCTCTTCCATTCAAACCACTCCAAAACCATAGGCAAGACCAAAAAGCTGTCAAAGGATACCAGGGACAAGATTGTAGACCTGCAGAGGTCTGGAATGGGCTACAAGACCATCAGCAAGAAGCTTGGCGAGAGAGAGACCACTGTTGGCGTGATAATTTGAAAGAAAATGGAAGAAATACAACTACAGTACAAGAAAAGTCAATCGCCCTCGTTTTGGAGATGCATGCAAAATCTGACCTCATGGGGTGAAGATGATTCTGAAAAAAGTAAGAGATCAACCCAGAATTACACGGGACCAGCTTGTTAATGATCTCAAGGGAGCTGGGACCACAGTCACCAAGAAAACCATTCGTAACACAACAAGGTCCCTCTGCTCAAGAATGCACATGAACAGACCCGTCTGAAGTTTGCCAACGAACAGACGAATGATTCAGAGAAGGCTTAAGAGAAGGTGATGTGGTCAGATGAAATGAAAATTAAGCTCTTCGGCACAAACTTGACTCATCGTGTTTGGAGGCAGAGAAATGCTGAATATGACCCCAAGAATATCATCCCCACTGTCAAACATGAAGAATGAAACATTCTGCTTTGGATCTGTTTCTCCGCTAAGGGCAAAGGAAGTCCCTTTAGAAGAAGGATAAGAACGTCCTGGGCTCATCCAGAACACTGAAGATGGGTGGTGGATGGTTTCTTCCAGCATGACAATGACCGAAAACATACGGCCAAGTCAAGAATCTGATGGTCTTGTAGCCCATTATAGCCCTTTTGCAGGTTCTACAAATCTTGTCCCTAACAACTTTTGACAGCTCTTTGGTCTTGCCCATGGTGGTGGAGAGGTTTGAATGGAAGAGGTTGATTTTTTTGATGGGTGTCTTTCATACATATAAGTTGATATTAGGAGTTCTTTCCTAAGGGACAGGACTAATTTGGTTCTGTGAAAGTCAAAATTCTTGTTTATTTGTTATGGGATCAAATACTTATTTCACTCGATTAAATACAAATTAATCTATAACCTTTTATTTATAAATGTTTTTAATATTCTGTCTCTATTTGTTCAAATAAACCCACAATAAAAATTCTAGACTGTTCATTTCTTTGTAAGGGGTTAAACTTAGCATTGGATCCTGGAAACCTGTTCCAGCATGACAATGCCACTGTGAACAAATCAAACCCCATGAAGATATGCTTTGCATTGGATGGAGTAGAAGATCTCCTGCTATAAGTCTCTGACCTCAACGCTATTGAACATCTTTGGGATGAATGTAAACGCTGACTGCACTCAAGGCAGTATAATTCTGTTATGTTGTAGTCGGACACTACAAGCATTTTTTCTCATTAATCTACAAACAGAAGTTTATTGATTGGACATCAGGAAAGGCACACACCTCTCTACAGAAGGCCTCATAGCTGAAAATGGAGCTCAGAGACAGGATTGTTATAAGGCACAGATCTGGGAAAAGCTCCATATAATTGCTGCTGCACTGAAGATTCCGAAGAGCACAGTGGCCTCCATAATTCTCAAATAGAAGAAATGTGACACAACAAAATGGTTCTTCTAAACCATGACACCTGGCTATACTAAGCAATCAAGGGAGAAGAGCCTTAGTAAAAGAGGTGACCAAGAACCCTATATTCACTCTGACTGAACTCCAGAGATTTGCCAACGGGCACCTGAAGGACCGTGTGGACAAGATTATATGGTCTGATGACGCCAAGATTGAAATGTTTCAATGCAACTCTAGAAGTATATATATTTATATTTATATAAATATGAAATTGATGATAATTAGCACCTGTTTGGTATAATTGGTTAATCATATATCTGATTCTGATCGTACAAAATTTGTCGGGTTAAAAAAAAAAAATGGTTGGTGACATCAAATATTCATATGATTTAGACTTTGCATTTTGCTAATTGATTAAAAAAACCAAAACAATTAAAATTCTAAAAAAAAAACATGCCTAAAATGTTTGCACAGTGAAACCCCTCCCCCCCACACACACATCTCTTTCTCAATGCAAACACTCACGTTTATTGCTTGTGCAGCAAAAACACGTTATGAATAAACACAGAAGCAATAATGATACTACTGCTACTGCTGCTGCTGTGATGAAGGATCCATGAGGCTGGGAAAAGGTTGTAAGACCTGTGAAAGATAAGAAATATCTTTATATGGTTCTAAATGTGGTATTTGTACAGTACGGCCAGTTTTCTCTGAAAAGGATGTGTGTTTGTGTGTAAGTTTAAAAGTGTATCACAAACCAAGCTGTATCTCCTGATACGCAATGCTGCAGTTGAACCCATTAAACAGCTCACAGCGGTACAGACTCAGATCATACAGCTGCACTTTCTGAAGGAGGATGGAGAATTTTTCGGATTCAGAGAGTTTAGGAAACGTCTTAATACGTTCAACCTTTGTAATCCCAGAACCTCACGTCTCCCTGTAGAGAGATCTCCAGTAGACTGTGTGCTGTTGTGTCCACACTACAGAAGGTCATGTGGCTCATCTAAACACACCAGACTTTAATTTCTACACTTTATTTCTTTTAAAAAGCTGCACATCCCAAGATACACTTGTTAATTCATAGAAACTTTTATTTAAAAAAAAAAAGGCAACAACATATGAGCAAAAAAAAAAACTAATACAGGCATTTGCATAGCATTAAAATATACCAGAATGGTGCAGATTTTCCAGTGGACGTCTCTTATTATCAGAAATATTATAGAATAGCCTTCATTTGTCACATATACATTATTACACAGTGAGATTCTTTTCTTTGCCTATCCCAGCTTGTTAGGAAGAATAAAGTAAACAAAGAAGCAGCATTCATTCATCAATAAACAGCAAAAACAGTAAATGATTAGTTAGTGACATTTCCCCATTCCTGCTATGGCTGTTCTGTACTGTGGAGTGTGTACATCCTGGAGAAACAGAAAATATATTTTATTTCTTACTATTTCATAAAAAAAAAAAAAAAAAAAAAAAAAAAGCTTTTTTCCAGTGCAGTTACAACAGAGTTTAATAAGAAAAAAATATTAGTGATCTCAGCATTTCATGAGGTGCAAGAGGGACTAGAGCACTGCTGCATTGAAGAACTGCGTGCTAATCAGTGGCTAGTCAAATGTAATTATGGGTAATGTAGGAAACTGGTAACCAAACATATCAGGCAATAAATCTAGTAGTCTAGAGTGATGTGTTATGTGCTAATTCTAAAGATTAGCATCACTCAGGGTGGATTTTCATTTTAAAGACGTGTCTACATCCTACACAGCTGTGTGTGAAAACTAACACAATGTACTCACACTTCTGTGTAACTGTTTTCATGACTGCTCTCTGGCTGCTGATTTCCTGCAACATGAAAAACAACCACAAGGTTCATCCGTCCGTCTGTCTGATTTAGCAGCATGTACATTTATACATAAAGTATGCAAAGACTCACGTTTATCGCTCATGCTGCAGAGACACGTTATGAATAAACACAGAAGTATTGCTGCTGTTGCTGCTGCTACGATGAAGGATTCATAAAGCTGGGAAAAGGTTGTAAGACCTGTAGAAGATAAGAATGTCTTTTTATGGGTCTAAACAAGGTATTTGTACAGTACAGGCAGATTTTTCTTAGCAGGAGGTGTGTGTGTTTAAAAGTGTAATCACAAACCAAGTTGTATCTCCTGATACGCAATGCTGCAGTTAAATCCATTAAACAGCTCACAGCGGTACAGACTCAGATCATACAGCTGCACTTTCTGAAGGAGGATGGAGAAGTTTCCCGATTCAGAGAGTTTAGGAAACGTCTTGATACGTCCACCTTTGTAATCCCAGAACCTCACGTCTCCCTGTAGAGAGATCTCCAGTAGATTGTGTGCTGTTGTGTTCCTCTGAGTCCACATTACTGTTATATCTGCAGTCTTATCCGATCCGAGGAGAGTTGGATGAAAGTTACACGGCAGCAGGACATCAGACTGGAGCTTAGCAGTAATGTTACTGTGTATTAGAAGTTCACTATTGCACAGATTTTCTCCTGAAATTATGATTCAGAAACAGTACAATGAGTAAAAGTCTCCTCTTTAAACTAGTCTATTAACTGTTCATATTTATTTTGAACTTACCGTTTCCAAACACCAACCAGCACCAATAAACCATCAACACCCCGAAACATCTCAGCGTGAAAAGTGCCATAGTACAAACACGAAGCTGTTGTTCATCTGAACACTCCACACTCCGAACAGTTATAATGAGAGTTTTACTTCACTTCCTGTAAAAAGCCGCACTCCCCAAGACAAATTTCTAAATGTACACAAATGGTGTGTGAATGACGACTGGGTGTTCAGCGACGACTGAAGACCTACCTCTTTCTGAAACACTTAAATTAGCACTTTCCAAGTTTGTAAAAGTCTAGGGTTATATTTATATTAAGTTTGTAATCTGGCGTACCAGTGTAGATTAAATCATTACTAGAGACTCAAAGCACTTTTGTACGTCGCTCTGGATAAGGACGTCTGCTAAATGCCGCAAATGTAAACGTGTGTTTAAAAAAAAGAACAAAACATAAGACAATTAAAAAATAAAAATGCTTGGTACTCACTAACCCATTACAGACCTGTTAGGCAAGAGAGGATGCAACCTTCAAGCAAGAAATAAGAGCATTGTCTAAATATGAATAAACATTGTTGTATAATGTTATAAAGCAGAAGAAGGCGGCTGAGCTTCCAGTGAATGTCTATTAATAGTCAGAGATTTTAAAACAGCATATTTCCTATTTAAAAGGCAGAGTTTGCTTGCAAATCTGAAGATGTATAAGAGTCGATTTTGCATCATTTCATACATTAATTAAACATATGCTTCATCTTGAATTTTTATAAATGTTCCATTGTAGCATGATTTTAAAGTAAGACATTAGAAACATACCCTGTATAAACAAACTCATTAGATATCCCAAAAATAAAGATCAAAGGAGGCAGAAGTTTAGAAAGGAGGAGGGCTTTTTCACTTGAATTGAAAATTTTGTATTTGGCTAAAAGTCTTGCAAAAGATGAGCACGATGCAGAACGCAGTTTGATAAAATATGTATTTGCAAGTTTGTTCATGGGAGGAACGGGAAGATGATTGCATCTCGCATCATCTGACTGTGGACCTCTGACTCTCAACAGCATTGCATTTACATTTACGGCACTAAATTCATATATAATATAACAATATACCATCAGCCTACAGCTCTGTTGAGAGGATAAAAAAAAAAAAGATAAACAAAGACAAAACAAACTGGAAAGAGTGTTAGTTTAAGTGTTTTGTGAAAAGGTGGGTCTTCACCCGTCACTTGAACATAGCCAGTGACTCTGTGGACATCAAGGCGGAAGTTCATTCAACCACCTCAGTGCCAGAACAGAGAAGAGTCTCGAAGTAAACGCATTGCATTGATCTTACCTTTCTGAACACACATCATTTACATTTACAGCATTTGGAAGATGCCTTTATCCAACGCAACTTACAATGATCTCATTTTTTTGTAAACTGAGCAGTTGGGGGGTTAAGGGCCTTTCTCAGGGGACCAGGAGTGGCAGCTTGGTGGTGCAGGGATTTAAACTCACAACCTTTTGATCAGAAGCCTAAATGTCTTAACCACTGACTTATGCCTTTCTAATAAAGGGGCTTTTTTACGTATCATATGGACATTTACAGTTCAAATCTTTCATCGCATCTCCCAGTGATGTTAGAAATCTGGGGTCAGAGCGCAGAGTCAGTCGTGATACGCCACCCAATATCACACTGTGTAACTACACACACACATATCACACAGCTATGAAGGATCTTTATTTTAAGCGAAGACTGAAATCATTATGCTAAACAATTCAATCAATTCCTTAACGTTGGCGGTCCTACAAGCACGTCACATATTTTCTCTCTCCACTTCTGCTTTGGCTGTTTTGAATATCTGAGTAATAAAGCTGCACACTTTATCGAAACTAGATGACTCAGGAGTGTAGTCTTTTTAAAAAAAAATTTATTATTGCTTCTGCGTAGTTTTTTTTTTGTCAGATGTGGGCGGGACTAACTGGCTTCACTGTAACCTTAAATATCATTAGCTAGCAATTTTTTGAGAAATGATTTCTGATTGGCTGTCTGCCATTGCCTTTGCTTAAAAAACACACGCGCGCACGCACACACACACACACACACACAGTATATATTAGGGTTTCCGGACAGTTGGAGGAAAAAAAAATGCAAAACACAATATTTTTTTTTTTTTTTTTTTATTAACGCAGTGTATTATTATTAAAATTTGTAAAAAACAGTTTACATTTCTAAAACAATTAAATTTTAAATGCATGCTTGGTTAAATATATATATATATATATATATATATATATATATATATATATATATATATATATATATATATATATATATATATATATATATATATATATATATATATATAAAATGATTAAATATTTACAAAAATCTAATCTAAAAATAAAATCTAATAAATCGAATTAATGCAATACACGTTTTTATTATATTGTTTAAATCGGTACATGACCAGAAATTAAAGTAAAAAATGAAATGAAATAATTTACATTTGTTAGACTTCATTTGGGTAACCCAGCCATTAGGGGGGCACAAGCCAGTGTACTCTTAGTGCCGGTCCCAAGCCCGGGTAAATGGGGAGGGTTGCGTTAGGAAGGGCTTTCAGCGTAAAACATGTGCCAAATCAAATATGCGGATCACAAATGAGAATTTCATACCGGATCGGTCGAGGCCCGGGTTAACAACGACCGCCACAGGTATCGTTAGCCGACAGGGTACCGGTGGAAATTGGGCTACTGTTGGCCGAAGGAGGAGAAGGAGAGGAGGAAGACGTCTACAGAGACGGCAGGAAAAGGAGCAGTGTAGGAGAGTAGAGGTTCGGGTTGGTACTTTAAATGTTGGTACTATGACTGGTAAAGGGAGAGAGATAGCTGATATGATGGAGAGGAGAAAGGTAGATATGCTGTGTGTTCAGGAGACCAAGTGGAAAGGGAGTAAGGCCAGGAACATTGGAGGTGGGTTTAAACTGTTTTATCATGGTGTGGATGGGAAGAGAAATGGTGTAGGGGTGATTCTGAAGGAAGAGTACAGTAAGAGTGTAGTGGAGGTAAAGAGAGTTTCTGATAGGGTGATGATCGTGAAGGTGGAAGTTGAAGGGATGATCATCAGTGCCTATGCTCCACAAGTTGGCTGTGAGATGGAGGAGAAGGAAAGATTCTGGAGTGAATTAGATGAAGTGGTAGATGGTGTACCTAGGAAAGAACGATTGGTGATTGGGGCAGACTTTAATGGGCATGTAGGTGAAGGGAACAGAGGTGATGAGGAGGTGATGGGTAGGTATGGTTTTAAGGAGAGGAATGTGGAAGGGCAGATGGTGGTAGATTTTGCTAAAAGGATGGAAATGGCAGTGGTGAACACGTATTTTAAGAAGAAGGAGGATCATAGGGTGACGTATAAGAGTGGAGGAAGGTGCACACAGGTGGATTATCTTCTGTGTAGGAGATGCAACCTGAAGGAGATTGGAGACTGTAAGGTGTTGGCGGGGGACAGTGTAGCTAGACAGCATTGGATGGTGGTCTGTAGGATGGTTTTGGAGGCGAAGAAGAAGAGAAGGAAAGTAAGGTTTGAAAGAAGAATAAGATGGTGGAAACTGAAGGAGGAAGAGTGTAGTGTGAGGTTCAGGGAAGAGGTCAGACAGGGGCTTGGTGGTGGTGAAGAGGTGCCGGATGATTGGGCAACTACTGCAGGAGTGATGAGGGAGGCAGCTAGAAAAGTACTTGGTGTGACATCTGGAAATAGAAAGCAAGACAAGGAGACGTGGTGGTGGAATGAGGAAGTGCAGGAGAGCATTAGAGGAAAGAGATTGGCAAAACAGAAGTGGGATCGACAGAGTGATGAGAAAAGTAGGCAGGAGTACAAGGAGATGCGGCAGCAGGTTAAAAGGGATGTGGCGAAAGCCAAGGAAAAGGTATATGAGGAACTGTATGAGGTTGGACACTAAGGAAGGAGAAAAGGATTTATACCGATTGGCCAAGCAGAGGGACCGAGCTGGGAAGGATGTACTGCAAGTTAGAGCAATAAAGGATGGAGAGGGAAATGTGTTGACTAGTGAGGAGAGTGTGTTGAGAAGATGGAGGGAGTATTTTGAGCAGCTGATGAATGAGGAAAATCAGAGAGAGAGAAGGTTGGAGGATGTGGAGTTGGTGAAGCAGGATGTAGATAGGATTAGTAAGGAGGAAGTGAGAGCAGCGATTAAGAGGATGAAGAATGGAAAGTCGGTTGGACCAGATGACATACCGGTAGAAGCGTGGAGATGTTTAGGAGAGATGGCAGTGGAGTTTTTAACCAGATTGTTTAACAGGATTCTGGAAGGGGAGAGGATGCCTGAGGAATGGAGAAGGAGTGTGCTGGTACCGATCTTTAAGCATAAGGGAGATGTGCAAACCTGCAGTAACTACAGGGGAATTAAGTTGATCAGTCACACCATGAAGTTATGGGAAAGAGTAGTGGAAGCCAGGCTGAGAGAAGAGGTGACCATCTGTGAGCAACAGTATGGTTTCATGCCGAGGAAGAGCACCACAGATGCCTTATTTGCTTTGAGGATGTTGATGGAGAAGTATAGAGAAGGACAGAAGGAGCTGCATTGTGTATTTGTGGATTTAGAGAAAGCGTACGACAGGGTGCCGAGAGAGGAGTTGTGGTATTGTATGAGGAAGTCAGGTGTGTCAGAGAAGTATTTGAGGGTGGTGCAGGACATGCATGAGGACAGTGTGACGGCAGTAAAGTGTGCAGTAGGTACGACAGACTGGTTCAGGGTGAAGGTTGGACTACATCAAGGATCGGCCCTGAGCCCTTTCCTGTTTGCAGTGGTGATGGACAGGTTGACGGACGAGGTCAGACAGGAGTCTCCCTGGACTATGATGTTTGCAGATGATATTGTGATTTGTGGTGAGAGTAGAGAGCAGGTTGAGAAGAGCCTGGAGAGGTGGAGATATGCGCTGGAGAGAAGGGGAATGAAAGTCAGTAGGAGTAAGACAGAGTACATGTGTGTGAATGAGAGGGAGGGCAGTGGAGTGATGCGGTTGCAGGGTGAAGAGGTGAAGAAGGTGGAGGAGTTCAGGTACCTGGGGTCAACAGTGCAAAGTAATGGAGAGTGTGTTAGGGAAGTAAAGAAAAGAGTGCAGGCAGGGTTGAGTGGGTGGAGAAGAGTGACAGGAGTGATTTGTGATAGAAGAGTATCTGCAAGAATGAAAGGGAAAGTTTATAGGACTGTGGTGAGACCTGCGATGTTGTATGGATTAGAGACAGTGGCATTGAGTAAAAGACAGGAGGTGGAGCTGGAGGTAGCAGAGCTGAAGATGTTGAGGTTTTCGTTGGGAGTGACGAGGATGGACAAGATTAGAAATGAGTTTATTAGAGGGACAGCACATGTAGGATGTTTTGGTGACATGGTGAGGGAGGCGAGATTGAGATGGTTTGGACATGTGCAGAGAAGGGACATGAATTATATTGGTAGACAAATGCTGAAGATGGAGCCACCAGGTAGGAGGAAAAGAGGAAGGCCAAGGAGGAGGTTCATGGATGTGGTGAGGGAAGACATGCAGGTAGTTGGTGTAAAAGAGGCAGATATAGAGGACAGGGTGGTATGGAGACGGATGATCCGCTGTGGCGACCCCTAATGGGAGCAGCCGAAAGAAGAAGAAGAAGACTTCATTTGGGTAATACAGATGTGTATGTAAGTGTGTGTGTGTTTTGCATTTAGCATAAAATGTTCTAAAGGTAGGATCTACTTAACTGTTCTTATCTTCTGCAGAATTTAACAAATGTCTTTAACAAATTCTTCATTTCTAAAAACAAAACTCCCTCGATATCTATCCGTGTAAGAGAAACTCTTGAAGCTGGACATAAAACACAAAAGAATCCATTATCCGAGATTGTCGTAAAACCAGGAACTGCACAAAACAAATCGTATTTCCAGTACGGCGTGAGCAGCCACAGTGACACTGCACTAACTCTAGTTTCTTTTTTATACTCATGGGATTGTTGTGTATGTTTTTTAAGTTGAATAATAAAAGAAAAAAAATGCAAAGTTCGATGTAAAGACTAAACAAACTTGCAGTCCGCCACGTTATACGTTCATGAGGGAACGGAGATTTTAACAATGTTCTGCACGTAAAAAGGAATGCATTCGGTACACGTGAGCACCGAACCAAAAGCCGTGCACCGAAAAAAAGTTCGGTACAAACATGTGTACCGTTACACCCCTAATTAACATAGATAGTAACAGTAACAGAGTGAAGGTCTTGAAGGTAAGAGCAGAAAAAGAATGATCATTTATTAAGAATGATGATAATCTGAGATTATACTATAAACTGAAATAAAAACAATGAAAGAAACAGCATTTATACATCAATAAACAGCAAAAACATTGAATGATCAGTTGCAGACATTTCCCCTCCCTGCTCCCTGTTCTGTAGAGAGTGTACATCCTGGTGGAACAGAAAATGTATTAATAATATATTTTATTTTATAAAGAAATGTTTTTCTGGTGCAGTTACAACAGTGTACAATAATCTCGGGATCAAAGCCCAACTGCACGAGGGACTGAAGCTCTGCTGCATCGATGAACCGAGTGCTAATCAGCAGGTGGTTGAATGGAATTGTGGGTATTGTTGTAAACTGGCAACCCAAGTTAGTTACGCTAGAGTGAAGATTGTGTGTTAATTCTGATTTTTTTTTTCTTTTAAAGACGCGTCTACATCCTACACACCTGTGTGTGAAAACAGATCAACACAATGTACTCACACTTCTGTGTAACATTTTTCACGCCTGCTTTCTGACTGCGGCTGCTGATTTACCTGCAACATGCAAAACAACCATAAAGTTCATCTTCACCTGTGACAAATCGTGTTTCACTCAGAGAAGATAGATTTTGCACGCATACTTATTTATAGGCAAATACTCACCTTTATAGCTCGTGCTGCAGAGACATGTTATGGATAAATACTGAAGTACTGCTTCTGGGAAGTATTCATAAAGCTGGGAAAAGGTTGTAAGACCTGTAGAAGATAAGAATGTCTTTTTATGGGTCTAAACAAGGTATTTGTACAGTACAGGCAGATTTTTCTTAGCAGGAGGTGTGTGTGTTTAAAAGTGTAATCACAAACCAAGCTGTATCTCCTGATACGCAATGCTGCAGTTAAATCCATTAAACAGCTCACAGCGGTACAGACTCAGATCATACAGCTGCACTTTCTGAAGGAGGATGGAGATGTTTCCTGATTCAGAGAGTTTAGGAAACGTCTTGATACGTCCACCTTTGTAATCCCAGAACCTCACGTCTCCCTGTAGAGAGATCTCCAGTAGACTGTGTGCTGTTGTGTTCCTCTGAGTCCACACTACTGCTATATCTGCAGTCTTATCCGATCCGAGGAGAGTTGGATGAAAGTTACACGGCAGCAGGACATCAGACTGGAGCTCAGCAGTAATGTTACTGTGTATTAGAAGTTCACTATTGCCCAGAATTTCTCCTGAAATTATGATTCAGAAACAGTACAATGAGTAAAATTCTCAGAAACAGCATCTTTAAACTTATCTTCAGTTTTATTAATACTTTCATTATTAATCCTGGTGACAGTGAAGGCAATCTATCAACTGTTCACAATTATTTTGAACTTACCGTTTCCAAACACCAACCAGCACCAATAAACCATCAACACCCCGAAACATCTCAGCGTGCAAAGTACCATTGTACAAACACGAAGCTGCTGTTCATCTGAACACTCCACACTCCGAACAGTTTTGATGAGAGTTTTACACTTCACTTCCTGTAAAAAGCTGCAAACACAAAGACAAATTTCCGACTTCTAAACAAAAAAAAAAGGCAAGAAAGAAAGACACCTAATAATTATAATTATTCAAGAGACAAATAGGAGCACAGTCTAGATCATTAGATTTATATATATAAAAAAAAAAGAGAAAGGGTGGGGCTTCTGTGGGGTGTCAATAATACTTCAAACCACCTGTCAATCAAATCCTTTATCACATCTTATTGGCTCAACGGTCATTTCGATTATAGGATAAAAGAAAACTGCTGTTTTGAGGTGTTTTTGTGTGATAATCCGATAGTAGAATCCGAGTTCCTGTGCAAATGCAACAATGTACAAGATCTGATTTTGAATCATTACATACATTAAACTAGTCACAAAAATAAGTGATTTGCTTGAAAGATTATTAATACTTTTAAAGTTAAAGTTAAGGCATAAATTTAGATTAACTGACATTTGAATCACATACGAGCTGGTTTTCGGGAAAAGCTCGGTTTTCAAGCAAGTATTTTCTTTATCTATGTTTACACACGATCACCTTCAAAATAGTCCTCTTGCACAGCGATACATCGCTCCCAGCGTTCCTGCAACTTCTGGAATGTGTTCTACTTTTTTAAGTCTTAAGTAACTTCTGCGATTCGCGCTGGATTTCCGCCATCGTGTCAAAACTGCGACCGCTGAGCCGGAGCCCTGTCTTTGGGAAACGGGCGAAGTCCGCAGGAGCCAAATCTGCTGAGTAGCTTGTGTGTGGAACGTAGCTCGCGTGAGAGCTCTGTGACAGGGTGCGTACGCGGTCAAAATAGCAGACGTGGTAACACACGCGGTCAGAAGCACAGCCTCCGATGCACACAGCACACAGCCTTGGCACACTGACTCAAGGTTGGTGCTCCCTGTGACTATGCGTGTAGCCTGGTGCTGCCATCTGCTGGTGTCTTAAAAAACTAGTCTTGAAACGTTTCAAACCACCAAAATAAAGGTCAAAGGAGGCAGAAGGTCAACTTTCAGAAAGGTGGAGCGCTAATCCACTTTATTGATTGGTCTGAAAATTTTGTAATTGGCTACTTAAGAGACATTGTGCGATACAAACATTGCTTTCCAACAAACATGGGATACATGGGTTATTTCAAGTCTCAATTCCAAAAAGGACAAAAGAAAAAAAAAAGTTACCACTGCATGGCGTTGGACTGAAAAAAAAAAAAATAGACTAACTGATGCAATGACCGACTTTCTTTTTCTTAAGATTCAAGTTTTACCACTTTTTTTTTTTTTTCTTTTTTTGTTTTGTCAATGCCATTGTAAACACTTTGCATCCCATCAAAAGGATGAACAACAACAATGCTGAGAATGATGGAAAAAATAAAATAAAAATCTCAACATGAGCTCCAGGGCTTTTTTTTTTTTTTCATATTTCAGAAGTGAAATGAATTAAATATAACACACACACAAAAAAAAAAAAGACAGGTTTTAGTTAACTTGAGCAAAGCAAAAGAAAGAAAACAAAAAAAAACCAAATTGCACTAAGGATCGAAACGTTCTTGCCATAGAGAATACAGCTATAGTGATAACTGAAATTTGAGCGTATTGTCTGTTACATCATGATTTAGAAGTAAAAGCCACCACTACAAAGCAGCAACTTGAACAGCTGTATTGTACCATAGACTAGAGCGAAGAGCAGGTGGCGTAAAGCTGGAAAAAACAGGTAGTACACGCTCGTCAAAAATCAGTCAGCGAAAACAACAAAAAAAGTGCAACAGTGGTGCAGAGGTGACAAACAGAAGCTTGTATATATATATTTCAAATTTTTTCCCGTCTCGCCACGTAGACAGATCAGCATGTACTTCGTGTTTTAAAGAACAAAAAAAAAAAAAAAAAAAAAAAAAAAAAAAAAAAGCAAAGAGGAAGATCACAGTTTGATTTCTCCTCCTTGTGAAGGGAACCAAAAACCTCTCGAAAGAGAAACGGCTTCCTCTGGCGTTCCTTTGAGCGAGAGATGAAGGAGAAAAAAAAAAAAAAAAAAGGACAGCAGAGCACTTGTTAGAAATCACACAGAGCCACACTCTGAAGTAGACGCCAAAACCGTGGCGAGTTTCCTCTCACAACTCGAAGTCCACCACAGAGCGACACACACACACACACACACACACACACACACACACACACAAACAAAAACATTCAGGGAGGAAACATTCAGCTTATATTTCTTCTTTCACTGAAGAACCATTCAGCTCTGATGCCAGTGATCGCAACTTGTACAGGTGAACCAAAAATGGAGATGTTTCTACAGGGCTGAAAAATGCTCACACTTAATTTAATGATAAAAATGTTTGAATGGGCGTGTAACTGGGTGAATGCGCGTTTATAAAATCTGTGGTGAGCCCGGTGCCTCCAGTGCTACGAAGGCTGGCCGTGTGATTGAAATGCTCTCTTCGCTTCGTTCGGTGCTTCAGAACTGGGTTCAAAGTTCACGCTGCGTCTCGGGAGAAAATCCACACGTTTCACATTGAGAGCAAGAAGGTTCTGTATAATCTTCAACCAGCAGGGATGTGATTTAAAAAGTAAGAATAAAACACGGAAAAAAATTCTGGGGAAAAAAAAATTATAATTATAATAAAAAAAATTCACACTGCAAAAGGTTACTCTATTTACATACTTTTTTCTTTCTTTCTGAAGACAAAGTATTTCTTTACAGATTCTTAAATTCAACAAATTTGAAGCGAGTCCTTATATTTCAAGTTGTTCATCCTCATCCTTTTCTGGTTTTTGCCAACATTTTGTGTTCGCTCATTCACAAACAGGCGAAATAAAGCTTCTGGACACGTTTTTTTCTCCTGAGCGATCAGGCCGTGGCTTCCTCGCGATGCCGCTTTCTACAAGCACAAGAGGAAATGAAAGCACCAGAAGCGCGAGAGTACCTCCCCAGGAGTGCCCCTACTCAGGGTTAGTACTGAGTGGGACACGCGTGTCAGCTTGGCCACCCTGATGAGGACACTGTTCTCTTTGACCCTAGGGACTGGGGAAGGGGGTTGGAGGGGGGGGTCAAAGGGTCGAGGGTCGTGGGCCCGGCTCAATCGTCACTGTCTGAGAGGGTTTCATACTGCTCCGAGAGCAGCGGCGGTTCTCTTTCCCAGGCGCGAGCCGGAGCGTTGGCCCCTCCTCCTGGTGGCTGCTGGGACTGCATTGATGGAGAAGGGCAGGCCATGGAGGTGGGAGGCGTGCTGCTCAACATGCGCATCGTTAGAGGGTTGTAAGGGAACTGCATTGGACCTGGAAAAAAGAGAGATAAAAATTAGCCGGTTAAAACTTATCAAAACTCTAATTCAGACCTCAAAAGCCCAGTGTAAAACAGGTTTGAGAGCTTGGAATGGGAGTATGTTCATGAACATTCCCTCGGAAAACACACCTGCGGATGAGGGACGGTCTTCCCAAGCCCAGCTGGGAGCCTGCCTGTGATATTCTCCTTCAGAATGTACAGAGGACACAGAGGAGGGTCGCTCTCCGCCCGCATACGCCTGGCCTGGGTTGGGCGACTTGGATTTCCTACTGCTGGTTTTGCTCTGGAGCTTCTGCTTGGCCGCTATTGGGGAGGGAGGAGGGGGGAGCACGACATCATTAACACCAAAAAAAAAAACAGCGGTGGAAAGAGTACTAAAATATTTAGTCAAAATACTGTTGATTTAATGAAATTTTACTCAAGTACAAGTAAAGTTACTGGTTTAAAAATGTGCTCGAATAAAATTAAAAGTAGATCATTTAAAATGTACTCAGAGTGAAATGTACAGTTATTTTTTTCATCAGCAGAGTCTGGGGTGGGGGATTCTAGTGTAGTTTAAAAAGGACAAGGGACATAAATCTCAAACTAGTTGTTTTTAATTGAAGGAACACCTTTATTAATGATAAACTAAACAAAACAAAAAAAAGACTAGTCCATGTGAGTTATACTTTCACAGCAAAAAAAAAAAAAAACAGTCATAATGTAATTTAGGAAATTGAGAGAAATCGCAAATGAAGATTCCTAATGCGCATAGCATTGACGCCATTTCGCTTTCAGCATCAGTGTCTTGTCTGTCTCCATCTTTTTTTTGTGTGAATTCAGCACATTTGTTTTCCTGCCCATCAACCAATTATTTTTCCAGCTTGCGCTATTTTTATAATTTTTTTTATTAATTTATTTTTTTACTCAGTATTGAATATATTATTTAAAATGTGGTTAAGTAATGTAGTACAATCACACAAAACATACTTAAGTAAAATGACATATTTAAAAAACAACTTAAATGTTCCATCTATCCATCCATCCTTTAAAAATACTACAATTACAGTAACGAAAAGCAAATGTAACTCATTACTTTCCACCTCTGCCAAAAAGCATATGCATTTATACAAAGTATTGCACAAGAAAACTTTAAAAGTAAAAATATGTTATTAAAAGCATTAAAAGCAATACATTTGTCTCTCAAAAAAGGAAGCATTTAAAGCAGATGAATTTACACCACATAACACTATTTGACTGAGAAAACTGGAATTTGCCTTAAAATTATATAAAAAATAATTAATCAAACATTTTAACATCTGATGCAAAAAAAAGAAACCCGACTTCATTTCCTTTCACGCTACAACAGTTTATTTTTTTTGGTTTTGTGGCTCTGCAAAGATCACACTCCTGATCTGAATTACAACCAGAAATCTTGTACATTGCTGTGCAGGATGCAGGTTTACATTTATGTTAAACTGCCTTGTGCAACTGGAAAATATATTTTAATGTTTAGAACTTGTGATATGCTGTGAGTGAAATATCGAGAAAGGGAAAAAAAAAAGACCATGCAAATACAGAAAATATTATCAAAATAAAAAGCTTGAAAATCAATAAGATTTCCTGTTTTTCATAGTGTGTGGTTCAAGTGTGTGGTGTGTGTGTGCGCGCGCTTGTTTTCCTTACAATATCTACCTGTGCTGGGCGACGGATTTGCCTCCTGTCGCCCATCAGAGTTATTTCCCGCTGCTGAAGCTCCAGATTGAGCTTGCTGGGTCTGCTCCTCTGGTCGCTCCTCTACAGTTCCCATCAGAGCCTTACGGATTATGTCCTCTAGACCAAGGTTGCTGGCTGGGTCGCTGAACGAGTGGTTCCGAAGGTTCACATTACCTGGAAAGGGAGAGGATAAAGCCATTTAATTATCATATAAAGTTCTCAGAGCTGGAATTCGCATAACACACATTCAGCAGGTACATGTCCGAATCTATTAATACATGAACAATACACAGGTGGTCCCCGACTAACGGAAATGCGCACTGATGACCCCATTGTAACTTGAAAAAAATCGCAAGTCCAGACATGTCCTAGCCTACCCAGGAGTCTTAAAGAATGATCAGTATGGAGTAGTCTACTGTTATTTTGTTTTTAAGAACTGAAGAAATTCAGTACAAAATTTACATTACCGCAATTTACAAACTTTACAGTATATAAGAATGTGGCAAAGGGCGTGCGGACGAGTGCGAATTCTGAATATTGAGTTTCACACATATGGTCTACACAAATCGGGACACATATGTCACATATGGTCTACATATGGTCACCGTTTCTGCAAACCACACTGTGTCGTTTTTAAATTCACCCGCTTTTCAAAAACCTGTGTGTCCGTTGACTGATGGCGCCAACTCAGTGTGGACGGAACGCCAAAACCGAGAGAAAAATGCGTTGTGACAGCGTCCCAACATACTGTACCTCAAATACGCTACGTTTGCCTGCCGTGCAAACAATATTTTGACAATTTTATTATATCGCTATAGTCATCGTAATATCAAAAAATCATAACTGGGGGTCTACGTGTAAAAAGTTCCACTTGGTATAGCAACATTGACAGAACACTCAGGGTTTTAGGATACTTACTTGAGTTGGTTACAGCTGGTAAATTAAAGATCTCTGTGCCTGGTTGTGCATTGCCTGGAAAAATAATTGAGGGGAAATTTTTTTTTTTTTTTTTTTTATGCTGATATTTTATAGAGAAAATGTTACCAATTCATTTTAAAGATACCAAATGCAGGCAAATCTTTGTATTTAAATGTACCCAGGAAGGCCCTTACCAACTTCAGACTTGCGGAAGATCTCCTGTTTCTTAGACATCACCATGGGGGAGGTGCTCTCCAGCTTGGTGAAGAAGGCAGGCAGATAGTTGCCACTGCTCGGGGAGCGCGAGTCCGTTCTGATACCGGAGAAAGGGCACAGAGGTTCGCGTGTTAAACCAGGTCATTGGATCAACAGGGGTGTGGGGAATGTTTGAGAATAAGCCAAGTTTCCACTAAGGATGCCAGGCAAGGTGGATGGGGATGAGATTACACTGCTCTGATAGAGAGGTGTGTCCATCAATCAGCATCTGGCTTAATATGCTTTAGACTACATCCAGGGCACACAGAGCAAATCCTTTTCCAATCATATCACTAACAGCAGGGGGTCTCAGTAGCGGTACGTGACCCCAAAGAGCTATAAAACTTAAAATAAAAATCAGCATAATGTCTCTGGATCACCACCAATGAAATGAGACAGCTGAAAGTATTTGGCTATATCGTGACAGGCTGGTTTACCTTTGCTCTGCAAGATCCTGTTCACGCCGATTCTGTAGCAGGCTGCTGTCTTGTTTCTCCAGCCCTGAGTAGCTTTGTGGAGGGGAGATGGGTTCGTAGTTCTCGACAGCCCGCCCACCGGCACGCTCAGGGGATTTGCCTGGCCTGCAGCATGCGCATTGCGAGAGAAACAGGGTTCGAGCTTTGTCATAAAAATTCAACTTAGCATGTAAATGTACTTCGATTACAGGAGGGTTTAGCACTTTGTCGGGTTTCTAATCCTTCTAATCAAAATAACAAGCGTGACTGACAGTCCTCATGCACAAACTAAAGCTGACCGTTAAAAAGAAAGAGAGGAAAAATTTAAATAAAAGAGAGAAACTACATATGTACTTTTTACACTCTAGATTTATACTTTTGCAGACTGCTTTGGCCACCTTTCTCTGTTTTCTATGGAGTATAAGAGCGCGTTCTAGAGGCCACAAACGATTATGGTTATCACCCGCGATTCTGCGATGATGCTGCCCCTAGTACACGGTCTTTTGCTGAATACACAAAAAAAAAAAAAAGTACTGATCACGAGGATACCTTCTGTATGTCGAGATCAAAAGAAAATTCGATCCTCTAGCAATAATTTCCTTTCACTGGCCAAATAATAAATAGGACATAAATAATCAACCTCCTCTTCTATTACAATTGCTGAACTGTATACATTTTTAGTCAGTGGAATTTACTATGCAGTACCTGGATCTGGATTTTTCCGAGGAGTTCTCGGGGGACACTCGGCTGGGTGGTTTCTGATGGTGGGCGTGGTTCAGCGGGTTCTCCGGACTGTAGCGGTTAGGCACTTTGGAACGAGCACTGCTGCTTGCTGTGCCAGAGTTTTGGAATGTAGAGGAAATGGAGGAAGAGGAAGAGCTGGAGGAAGGGGGAGGGTCCTGATTCTTTGCAAAGTCCTGGGTTATGATGTGCTACATTGACAGAAAGAGAGAGGGATTGACGACTTGTCATCAAAAACCTATGGTGTGAATGAATGCCTGATTGTTTTTGATCGAGTTTATTGTCTTACCGAGATGTGGTCAGCCAGGGTCATGACACGGTGAGTCTGTGTAGGAGGAGGTGGGGCTGCTGGGGGTCCCGATTCCACCTGCTGCCTCAAGCGAGCAATATCAAATCCTCGAACAGTACCTGTTTCAAGCAGAGATAAATTCACCTGTATTACTTTCTTTGCACACAAACAAATCTCTCAAGACCAGGAGTCTCCAACCTTTCGTAGACCACGGAGCAGTCAATCAATTATTTCCTTATTTAACACAATTCAAAATAAAAAGTGTTTAGTGTCAATGTGCTGAAGCAATTCTGAGGCAAAATCATTATTATTATTCTTATTATTTTTTGTTTTATAGATTAATCATATTTTTGGTTAAAGCTGGCTTTCTTTTTTTCCTTTTTTTCTCATCAGTATCGACTTCTCAGTTATCACCAACACTTGACCTCTTCTTACCTCCTCCAATAAAGAAACCTTTGAGGGATGTTTAACAGCCGTGTCGATTAACTGAACTTGTTCCAAGTTGTATGTACATGTATTAACGCGTTGTCTGAGGGAGGACACGCAGCGAAAGAGATCGGATTTGTGACACGCGAGTCTCGAAGCTTCTTGATACCACCCCGTAATAAATCATCCCGATTAAGAAAACGGAAATACATGGCACCTTGTTCAAGAGCAGTAAATAAACATGGACAATTCGTATCCTTTGTCTGTTTCTAAATGTAAGTCTTTGTCCAAGACGGAGACAAAAAAAAAAACGCATGAGGAATAAACAAGTGGCAATGCCATAGACGTCCAATTGTATTTGATATACTGTATTATGAGAAATTTCCCCATTGTGGGACGAATAAAGGTATATCTTATCTTAGGTTTATCTTATTTATATACAGGTTGTATTTTCACCTGTAGCTGAATGAGTGCTCTTCTCAGAAGAGAACGACCGATCGTTCTTCTCCTCTCTCTGAGCCGGGGAACTTGCCGGGCTGATCACCTCGATGGCTCCGCTACTCTGTCCGTCATAACGGCTCGATGACACTACAAAATAAATAAATGCAATCTTTTTATGTAAAGAATCCTGGGGTCCTACACCTCTTTTAGAAGTTATAGCTCACGCTGCCATGCTGGTTTAGAGATTACAGAGTAAAGGTCAGGGATAAACATCTCCTACTTACTACTCCCTGAGGGGTCGGAGCTTTGCGATCCCCTCTCGCGCGAGTCTTTTTCTGACGCGATCTGGCGTGTGATGATGACGTCGATGAAGCTGGCGGCGGTGATGGTGGTCTTGCCGAGCGTGCGCAGCTCTTCCTCTATGCGCGACTTGGTGGCAGGTGCTTTGTCTTTGCTGCCTGTTGCCGCGCTTCCTCCGTCTGGATATACAGGAAGTGGTGCTTTCCCAGCAGGAAACGACATGGCTCGTGAGGGGCTCGCCTCGCCCTCGCGGCCCCCGACGCCCTCGTGTTTACCCTCTTTGATCTTCGATACCTCCATCTGGGGCGCGGAGGCTGCGGCATCCACCAGCGCGGCCAATGCGTCCGCGGCGGTGTTGTAGCGCGATGAAGTCTGAGCTGCCGATGTCGCAGGGGGTATCTGCCTGCTCGGGGGTCAAAAGTCAGCATGGTGTTTAAATTCAAGAAGGTAAAAAAAGATTTAAGTAAAACTAATCAGTGGTGGACAGTAACAAAGTAAATGTAATTCGTTACTGTACTTAAGTAGTTTCACATTTCAAAAGCTAATATCCTACTTTTTACTCGAATACATCAGTCGTTCCTTGTTATTTATGAATGGATAAAAACTTTCACACGCTGCAAGCCACAAATCAGAGTAAAGCACACGATCCGTTTTGATTGACTACATGGTTTGTGTACTTTGTCCACCACTGAAACTAGTATAACTGTGTGTGTGTGTGTGTGTGTGTGTGTGTGTGTGTGTGTGTGTGTGTGTATTTTGTAACATACATCAGAGGCGTGATGACACTCTTAGTCCCCTGGAAGATGCTAGGCCTCTGCTGGACTACACCCTCCTGAGACCTCATTGAAGGAGAAGGGGAACGCAGGAATCCACGGCTCCCGGGCCGACCAGGCTGCTCTGAAGCTGAGACACGGAAAAAAATATTTAGACCATTCGGAAAAAGCAATGAAATTTTCCCAACAAACCAAAAGCAGTTCATCCGTATAATTCCCAAAGAACGTCTCACCTCCGCGCATGTATTCGTTAGCAGCTGCTATGCGTTCGCGCTCCCTCTCCCGTTCCCGTTCCCGATCCCGCTCTCTCTCTCTCTCCCTCTCGCGCTCCTTCTCCCGCTCTTTCTCGCGCTCTCGGTGTTCGCGATCCCTCTCCCTCTGTCTTTCGTGTTCTCGTTCCCTTTCCCTCTCCACGCTGGCGGCGAGATGCGCCGGGTGTCCTGCGGAAAACCCCCCCAAAAACGCAGACACGTGCGCACACACACACACACACACACACACACACACACACACACACACACACACACACACACAAAAAGAACATAGGGCAGAGAGACATAAGCATTAGGGTCCTTTTACTTGTTGGGATGAAAGAAAAAACGAAGAAAAAAAAGAAAAGCTTCCTCGCTGTTAAGCAAAGCTGGGGAAAGTTGAGAATGTCATAGCGTTGATTAAGGCATACGGTAGATCACGATGTTGCTGAGATGCAAGATGAAAGCAGGAACCCTCGCTAGGGAAGCGCTGCTAGGAAGCAACTGAGAGCAGCAGCATGTGTGTGGATTTTACATACAGACACTTTATACACATTTAAACACAAACTTAAATAGAGCTAGTTTTCCTTTATAGCAATGACCAATAAACATTTCATTTATGCACAGCATCTATAAACATACATATCAAGAAAAACACCTGAGTTAAACTATACCCGGGGACTAAATTTGGTCAATATAAACTTAATAATATATGTTACATTTGATCAATAACGATAAATAGATGATATTTGGCTGATTGTGTTATTGTGCTTCAGGACCACCGTGGACTGACATTTCTTCATATTCTATGTGGTGGTCAGTATTTTTTCCAATAAGTTCAAATGGATTATTTTTTTTTTTTTTTTACCTTTATAGTCATATTCATTTACATAATGCAAATGAAATCCATATTTTTTATTTTTTTAATAATATATTTAGTTGCTGATTTTTGGAAGGAAAAAACCCCTGGCACTTTGTGTGATATTGATTAACTATATGAAATGATACATTTATGGCACTCAATAATGTCGAATAGACATTACTAGACATCACTTCTGCAAGTGACTTGCCTGCTACATTAAAATTCGATTTTATAGCACACCCTCTATTAGATGCCACAAAAAACGAGCAAGCTTTTATGAGCAAGCTTAGCGAATAAATAGAGATTAGGAAGTAAATGTAGCAGGCAAGACACTTGCAGAACGCTAACCTCGTACTCCAAAAATGTAATTAAAATTTTGCCTTAAATATGTCTGCAAACTGTGAAAAACAAACAAATAAATATACATTTAACAAATGAATTCTTTGTTAAGCTTATATAACAGTGTTTTGAAGGCATTTAAAAGCCCATGTGACAAAATATTTCACGAGAAACGAATCCGGCACGTACCGAGTTTGCATTACCATCAGAATAAAAAGGGGGTGGGGAGAGAAAAAAAAAAAAGGAACAAAAAAGAGAAAAAGAGCACACCAGAGAACACTGAAAATAAGCCTCATTAAGTCGTCATCATACTATCGGCAGAAACCAGCTGAAAAAGCCACATGAAACCCTCAGCGTCAAACCACCACCAATACCACAATTTTCCCCATAGAGAAAGCAATGAAAGCCCACAGAGAGACTGAAACTGCAAGCGCGCTGACTCGCAACTTACACACATCGAAATCACTTCACAAAATTAGCATTCTGATTTTGAGGATAAGTCTACGGCTAGTGGTGGCGATTCAGACCAAATTGTACAATGAAATCTTTAGTTAAATCTTTATAGAAAATGTTTCTGCTCCTATTAATTGCAAAAATCACTGGATAATTTCATGCTTATTTTATACCTTCTGCAGTATCAGATTGTGTTCTAGCCCTTTTATTAGGTATTTTAAAACGTTCGCAAAGTTTTTAACCCGTTGCAGGTTTTAATTACCCTACAAGTAAACAGCAACTGCTCACTTGCCCCAGTGATTAATTCCATAGCGTTTAGTTCATTTATATTTACAGCATTTGGCAGACACCCATATTATTCCATCTCATTCATATATCTTGAGGGTTAAGGCAGCATAGTGGTGGGGGATTTAAACTCACAACCTTCTGACTATCTACTTTGGATAGTTTGTTTTAGAAAAAACTTCTTGCAAGCATCTGAGACATTTAAACAGACCATATTTAACATCTGAAATAATTATTTTAAATTCTAACTATAACGTTACAATCTCTGATGGATGTCAGAGTCAGAATCGATGATCTGATGTTTTTCATGTGTTTAGTCGCACCATCCGGAGCGCTGTGCTGTCATGACAACTGCTGCCTCACAACATAACCAATCACAGCTGTGCAGAGGCGGTCTAGCGCCAACATTTTTGCAGCGTGACAGTCAGCTCACCATGTCCACACTAATATGTTTTCATATATTCCGGCCTTCCGTCTAACCAGAGACGCCGTTTTTAGTCAATGAAAATCGAGTTAGTTATTTATTTATTAACACTTTTACACTCTCCGAAGTGGCTTAATTTGAGAATGCCATTTTCGGGTTGCAGTGTGGAGGCTGGCTTTTAAAAACGGCGGATAGTTTTTAGTCATTGTGTCACCGTGGCGTTTTCACACATTTGTGTGGATGAGGAAATGTATCCTAGTTAAAATAGCCTTTGTTTTAGAAAATATTATTATTGTTATTTTTTTTTTTAACATATTCTTAAATTTGATATATATTAGAAAACCGAGTAGGGTAATAATATGAAAACGCTAAAATATTTCAATTCTCAGGGTTCTTTTTGTTGCCCCAACTAATCCAGACCTGGAGATCGTTAAAATCTAATTCCATATTTTTTTTTATACTTTTCCAAAGTGTGTATGAACCCTATTGTTTCTGAATGTTTTTTTTTTTGTTTTTTTGCTTTTTTTGGACACAAGGTCAAGTGGTAATCATCTAAGGCTATTGTTTAAAACCAAGTTTCAGCATGTGCACTCAATTCAACTCTTTACTTACTAGTGTAACTTGCAGTTAGTTGGCGATGAGGTCTGGGATGACACCGAGCTTGATTGCTAAGATTTTCACAAACAGTTTGGGGTTTTACCTATTCACAGATTCACCTACACATTTTTTGGAGTTTCAAGGAAAATAAACTACACAAAAAAACACCAGCACATTAGCAGTTTTTACAAGTTTACAATCGTAACCTGTATACTAGCCACCACTAAACCACCTACAAAGGTGCAGAAACCCCCTTATAGAGATACTGCAGCACATTTAAACACAGATTTGTATCACCATATACCTATTAATGATCATAAGGTAAATAAACAGTGGCGTGTGAAGCTCGCTTTCAGAAACAAGTGCAGGTGAGCAGGAGCAGTCAGGGGGAAGAGCAAAGAACAGCAGATGGAGGTGACCAAGGTCAGGGGCTACATACACAGCAGGAGGGATCTGAGGAAGGGGGCAAGGATTGGGAGAGTTGGGATGGGGTCCTCACCTGGAGATATGGAGGCTGGGTTGAAAACCCTAGGAGGAAAAGGGGGCTGAGTTCCGGGGAGGTACGTGATGCGGTCCAAGTTAGGGGAACCTGTCCCCCCAGGGTGAGGCAACAGGATGGTGGGAGGCATCTGGGCTAGATCAATTATACCTTTTGCAGACAGAAGCAAAGGGACCAAAGGGTAAACAACCACAACCAGGACTCACATGTCACTTTTACGCTCGAGAGCCGGAAGCTTCTACGAGCTTCTACAGTACTGTTTCAAGAATTTCAATTTGGAAAATTTAACTGTACTACAGACTAAAACTAGAGGATTAGTTTTAAGGTTAGGGCTGAAAGCTGATCGGAATACATCATTAATCAGACAAAAGCGCTGGTTAGTTTGTGGTTAGTTGTGGTGCAGTGTGGAATAGCGGTTTAGGCAACACGTGATCTAAAACGTCACGAGACTCCACTGCACCTGTATTTTCTCCGCTTAATCATACTAATGTCAATATTGTACTAAACAATACAGAAAACAAAAGTAAGGTAATTTATTGTGTCTTAATAGCTTTTGAAAAATTGTAAAATAAAAATGGAGGCCATTTATTTTTGGCATAATGAAAAATGAAAAATGAAAAAAAAAAAAAAAAAAAGAGCAGCGTCAGCCCCAAATGTCTTCATTTTTATTTCATTTCTCTCTTTTGTCCTTAAGGTCATTTGCTTCTGATAGTCTGGAAAAGGTTGCCACTAGTTCACACAAGCACAAGATCTACAGACTTCAAATCCCCCCCACCCAAATATCATGCAGCCCCCCCCTCGCTCACCTCTGGCTCCAGCAGGGTATGGAATGGCGAGCTGCTGTTCTCTGGGCGACAGGCCTCTGGCGTCAGCCCGTGGGATGACCTGCATTTGCTGTGAGGTGATGTAGTCATTCAGGATTGTCTGGCGTGTGTTTTCCATGGTGTACAGCTGGTAAGTGCTGGGGTAGCCCGTGGGGGATGGCTGCCGTTGGAACATGTAAGCTGCTGAGAAAGAGGAAAACCATGAGGTTTATCAATGAGAAAAAGAAACACAGCAAAGCAGTATATTTACTGCAACTGCGAGAGAGATTTGCACCAATAACAAAAGCTAACTGGCTGCTGTATGTTGGTCTCATTTGTAGTTGTATCACAGCGAATTGTATTTGGAGGAGCGGAGGAAAGAACGACAACACGGAAAAAAAGAAAGACATTCTTAAGTGCTGCAGGAGCGATTCGATGAGCATTAGAGGTAGCGGTACGTGGACATCGGGAAAATTAGGACACGGTTTAAAATCATTTAAGACCTGAAACAAATTGCTTAAATTAAACATTTATTGAACACCACAAGCATCTCTAATCAGTGCACTTTCCCAGGTTTTGGTCCCCGTGTCTACTTGTAGCTGAAACTACAGCTGGTTGAAACAATACAGTTCTCACTATCTCACATTCTTTCTATAAATGTAGCATTATATTTAACCAATATATATATATATATATATATATATATATATATATATATATATATATATATATATATATATATATATATATATATATATATATATATATAAAACAATACATTACAATGTAATGTATATGACTAGATAAAGAATGAAGGAAAAAAAAACAAAGCCTGCTGCAAGCTTTATATATTCACAGCTCTAGCTCTTCCACTTTCCCTGTTTGGATGCCGAACACCGACTACTGCCCCCTGCTGGTATTGGAGAATTATGTTCTCTCATGCATGCGCAGATTGTACACGCACGGTTTGATGTGTCAGATGCGCCTGCCTAATAATCAGCCTAGTCCACCGCACAATCAGCCGAATTAATTACTAAATGCTGAATAAATGTCAAACTATTGTTACATTTCAAATCCCACAATCATTGACCATGTGAGAAACACAATTAAGTGGTAACTCAGTAGATAAGGACTTCTGATCGGAAGGTCATGAGTTCAGATCCCAGTACCACCAAGGTGCCACTTCTAGGCCCTTGAGCAAAGCCCTAAAGCCTCAACTGCTCAATAAAAATGAAATAATTGTAAGTCACTAGGGATAAGGGTATGTTCCAAATACCATAAATTCAAAAATTTAATAACCTCTGTACTGTACTTGTATACACCGTTATGACATTATAACATGACCAATGAAGTGACACTAAACCTAAATCTTTGCGTATTATTAGTATTTTTTAAGATGTATTATAATTTCAAAATTCATTTTATAATGGGAAATAATCTCCATGGCCCAGTGGTGTTGGAAGACACGGATTAGAGAACCACAGATATATAAATCTGATCTCGTGATAAATTTCAAGACATACACACAATAAATCTGGTCTTCTTCATAAAGACACGGGAAGGGCTCCTGCATTGATCTATAGCATTGTACCACCAGCATAAAAGACATTTCCACTTGTAGCATCCATCTCCAACTATAATGCATCCTAATTGACACATGTTACCTGGGTGGTGGTGGAAAAGACTGGGGTCCAAATGAGGGGGCAGGTGGGCTCTGTACACCTGATGGGGGTCGAATGGGCTGTGAGAGGCCATTGGCTCGCCTCCAGATACAGGAGACTTGGCTGGGACACTGTCTCTCTGAGTTGGGGTCAGCGTGCTCTTTCTCTCATGGGACACAGGCTTTCCAGAAGTTATGCCTCCTATTAAAATGAGAAACGAGTCAGGACAAAGCGCTGTAGATTTTAGAACATTAATCCTAAAAAAAAAAGAAAAAAAAAAAATAGGAGTTGTTGTACCCTCTTGTGCCCGCAGCAGGGGCGATCCTCTGGAGATGGAGCCGCTGGTGTAATTGGGAGTCCTGCGGGCGTTCGCATCCTCGTACATTCCTGGGCTGAGCTGAGCCTTGCTGGCCTCCTGGTGTGTGGAGCGCAGCACTGACGTAGAGCTGACGACCGAAGTGTGGCGCACGCGCTCTTGAGCTTTCGAGTCCTCCAGCTTGCCTGGGCTGGTGAGAAGCGACTTGACATTGTGCTTGATTGCCGACTGGCTGGCACCAATGTTCTCGTACTTCAGAGGGATGCCCTGAAAGGAAATATTCACACAAAGCCGCATTGTGTCACTTTTGTGGCTTACGCAACAAAACAAATAAATACAGTTTTTGTTTCCGGCAGCTAAAAGGTAAACGAGGCAACACAAGGGTCATAGGATTGGATCCAAGAGTTTAAAGTTTTCCCAAACTCTCTCAACCCTAAACTCTTACGAGCTGCATGACAACTATTTCACAATATAGCCCCTTTAATGATCTATGAGGTGGTATCAAAAAGTTTTACACTTTGTTTACAAGAAACCATGTATTATTTGCGTTTGTACACCATCACCTGCAAAATAGTGCACAACAATTCAGCGCTTCAGCAATTCGATCTGGATCTGCGCAACGGTGTCAAAACAGTGACCATGGAGCTGGATCTTCATCTTCGGGAAGGGGGTGCCAAATCTGGTGAGTAGAGTGGGCGTGGAAGTGAGATCACGTGGATCGCTCTCCGACGATCATCATGCACAAGTTGCCTAAAGGTTTCGACATTTTCGGCAGTCGGGCCCGAAGGTCTTCCTGATCTCTCCAGTGAAGTTCTTTCACCCGTGTTGCTCAAAACACCTCGAACGACTCATTGCAGCATCGCCGTATGTCATGTGAAACGTCTCTGTGGCAGATTTGCCTGGTTTCATACACAATTTCAAGTTTGCTCTTTGTTCTGACTTGCTGTCGATGATGAAATCGTAGACATGGTGGTCAGAATAGCACCAGTAGGCTTTGTTAGTCTCAAAACCTTTTGATACCACTTCGTGTTTGTTAACACAGACGCTTACCTGGGTAATGGAGCCTTCCAAAACGGGGGTCTTGCGGCTGTCCAGCATTTCCTTGCGGGGGATCTCGTGAATGGAGCGTCCCATCTCTTTAATGGTGTTCCCACCCTCATACGGTTTTCCTTTAGTGATTCCTCCTTCAAAGGATCGAATTGGGGGACTTTCTCTTTTGATCTGCTTTCCGTACTTGGCCTCATCAAACGCGTCAGCGGCGGTCCTGGGCGTTCCTGCAACGGCGAGTTTAGATGGGAATAATCAAGCAAGCTTAGATGCAAAATTACATTTTTCTTTATCATGTGGAAAAAAACCAGCTGAATTTATAATATGCTCATATGGCACATGTTTATCTCTCCACCAACCTTGCATGATGGAGCCAGTCAGTATTTGTCTCTCCTTGGAATCAGGGTGTGGACCATCTCTAGCTCTGGTAATCAAACCTTAAAGAAGAAGAAGAAGAAGAAGAAGAAGAAGAAGAAGAAGAAGAAGAAGAAGAAGAAGAAGAAGAAGAAGAAGAAGAAGAAGAAGAAGAAGAAGAAGAAGAAGAAGAAGAAGAAGAAGAAGAAGAAGAAGAAGAAGAAGAAAAATTTAAATTCACGGCCAGTGGTCAATTTGAGTTTTATTAACTGAAATGTGTCGACTTTCATTACCTTCATAAGGTGCTGCTTCCCTTCCAGGATGCCCTCTGACTCCGTCCATTATTTCGTATGTGCGTTTTAATTCATGTCCTGTCCTGGGGCTTCGGGTTCCTTCTCTGGAGTTCTTAATAGCTGTGGGCATAAAAATACTAGTTTTTTCTACGCTGCACTCCGTTTCCATCGTAACTTTAAATGTTACTCCGTGGCACAGGTGTCTTAAAGAATGGTGATCAGTATGGGGTAGTATACTGTAAGTTGTAAATAATTGAGCACATTATAGTACATAATTTAGCAAATCTGAGCAATGTACACTATCGGGGGTTCATGAGTGGAATAGCTATAGTAAGATAGAAAAGTGGAAATCAGGGACTACCTGTACAAGACGCACACGTGTATGTATAATCAGAGAAGAGCGACAATCAGAACGTGTCTTACGATCATAGGACACGATGTGGCCAATCTTGCCCTCATAGATGACGTGGCCTTTAGGCAGTGGATCGCCCCGGCTCTTCTCTGGGCTGCTCAAGTCTTCGGCTGTCAGCTTGCTCTTCAGCAGCTCCGCGGGTACGCTGGACTGAGAAAGAGCTGGCGTGCCCTATTCAGAGAAAAACATAAAAAAACGACAGACAATGTTATGTATCAAAAATGTTCAACATTCTCACACCAAGCTTGATCTCATCCAAAAAAAATCTAGCCTTGTCTTTTAGGAAATTATTCAAATACTACATATACACAATGCACATAAAAATAACTGAAGGGGATGGAAATATGTACATGTGTGATGGATCCTGCTCTTAAGGACAGTCCCTCTGGGCCTTTTCCAGAAGACCCTCTTGCCAGGTCCTGGATGATGGGCATCGGCCCTCCAGCTGAAAACACACAAAAATGAATGTAGTACCAGACATGTATATCGGTGCAATAGTAATATAGTAATAAGTATCTGTAAAACTGTAGTAAGTAAATAAAAAAAGAACTCAAAATGTAGTTGAGTAAAAAGTTCACGTTTTTGAAATATAGACTCCTCGAATAAAAATACTTCAGTAAAGTACAGATATGCGAAAAAAAACTAGTTAAGTGCAGTAACAAATTTACATTTACTACATTACGCGCCACCACTGAAATAAAAAAATAAAAAACACCATGAGTTTATATTTCTGGTATAGTTGTAGTGTGTGTGTGTAGATGTTTGTGTGTTTCACCTCGAACTACCCCTTCATACTGTGCCCTGGAGAGCAGCCCCTCAGCCTGAGCACTTTGCCCACGTGGTGAACATTCCTCCTGCTTTATATAGGACACTGAGGAGAAGAACGGAAGACACAACCCAGTTCTTTTAAACCTGACTGCGTTTGGTGTTTTTTCGGCTATGTACATATTTATTTACCATTTTTCTTCTGTATAAACCCGGGCGACTGGGGTTAAAATATATGGTATGGTAATATTTGGTAAAAACAAACCAAAAAATCTCAATGTATGTCCCCTTTGAGAAATGAAATCGATTTCTAAACATAAAAATTATAAAGAGAATAAATAAACGAATAAAGTAAACCTGTATAAATACTAAAAACTAGTACCAGTTCACATTTAAAACTAGTACTACAAAATACAGCATTTACTGGTAAAAATTTCTTTTTTACAAAAGCTAAAGAACACAGAGTGTGTCCATGATACAGAGACCTTTTCAACCCACTGCCCCGCCTCCACCCCCCCCCATCGTCCTCCTGACTCTCTCACCAGGTTTGGCAGGGTCCTGTTGTCTTGGCAGGCCCAGAGAGATGGATCCTCCAGCGCTCTTAGCTCCCTCTGGCCCATACATGGCGTGAGTGTGAGAGGGAAGATACGTGCCTGGAGTTCCCTACGTGAACAGAAATATCCGTTTAGCGAGAAAACGAATGGTCGCTGCGCTCACAAAGTCTTCGGTATCGGCGTCCCTTTAGCCGCACTTTGATAAGTGAGAACTTACCTGTAAAATAGATCCTCCCTGAATGAAGGTGGGCTTGTCCGAGGGTTTGGACGTAGGGATGAGCGGAGGCGGGGACGGAATGTTGGGGGGCCTGTGGCGGGTGAACGGCACACGCATTCCATCTTGAAGGGTCTGGACCATCTGGTTAGGTGTGGGCTGCAAGACTGCGGGAACAACAACAGATGGGACAAGGAGGGATTAAAACCACGAGCAAACCGGTGTACGTCCACGAAAACCTCACTGTGGTAAAATCAAGAACACACCCTGAGGACACTTGAGCACTTTGATAACATCACCCAAATACAATCTACTTACTCACTGAAGCAGAGCCCACAGTAGGATCACAATTCGGATTCTGACAACTAGGATTTCCTCATGCATTGAAGAGTAATACAGAAAATTCACTTGTTCATACTTAAGCTATAGGTTGTTACAAAACATCAAAACATTTCTTTTGTGAAGTCATACAACATTAAAACATTCATCTTTAAAAACGTGACTTTTTAGACAATTTTAACATACAAAAGCAAGGAAATTTCACATCATGTTTACTTCTAAGAACAGTTTATTATGAACCAGGATGTTCTGTTGACTGCCTTATAGATTTAACAGATTTATGCTTTTTATACGGCTTTGGAATCAGATTCTAGATTCCGAGTGCTCAGTTCTGCTAGAGATGTTTCTAGGCTCTGAGGCTGATATCATTCAGGTGTACACAAGGCAATACAAGAAAGCAAGAAAGTTTCTATCCAATCCAATTTTAGCAATCACGTTATGTATTGCTGTAAGAGCACCACTGCGGGCAACGTGGACTTTCGATTCAATTAATAAGACTGCAATTTGGTCGTTCCATAGTCCACTCGCAGACGTCGGAACATGTCGGCATCCCCATGTCCTCTGATTGGATGGTCAGGAAAACTGTAATGCAGTGAGAAATTGCACCAAAAGTGCACAAAAATGCACAGAAAAACCTGGGCCATTTTACGGGGTAAATATTGATTCTTCTGCTTCAGGCAGGTGGGTGCAGCTGTGGCTGCAGTAAAAGGAGACTTGTGAATCTGTATTAATTTGGTTTCTTGCTTCAGAATAGCATTCGTTCTTGTGGCTTGAGATACCTGCCTGTGATGCAGCGCTCTGTTAAACCAACGAGAATGGCCTTTGCAGTGAAATTCTTGTGATGATTTCTACAACGACCGTCGAACCGAGAACCAACAGGAACCTGACGATTTGAAGTCGTGGTTTGAACCCTGAGGTGGAAACCAACTCGAACCACCTCAGGAAAAATGTGGAAAGGTGGACAGTACAGCAAGAAGAGCAATTTATTGAGGCATGGAGGGAAAAGTACAGAGTATGCTTTTGTTTGCTGCTAAGAAACGGATTGCAATGGATAGTTTTTCTCTCTCGCATGCGTCGGTTTTTGACTGTCGTACAGTCTGATAACTGAGATACTGTGACACGGGGATCGTAAACAGTAAACAGTCAGAACAGTCTGACGAGCGACGATTCAAAAATTGCACATTGTGAGGCCGGCATTGTACTGCGTTTCTGTAGAACATCGAAGCTTTCTATAACCGTGGCATCGCAATGACGCTACTAAAAAGTGGACTCGAATTTGATGCCAGTGAAGATCTTGGTGCAAAATACAATTACTCGCATGGGTCTTAGGGCGTGTTCCTTACAGACAAATCGCTCGCTCCGTGACAGGTGACTCATGCAACCGGAAAAGCTGCAAAGGCCCGATGAATTATTAACTTTCAATTAATTCATATACCTTGTACTGCACATCGGAAGTGAAACATTAGCGCTGAAGTCTGCCGATGAATTATACATAACGGAGAGCAGAATATAAAAAGATGAATCACTTAGGTGCGACTGGGAGGACGGAAACATAGCAACCAAATCCATTATTAAATCCAGAATTTCCACCGATTTCAATAATGACATCATGTGGGTGGCTCTAAATGTCGAATAAAAACCGTACATCATTTTCTATCGAATGCCAAATCCTTCAGCATCTCTCCGCACTGTGTTTAGTTGCCCGGTGGAACAGTGTTATTGTTGGCAGAGGAGCGTGGGTTATGGTCCAACTATAATACAGTAGATAAGAAATAAAACAGAAGGCGGCATGCGCTTCAAGGAACATATGTAACAACGGGGTGGTGAGATTTGCGGCGAGTTACTATACCGAATTCTTCCAATAACAGCACACTCCTGAATTATTTTATTCCTTTTACACCACATAAAAATACATTTGTTTTTTTTTTCTTTAAATATCTGCTTACATAGTTTTTTTTTGATGTAATTAAACATTAGCAAACCAAGTTATCTATGAGGTGGTATCAAAACGTTTCGAGGCGAGCTCTGTTTACAAGAAAGTACTTTATCTGCATTTACACACGATCACCTTCAAAACAGTTAATACAGCGCTCTCAGTGTTCCTGCCACTTCTGGAATGTGTCCTGGAAGTCTTCTTTTTCGAAGCGTGTCAATCTTCTGCAATTCGCGCAATGGTCAAAACGTCAAAAATCTTCGGGAAGAGGGCGAAGCCAGCAGGAGCCAAAACCTGGCAAGTAGGTTGGATGCGGATGTGAGATCATGCGATTTGTTCTCCGACGATCATGCACAAGTTGCCGAACGGTTTCGACGTTGATCTTTCTGATGTCTTGCCGTCTTCCAGTAACGTATTTCCACTCGACATGCAGCATCACCGTATGTCGAACGTACCAGGTGCCAAACGTCTACGTGGCAGATTTACCTGGTTTCACACAGAAACGCTCTTTGTTCTCTTCGCTGTCTATGATAAAATCACAGACGTGGTAACGCACGTGTTCAGAATAGCACCAGTTAGCATTGTTAGTCTTGAAACTTTGACACCACCTCTTAAAAGTCTGCAAGTCAAATTAAAGACATTTTTTAAAAATTCTGAAATTTAAGACCTATATCGCGACACCAAAAAAAAAAAAAAAAAGGTTATGTTTTACAAGCCGGTATCTTTAGACTTGCACTTTCTCATAACCGAAAAATAAAATCCGTTACGGTACAATCCGTGAAAGATTCGCGCAAATAAACGAAAGCTGATTGGCTGTTGCATGCTGGTCTCATTTGTAGTCGTTACACAGCGAATAATATTTGGATTGCGGAAGAAAAAAACTACCATAGAAAATGAAAAAAAATAAAAGTGTTTTGGGAGCATTAGAGGCGGTGTTATAAAAATTACCACCTGTTTTAAAGACCTAAAATAGCAAAGACTTTTTTAGACTTTTCTGAAGATGCCACTTAGAGCAATGCTTTGACCCCACCAATGGCTAAAGGGACACTGTGGAGTGAAGTTAAGGATGGACAGGTTTACCTGGAGGGACGCTGTAGCGAGGGGGGTTGTTGGGCTCGGGTTGGGGCGATGCTTTGCTCGGCTCTCGGGGAGACAGTCTGTAGGGGGAACCTGGTCTTCCTGCAGCGTGAGCCTCCTGCTCCATCAGCTTTATATCGAATGGCATGTAGGAGTACGGCTTACCTGGGGCAAGAAAGGACAGCATATGAGTCTCGTCACAAACACTTAGCGTGATGATAAAAATGACGAACGCATGAAAGTGACACAATTAGATGGAGGCGACCCTCTGCTACATCCAGTGACGCGTGAGCTAATAAGCAGAAACGCCAATGACGGCGAAACTGAATAAAATGTGTAAAAAGCCTCAGTGCCACCTCACCCTGCCTCAAGTACGGAGTGAGAAAAGCTTGAATATCTGGAGCACTTTGGCTCATAGGTATTGCTATGAGAAAGCCTGTCTTAATGTTTCCTCTTGTGCACCGCTCCAACTTATTTTGACTCTTGTTCTTCTCTCACAACCCTGGAAAGCCCTGACTATCATTCCAGGATCAGAAAGACATGCTTTCCGCCACTCTAAATAAGTCTGGAAAAGCAGAGAGACACTGCACAGCCTTTAGCCATGAAAGAAAAAAAAAAAATGAAAAAAAAAAAAGGGGGTGGGAAGAGTGTTTAAACAAAAAAATTTAATGAAAAAAAAAAAAAAAGATTCTTGTTGAACTGATACACAATGTACCAGAGAATCTCTCAGTGGGTGGGGAGACTTTTTAAAGATCTTGTTAGAGGGAAAAAATGTCTTTAGGCACTCAGGCTTGTCCCCATGAGAAAAGCAGCTTATTAATGATATCTAATGATAAAGTGAATAACAGGTTCTCAGGAAGATATTAAGACAAGGTGTGTGTGTGTGTGTGTGTGTGTGTGTGTGTGTGTGTGTGTGTGTCGAGAGAGAGTGGTTTTATAACTGTACTCTGCACAGTGTCGGACAACCGAGAAAACATACAATCGACAAACGAAGGCACACAAGACGCCCACTCATTTATTTCATCCAAACCAGGCGATACAGCTCAATTAGCTCGCATAACTGAGTGTGTTGAAGAAATAAGAGATTGGATGACCCATAACTTTCTGCTATTAAATCCTGATAAAACTGAGATTTTGCTCATCGGCCCAAAAAATAGTACACAGAAGCTCCAGCATCTCAGCCTGCATTTAGACGGTTGTTCTGTAACTACTAGTTCAACGGTAAAAGACCTGGGAGTTATTTTAGACAGCAACTTATCTTTTAAAAATCACATCAATCAAGTTACAAAAACAGCCTTCTTTCACCTTAGAAATATTTCTAAGCTAAGAAATATGTTATCTATATCTGATGCAGAGAAGCTCGTCCATGCGTTTATGACCTCTAGAATAGACTACTGTAATGCATTATTAGGTGGATGTCCTGCATCATTAATAAACAAGCTTCAGTTAGTTCAGAATGCCGCAGCAAGAGTTCTTACTAGGTCAAGAAAATACGATCATATAACCCCAATCTTATCGTCCCTACATTGGCTTCCTATTAAGTTTCGAATAGACTACAAACTACTGCTACTCACTTATAAAGCACTAAATGGTTTGGCTCCCATGTATCTATCCAGTCTCTTAACACGCTACAATCCGTCACGCTCCCTGAGATCTCAAAACTCTGGGCTTCTAGTAGTTCCTAGAATAGCAAAGTCCACTAAAGGCGGTAGAGCATTTTCACATTTAGCTCCTAAACTCTGGAATAGTCTTCCTGACAGTGTTCGGGGTTCAGATACACTCTCCCAGTTTAAGTGTAGATTAAAAACATATCTTTTTAGCAAAGCCTACACATAACACACATCACGCACATCACATCACAACCTTGTGCTCCAGAACATCTGATCACATGCACATTATCAACTTGTGCTGTTAATATCATGAACAGCAGCTACGCTAATTCCTCTCCACTGCTTCTCTTTCTCTCCCCATCCCGAGGCTTCCTGAGGTTTGGCCAGCTCCAGTCACGTCCCACCTCGTGAAGATTATGGACCTATGGATGATCATGGAGAAGTAGATGCCGAGTGTTTAAAGGCCCTGGCATGGAGAAGCTGATGCTGGATCTATGATGATCACAAATTGTTCTGTATTGTTGAAAGATTTATGACCAAACTTTTGATGTCACCCATATGAGGATGGGTTCCCCTTTGAGTCTGGTTCCTCTCAAGGTTTCTTCCTCATATCATCTAAGGGAGTTTTTCCTTGCCACTGTCGCCACGGCTGCTCATCAGGGACAAACGCACACCATTCACCTTCACTGTTGTTTTCTGTAAAGCTGCTTTGAGACAATGTCTGTTGTGAAAAGCGCTATACAAATAAACTTGACTTGACTTGACTTGACTCACACCACTGCACTTTATCACTCCGTCTTCTACCAGCTCCACTTTGAAGTAGCATCGCCACCTACCTCACTTACCTCCCTCCCTCCTGTCATGCCCCTTTTCATGCCCCTGGATTGCACTGTTCTAAATCCACACTTTACTCTGGGGCAGTAAAACAGGGCAGGTATGATGGAGGAATCCTTATAATCAAACATTTTCATCAGTCAGGGTTCCTACACATTATTCATTTCAATGTTAAAATGACTTGGAACTAAAATAACGATTTAAAATTTGACTCTATAACATGCGTTATGTTACAAACTCTGATGTGCACCAGAGTCAGAATCTCTGATGTTTTCTGTGTGTTTTTGTTGGAGGCGCTGTGCTAACATGGCAACTGCTGCCTCACAACCGAACAACCAATCGCAGCTGTGCAGATTGGCTCTAGCACAGATCTTTTGGCAGCAAAGAGAGTCTGCGCTTAACTTCACAAAAAAGAAAAAAAGAAAATAAACAGTTCTATGTCTGTCTGCACTAATACGCTTTAGTTTGAAAACGCATATTTTTCTCTCAGTTTCGGCCTTCAGTCCACATCGAGACGGCGTTTCCTTTTTAGGATATAGTCGCTTTTTGAAGAGAAAGTAAGAAAACAGAAAAACGGTAATGACGGAGTTAAAGCATCTTACGTTTTGTTCATGCGCAGTACAGAGATGAGCAACTTTTGGGAAGCGACTAAAAAATGTAAGTGTGGACACGGCTAGTTTTGAGACGAAACCGTCGTTTTCAAATGTATCCGAATTAGTGTAGTGCCTTTGTTACATACATTATTTTTATTTTTTTTTACAAATGCTTAATTTTATATTTAAGAAAACTAAATAGTGCAATTGTATGGAAACAAAAATATCTTTCAATACTTAGTGTTCTTCCCCCCCCCCCCCAACTAATACAGAGCTGGAAATCACTCAAATCAAATTCCATACATTTGATAAGGTCTACCCCTATTAGGTCTTCAATAATCTTCACAACAGCTACTTCAGTTTAAATTGGTCAGTTGGTCCTCAGCAGCCAACTGAATATATCCAGGAACAAAATTTGGCATTTTCTTGCCATTGCAATTTCCAATAATATTCCCCCAACAGTCACTATTGTACCCAAACACCCCCAACAGTCACTATTGTACCCAAACACCCCCAACAGTCACTATTGTACCCAATAACCCACCCAACAGTCACAATAGTACCCACATCCCCACCAACAGTCACATTTTCACTACACAAACAAAAACACATGCACTAACACGGAACCTACTGTTATTTCACCGACAAACACAAACTCTTACCATCGCGGTCTACAATAGTGGGACTGCGAGTGATGAATCGTGGCCTACGCTCAATTTCTCCGGCTTCTTGTCTTTGGTTATCCTCGATGTGCGCTGAATCGTGGACAGCTTTGATTTGTTGCTGGAACATGGTCAAGCCACTCAGAGGAGCTCCTACAGGAACACCAGCTCCATACGGACCAGCAACCTGGGGGGGGGGGGGGGTCAGGGTGGGTCAAAACCAAAACCTTCGCCTCCAATCGATAGATTTTAATAATCGGTACATATTTAAACATTTTTATTAATTTCAGGAAACAGCTCGTAAATTGTGTCAAACTGCATTTTGTTTAAAATTTTGTGTTAAATCACCAAAACCCCAAGATGCTTTAAGCCCACTATACTGATAATAGTGATCAAGAAGCACCATGATTCGGGCACAGACCACACCCCATTTAAAGCAACAGTCAATATGGCTGCAGTGATGCGGCAAAATCAGCCTGTAATCATTTCATTTGTGTACAAGAGAAAAAAAACAAAACAGGATCAGTCTTCATTCAAATTGCTATATATCATTGGATTTTGATTAGAAACATTTTTGATTGGATTTTTCTTAGTTTCTTGATCGCCGGGTCAAAGTGTGGGCTCGACTCACGTGGCGGAATGGCTGGGGCGAGACCCTGTGCCCGAGCCTCTCCCAGTCCCTGGGCCTGGCCAGGGGGGCAAAGCTGCTAGGGAAGTGAAGAAGGGAACTAGGGGGACTGACCATTGCGGGGATGGCGGCAGCACGCTGCTGGAGCTCCTGCATACTGAGCGGAGCCTGCTTGCCCGAGGATACCACCACTGACCCAGAGCCTCCGAGAATCGAAGGCTTGTCCAGAGAAAACCTTGAAGCAAAAACAAAGAGAGACGTGAATAAAACAAAAATAGGCATGTTCCCATATATAACCTAATAAAGCAAAATATGTACATGAACAGAGTTTCTTTCATATGTAGATCAATGCACTGCATAGTAAAGCAGGGGTCCTAAAGCAGGGGTCCTAAAACTACCCGTAATACAGCCTGAATTATGAAATTTCATAATTTTTTATAATAAATTTCAGTACTATTTTACATGGAGTGTTATGTATGGTTTTTTTTTTTTTATCCATTTCAAAAACTATTGGTTGATTAGTCGTTATTTGCAAATACGATCCAAACTAGCTTTCAGTAAAATCCACTATCAGTCAATAGCTATGAAAATGTAAAAAAAAAAGTCATTATAATAGTAACAATGCTTTTTTTTTTTTAATAGGTTATATTTCTCTGCTTGTATATATGCTCATTTCTCTGTACGGTGCAAAACAATATAAACTGATCTAGCATTAGGAGGCAAAATACATTTTAAATCATTAAATCGCCACAATAATCCTGCTAGTCTCTCCGGCCCATGTCATTTTCTATTACAGACCGACCCGGCCCTCTAATACAGAAAAGAAAAATGTTTGGTGACCCCTGTAATAGAATAGAGTATAGCATAGTATATAGAAATGATTCAACGCTCACCTGTGTCTTTCTGGCTCTGCCTCAATGTCTTCATCAGCACTGCAGGTGGCACTGGAGTCGTTGTCCGAATGCGGCTGCTCGCTCTGCTTCTCCTTCTCCCTCAGTTCCGGCTCGGTCTTCACTTGCACCTCTCCACGCTCTACGCCCGCCATTTCTGTGTCCTGTGGTTCGCTCTTGGGATGCAGCTGGGCCTCGTCCTTAACCATGGACTCGTCCACGAGCGCTCCTTCTGGACTTTTCTCCAGCTTTACCTGCAGCTCGCTGAAGGGCTCCTGAGCTTTGGTATCTGCATTGGGGACTTTAGGGGCAGTAGCTTCCTGATCCGGAGCTTCTTGTGACTCTGAGGGCTTGGACGTGTCAGACTGAGAAGGAGACGGCGCACTCTCTGTGTCTGAAGTGTTATCTGCACCTGGACATAGACAAGCAAGGGAAAAGAAAATGCTCAAATTACAGCAATTTGCAAATCATTTAGGAACAAAATGATGTCTGGCATTAAAGCTTTCATGTTCATTGATACAACGTCTGAGTCGGTAAAAGCTTTTCAAGCCGTTCCTCCTGGGCATCCTTGAGTGATTCCTTCTGGCGTTCAGCAGGTCAGGGTTTGATTCAGCTAAATTTACTCTCTTCTTCATTCGTGCCTCTAATGTTTGGCAAATCAACGATTGAGTTATATATAATTTTATTTATAATTAGATATAAAACGTTCAGCTTCACTCTTCTCATGGGCTGGGATTTGGTGTTCAGGAGGGCTGAGATATTCAATACTGTAATATTCACTCCTCCTTTCTTTTCATAATTTCCTACCAAGTCATTGTTTGAACATGTGAATCCTTCAGGTCACAGATATAGAAGAATACAGTGAATTCTGTTTGGGCTCATTTCATTCGAGCTGGAAATATCCAGCATTTCACTAAATGTAGCTATATATTATGAAAAAACAAACACGCACAAGGAGCTGGCGCACATTGAGGTAAACTGTACTGACAGTTCTGAATGGATCAATTCAACCCAAATAGACTCTAAAAACCTTAAGAACTGTTTAACAATACAGAAAAAAAGAAAGACAGATTAGTGGAAAACTTGATGTAATTTTGATAGATGTAAAGGTAGACAAAATTGACAAAGGGATGTGTGTGAGAGAGAGAGAGAGAGAGAGAGAGAGAGAGAGAGAGAGAGAGAGAGAGAGAGAGAGAGAGAGAGAGAGAGAGAGAGAGAGAGAGAATCCCACTGGATCAAGCAAGCAAACCAGGAACTCCGTGTTCCCAACAGTTCGCTTTGCTGGACTCTTCAAAGAACACTTATATAAGAGCAAACCTGGCACAATTAGACCAGATCCTTTTTTTTGTCCACCTCTTTTTGTCTCTGCCATGACTTGTTTGTCCTCATTAGATCATTTCTCATAATATTTAAAAAGCAAAAATAAATAAATAAATAAATAAATAAATAAAAAAAGCACAAAGAAAAAAAATAAACAGTGGCAGCAGCAGTTGAGACTGTTGTGTTTTCAGTGTGGGGGTTTTGATATCGACTTGAGTCACAATTTTCGTTTCGACTCTCACCTTCGCTGTCGTCTGGGTTCTCGTCGTCGTCATCGGCCGAAGCCGTGGCCACGCTGTCGCACTGAGACGCGTCTCGCTCGCGTCTGGATGCCTGTAAGGGTGCGGGATTGGTCAAAATTCTGTGATACTTATTTAAACAAACAAACAAAAAAATACATTCTCTTCAAAAACAGTAGTACAGGTAGTCGCTGTTATGTTTTGGCATGGATGAGTTCGTGTTGGATCTATAATGATCTCAGATGTCGAGCTATTTTAAGAGTTGCTCAGTAGCTCCTGGTTCCACAACGTCAACTGACTCGCACACGTCGGGGCTCATGTTAGTTCTCACGCTCCGATGTTTTAGATTTATAAACACACTTGATATCAACCAAATGAGGATGGGTTCCCCTTTTGAGTCTGGTTCCTCTCAAGGTTTCTATTTAAGGGACTTGCCAGAGTCGCCCCAGGCTGCAAATGGTGGTCAGTATGAAAAAATTTTACTCAAAGCACCAAATGTTAACTGTTCTAATACAAGATACACAAATATGTGTATTCATTATAAAAATTTCTACAGTATTACCATTTGAGAAGATATACAGTAGATTATGTTATCAGGCATAACATTATGACCACCTGCCTCATTGTGTTGGTCTCCCTTTTGCTGCTAAAACAGTTCTGACCTGTCTAACATTGACAGCATTAACTTCTTCAGCAATTTGAGCTACAGGAGGTCGTCCACACGTACCAGCCTTCAATGAGCCTCGGCCGCCCATGACCCTGTCGCTGGTTCACCACTGTTTCTTCCTTGGAGCACTTTTGATTCTGACCACTGCAGTCTTGGAACATCCAACAAGAGCTGCAGTTTTGGAGATGCTCTGACCCAGTCGTCTAGCCATCACAATTGGTCAAACTCGCTCAAAAACATTTTTCCTGCTTTGAACACATCGAGTTTGAAGATCAAATGTTTACTTAATATATCCCACCCACTAACAGGTGCCATGATGAAGAGATGATTAGTGTTGTGTGTATTTTATTATTATCTATATATATATATATATATATATACATATATATACATATATATATATATATATATATATATATATATATATATATATATACATATATATATATATAAAGCTCAAATACCACTGACTCACTCACTCATCACGAAATCTCAAAAATCACTGAACGGATTGCAATGAAATTTGAAACATACCTTCCTCTTGGGTCTTAGGTGCTCACTAAGAAAGGGTTTTGAAAAATTCGGCCTGGATCGCGGCTAACACACGAAAAACGCGATTTCTCACACATTGTAAATTCTTTGAAATAACATTACGGATCCTAATGAAACTTAGTACATTGTTTCTTATTAGATGTTAGATGCACGATAAAAATGATTTTCAAAGTAGTTTGCCCTGTATCGGTACTACAAAGGGGTAGTACGTTATTTGTTGACGTTACGTTCTGATCTCTGATCATCCAGTCCTGCTCAGTGCTTACTGCTTATTGCCATATTGCTTAGCGTTCTGCCTTCCGTAGCGAAGCACGGGTACTTTCAGCTAGTGTGTGTGTATATATATATATATATATATATATATATATATATATATATATATATATATATATATATATATATATATATATATTTAAATATAGTCAGCGGCTTTGGAGCATATCCTGGGAACACATTCTCACCTGGACCCATTTGAAACCAGCGATCCACCTACTTGCCTATTTTAAGGAGGTAGAACATGCTAAAAGCCCAAGCTCAAGATCGTACCAGGATCCCTACTCGCACCAACACCACCTGCTGTGCCATTATATCATAGATGCCGATTATGATCTAAAATCGAAGTGCATGCTTCGAAAAGAAACATAAGAATTCACCTGCTTGGATTGAGGCAGCAAGTCGTCCAGGTTGTGTCGCCTCTTGTAGTTGAAGTAGAAGTTCTTGCACTGCGCCTCACTCTTAGTGCCCACCATTTTAGCAATGGCCGACCAGTTCCTCCCGTGCTCTACCAGCCCTGCGGGAGGAGAAAAGCATGCTGAGTCACTTGAAACCGTAAATGCTTAATGAAGTGACTTTAAGGGAAATAGACTTGGATCCTTGCATCACCAAGACAAACAGACAACCGCCTTTCACGAAGCTGACACACAAAACATATACACACACACACACACACACACACACACAGTCGATTCTTCACTCGTACCCTCCTCTGAACCCTTCTGTACACGAGCTTAATGGGCAGTACTGATTTTAATACCTTCTCCTGAGTAACCTATGGCGAGGTTAATCCTCCAATCAGCTTGGCTATAGTGGATGTGTTACCTTGGGCACACGGCTTAACTCCACATTCTTACCAGTGAGTGACAGGAGTTTGTTTTGTCCATGTTATTTATCATTCTAGCCATTCTTATGAGACACAGACAATTATTTTTTTTTTTTACAGTGGTTGAATACAAAAATAAATAAAAACAAAACAAAAAAAAAAAAAAAAAAAAAACCTGCCTTAAAAAGTTTTAAAGCAAGCTTAGCTTCATCACATGGAGTACAATAATCTAACAAAGAAATACAAGGCAACCTTAAATATATACTGATGTAGAACCACATTGTAACTTTTTAAGATCATTCTTCTATTTCAAAAAAATTCTGGATGCAAAACCCCCCCCAAAAAAAGCTGTTTTAATTCCAATATAAAGGCATATTAGTGAGAAACTTATTTAAAGTTACTGGAGCATAACCTTAACATAAAACATTAATCATTTCTCCGTATTATAAAATGCCATTTAAAACAAACCATGCTTTTATAACTTTTTTTTTTTGTCCCATTATGAACTGTGACCTTTACCACAAATAATAGTTTGCGACCCACGACCTCTGTAGAACATTTGTCTGTTTATTTTGCGTCTACTTTACGCTGAGTTCACGTCTTTTACAGTGGAACCCCGATTGGAAATCCTTCCTCTTTCTGCAAAGCTAATATGTGCACATGACACAAACACACACACACCCCTAGTGTTTCCCACTTCCTTCTTCCTCCTAGAACTTCTGCTTTCAGAACGCAGAAGAGAAAACGGGCAAAAAAGATAAAGGAAGGAAAATGATGACTGCAGTCTGCACAAAGGAAAACTGTCAAAATAATAATAAAAGAAGCTGCATGTGTGTGATGTCTTTGCAAATAGGAAACAGAACAACTACACTACGGTCGTGTGCACAATAATAAGTTTTCGTTTGGAAACGCATCTATTTCTCTCCGTTTTGGCCTTGCGTTCACACCGAGATGGCGTTTTTAGTAGACGAAAGGGAAGCTTTTTGAAGACGCTCTCCATGTCTGTTTAATAAACATGAGACACACAGAGATGAACACATGATTGATCCTAATCAGGGACTTTTATTTACTCGGGGTCGACTGCCCGGAGCACACTTTCGGTATTGCGCCATGTCGGTACAGGACTTTTGGTACGGTGCACACTTCGATTCTTTCGATTCTTGTATTATATGCGGAACATCAAATCTGAGCTTTTTGCCGAACATATTTAGTGGCGGACTGCAAGTTTGTTTAGTCTGCGCATTTTTTTTACAACAGGCTAGAGATGTGGATTCTTTTGCGTTTTATGTACAACCCTTTAAAAATGTCTCTTAAAACGAGGAAAACCTGACAGTTCCGCATATCGAGACGGGATGGAATGAATTCATTTATGAATAAACTATTGTGTGTTTCTTAAATGAAGACATTTGTTAAAGTAGAGCATATCGTTTAGAAAATGTAATATTAAATGCAAAACACACACTTAGACACACAACTGTGGTAACAAAATTGGGTTTAACAAATGTGAACTAAATGTTGGCATTTATTTTATTTGTTTGAATCCATTTTAATTTGTGCGAATTTAATCAAATGTTCGATTTTAACAACGCAATAAAAAAAGTCCATTGCATTAATTTGACCGATTTGAATTTTATATACTTAAAAAATTTAATTAAACCAAGCAGGCATTTAACATTGTTCCATTTAACATTGTTTAAAAAAAATTTAAACTGTACTTGTTTACAAATTGTAATAATAAATGTAAAAAAAAAAAAAAAAAAAAAAAAGGCTTTTTTGTACCGTTACACCTCTGTCCCGTGACTGATTAAAAAGCCCTGGGAAATGCAACATGGCCTTAATGTGCATCTTGCTGGCTTTTACACGATCCATCAAAAATGTCTAAAGCTCAGGTCGGAGTCTGACCTGAAAAACACCGTTTCACTATATTACACGAGATTTGTCAAATGATATCAAAAGTTACGTAGATGAAAGTAGAAGATTTTAATGTGCGCTTTTTTGCCAGCCATGACGTCAAATCTGTGACCTATAAACACACAAAACTCAACTTGTACTCAAGTCTCATTTTTCCTTGCAATAAAAAAATATATATATTTATTAAAAAAAAGTATCTGATTCATTATGTAAAGCCGGCTTTATGAGGATCGGGGGTTTAGATATCTGACCTAATTCTGTATCCGGCTTCATCTCCTTCTCCGCTCAAAACGACTCCATCCTTAATGTTTGTCCTGATTTAATGCCATTTTTCGGTGGTGTTTTCAAGCACAGCATGTTCTTTGCTCACAGGAGAATGATCTGGCTGGTGCATAACGCGTACCCAGTACGGACTGAGATGAAGGAGAGTTGATGAGGCGAAAGTAAGCACAAACAAACAGAGTTTTACATGTGGGTCTATGCATGAATTCTATAAAGACCGCTAAAGAAACGAAGATCCCGTGTCCCATAAATAGACAATATAGACTTCTATCAAAAGCAGATTTTGTTTTGCTGGCTAATTTGCTCCAACTTTAAATCCATAGAAGTCAGAATCAGACACCTTACACATGGATCCACCCAGCGATCAACACACACTCTGCTACTACAGGGTTCTGATTCGAATCTTTATTAGAACCCAAATCATCAGTGTTTCACAACCTGTACACAAACACACAGACGTCTGCAGCACACGCACGCCGTTTCCCAAGACAACGAGTACAGAAAAGAACAGATCGGTGGAAACGTGAAGTGAGAATGCTACCTTTTTTGGCAACCTCCATCTCCTCCTCTGTCCAGCGAGATGTCTCTCCAGCCTCTACAGCTCCTGCACACACACACACCACTTAGTACAACATGGAGTAATCAGGGGGGAGAGAGAGAGAGAGAGAGAGAGAGAGAGAGAGAGAGAGAGAGAGAGAGAGAGAATGACAGAGCAAAAGAAGTAGAAAGACAGAAAAACACAGTGAGCGAGTAAGTGAGGAAAAATGGTTAAAACATACCTAAAATAAAATAGATAAATAGATAGATAAATAGATAGATAGATAGATAGATAGATAGATAGATAGATAGATAGATAGATAGATAGATAGATAGATAGATAGATAGATAGATAGATAGATAGATAGATAGAACAATTAGGGGAAGGGGAAAAGAAAAGGGATAAAAAGAGAACAATATTAAGACAGAGAGGCAGAAAAGAGAAATAGTAAGAGATGCACAAAAAGAGGGATGGATAGAAAGAAAAAGAAAGGACAGACAGAACAAGTGGGGAAAAGAGACGAGAAAAGGAAGAAAAAGGATAGGAGGGGAACTGAGAGAGAGGGGGGAGAGAGAGAGAGAGAGAGAGAGAGAGCAACCGTGAAACATAAAAAGTCAGAGCGAGGTAGAGAGACAGGGGGAAAAAAGTGAGTGTGTAGAAAAAAGTTAGAAAGAAGCTAAAATACAAAACAAATAGACAGACAATGAGAGAGAGAGAGAGAGAGAGAGAGAGAGAGAGAGAGAGAGAGAGAGAGAGAGAGAGAGAGAAACAGACTGACCGTAATGCACCCTCTTCTTCTCAATCTTTAATCTAATAACTTGTTTCCATCAGCTGTCCAGCCCTCGTCCCACTTCCCTGAATTTTCCAAATCCCTGAATTTCCCTCCCCTCCTTTACTCCTCGTATCGCCCGCTCTCAATCTTTCCGCTTCTTTGCTATTTCTTTTCCTTCACCTCTCTCTCCCTCTCTCTCTTTCCCATCAGCTGATCTGTAGTTACACAGTGCACAAGCTCCTCCTTCTCTCCTTTAGACAGAGTCTCTGATGCACGATTACAGAGGAGAAAGCGAGCGAGGCAACCGGCGCAACAGTGGGGCAGAGTGTACGTGTGTGTGGTGGGGGGTAAAGTACAGAGCAACACACACACACACAAACACACACACACACACACACACACTCCTCCTCCCTCCAGAGACTACTTGAGATTGAACAAACATTCGGACAAATTTAGCACAGTGTGACCCTCTGACATTTATACAAGTGTGTTGTGTGTCTGGGCCGATAAGAAGATTTGTCTTCTGTGTTTAGATTTCCTGCACAAAATGTCCCGACTATCACAACTTAAATAAATGCCTTCCCTTGTTTGTGTGTGTGTGTGTGTTTTACCCTGTCTTTTAATCCATGTACTGCATCTCTACTGATTAAAGGTGTTGAAAAACACCAGAATGTTCCATTGTCTGACATTTAAAACACACACACACACACACAAACACACGCGTGTGCGCGCGCACACAAACACAGCTCGCAATTTTTAGAGAGACATCTCTAAGCTGCATGAAATAAACACACTGTGTGCATCCAAATTGCGTGCGCGCGCGCGTAAGTGAGTGTATACACACATACAAATGTCGAAACTCAGTGATGTTAACATCAGTGTTTGTATACTATAGTCTCTCTCTCTCTCTCTCTCTCTCTCTCTCTCTCTCTCTCTCTCTCTCTCTCTCTCTCTCTCTCTCTCTCTCTCTCTCTCTCTCTCTCTCTCTCTCTCTCTCTCTCTCTCTCTCTCTCTCTCTCTCTCTCTCTCTCTCTCTCTCTCTCTCTCTCTCTCTCTCTCTCTCTCTCTCTCTTTCCATGGCTGGCAAATTGGTAAGAATGCATGGTGTGTGTGTGTGTGTCACACTTTATCTCTCTCTCTCTCTCTCTCTCTCTCTCTCTCTCTCTCTCTCTCTCTCTCAATCACACACAGGTTTTATGGAGGTAAAGCCAGTCTGATTATGAGCGGTGGCATTTGCTCCGAGGTGACTCGAGGACAGCAGGGAGAGATAGGAAACAGGAAATGGGGAAACAGGACGCCGCAAGCTCGCCTGCACTCGGGATGCCAATCTTCCGAAACAAAGAAATTGACAAAAAGCGCCCAAAGCAAACTGCATGCAACCACATCATCTGCCAACTCACAGCTTCCTCTCAGCCTTTATTTTGCTTATAAGCAGCACCAAATGAATGCTCCTGGTCTTTCTAACATTCTGCACCAGACTCAGAGCAAGACTTCAATCAGATCTCACTGTGGGGACAACAGTTACCCACAGAACCCGTGATTCTGGAACACAAATATGGCGGATATGACATACGCATATTCTAGAGATCAACCGATAGCTAGTTTTTTCATACTTGCCAAAACACTATTAAATCCACTGATTAATCTTTAATAATTTAAGATTTATTTATTTATTTTTTTCCCTAAAAACCTTAGGATTAAATTTGGAATAAGTTGATTATAACCCTTTGCAAAAGTATTAACAGAATTAAAGGTTAAAGGGGTCAATACATTTTTTTTTTAAATATTTTACTCCATGTAAAATAGTACTGAACTTTACTGAATAATAATTTAAAAAAAATTACTGAATCTTGAAAATAAATATGAATTATAATGATAAATTTAATAGAAAATAAAAGGCATGTATTTGAACTGAACTGAGACAAAAAGGAACTGCTAATAAAAAAAATTTATATATATAAATAAATATATATAAAAGTTGCATCCAAACAAAATAATAAATAGCGCAGTCAGTGATTCGCCTCTAGAGGCCGCTCTCATACTACATAGCGTAACCCGGAAAAACTATTAATACGGATTTTTGCGACAGTTTCAGCAATCAACTATTGGTGCTCATGAATCGGCACAACTGATGAATCGGTCGAGCTCTAGTGTATTCTACTTTGGATGAACCGACCAACAGATAAAGACTCGAAGATTGAGAGAGAAAGAATGAGAGGGAGAAAAAGCAGGATGTTTATCTGCTCTTACTCGCCCTTTCCATCCCCATGACATCCACCTGAGACACACAGCATCACACCCAGAAAGACAGACAGCTGGGCAAAGCGAGGACGGAACCCGGGACAGCCTGAACCAAACTATTCCCAGTGAAAAGAATGGAGGAGTAGAAAAAAACAAAGAGAAAATCGAAAAAAATAAAATAAAAGCCTCAAATGTCAGAGTACACAGGCTTCAGCCAGCAGCCCTGATGGATCCAACAGAAGCATTGCTGACAGAGCTGAAGGGGGGGAGCTTACTGTGTAAACAGCTCTTTTTTCATTTCCTTGGCTGTAAACTCGCGGCGCAGAAATGGGTCAGCGCACAGAGCAAAAAAAGCAAGCTTTATGACACCGTTCGGCTTCCACAACCATACATTGCACGATAACTCTACCGTCCTCGCGCCAAAAAATTTGGATTTAACAAACAAGGGTGTGAGGATTTCAGAGGCGAGAACGAGAGTGCTTGTGCATGTATATACCTCGTGCTTGGTTGTCCATGGGGGTCACAGGAGCGAGCTTAGCAAGTTCACGTGCTGGCTTCGGCACCGGCTCTGGTTTGGGTGGAGGGACAGGCTCCAGTAAAACTAGTTTGGAGACAAAAAGAGGTTTTTTTTTTCTTCCCCATTTTACCATCACTTTCAGAGCTCTATTTAGGAGGAGTGCAAATCTGTATACTATAAGGGACTCGTATGTAAACCATGTTACACTGATGAACACGCAAAGATGGTTAACGAATGCTGATCCGAGAGTTTTTTAGTTTTAATCAAAAACAAATCTTCAGAAGAGTAGAACAAAACACTGAGCTCTCCGACCCCCACATTTGGAACGGCCCTCTGTAAAATGCCAAACACATATCTTAAAAATAGAATTTAAAATATGTTTTACTCATATCTGTATTTAATGAAAGGTTGGCTTTTAAACTAAAATTTGCCTTAGTTATTAATAGAGGTAGAGGCAACGATAGTTGATTGCTGGAACTGTTGGCAAAAATCCATACCGATAGTTTTTCCGGCTTCAGGTCCGCTGTCGGCCTCTAGAGGCGAATCCCTGATGCCACGTGCTGTTTGTTTTTACACGCGAGACTGTGCATTGCTCGAAGAGCGCTATATTATATTTAGAATAAATTCATTTTATAATTAGAAATTAATATATTCGTATTTATGTCTTTTAGCACATTTTTATGATTCGGTACTGGTTTTTTTTTTTTTTTTTAAAGTTCAGTACTATTTTACATGGCGTGTTTTTTTTTTTTAAATCCAGCATCCATTTTAAAAAAATGTAAAAATTGGTTATCGGCAAGTACGATTCAACATAGCTATCAGTATCATTCGAACTCTGGTTATTACCATATCCTAATTATTTGTTGGATTCAACCACCAACCACATTCATCAGTAAACAAATATTTTGATTTCAATAGCAATGAATATAAAAAAAAAGAGTGACTATGATAGTAATAATGCTCTTATAATAGACTATATATTAAACACACCTAGATTAAACACATTTTATTGTGTTTTGAACGGGGTATAAGAGCGTGTGTGTGTGTATTACCAGGCTCAGGTGGTGGTGGCGGTGGTGGGGGAGGGGGTGGTGCTGGTGCTTCCTCTGTGGCAGTACTAGCCGCTTCGATGGCCATAGAGCGTGTTGTGATTCGGCCCTTACGCCGTCCCTGGCTGTTAGCAGTCTTGCGGCCGCGTGGCGTGCTCTGCTCCTTCCCTTCCTCGTCCTCTCCTTCACACTTCTCTTTGTCTTTGCCAATGTCCCTGTACCAAACAAGCAGATGTGTGTGAAAAGCACGCCCCTGAATGCGTCAGGAAATTTTGTGGCGAATCTGAAATGTCATTCTTTTCAACAGAGTAAAGCAGGAAACGAACATGGCCGTCTCGTCATTAGGGTCTTAAGTGCGTGTGTGTGTGTTTGTGGGATTGAGGTTGAACCATGAAGTAGAACAAAGTGTAAACAGGGTGTATAAAGTTCAATTAGAACAATAGGGGAAATAAAAGGTTTTTGAAAAATAAGAAACCATTCTGAATCATTTTTCAACCGACATTTTTTTCCTAACACATATGGACAAAGGCTTGTAGACAGGGGACTATAAGATTTGTGTGTGCTCGTAGAACATCCCATTCCACATTTAGTGTTATTATAGTCATCACTCTCTTGGGAAGATGCTACACTAGAGTTTGGAATGTGCTTGTGGAGGTTAGTGCTCATTCAGCCAGTAGAAAGTACTTTATTTATCTATGTTTATACACCATCATCTTTAAAACAATAACCCCCTTCGCGCATCAATACAGCGCTTCTGCTGCTTGCGTGTCAAGCAGCTTCTTTGATTCAGGCTGGATGTCCGCAATGGTGTCAAAACGGCGACTCTTGAGCTCAAGCCTCATCTTCGGGAAACATGTGAAGTCCGGAGAAGCCAAATCTAATGAGTAGGTTGGGAGCGGAAGTGAGATCGCATGGCTCCAAGACGATGTCTTTTGGCACACTGACTTATGAAGGTCGGTGCTCCCTGTGACTATTCCAGCACCCTTGTGCTGCCATCTGTTGGCGTGTTACAAAACCAGTTTTTAAACGTTTTGAAACTACTTCGTATGAACGAGGAGGTGGCTGTGTGCACAGTGCCATTGCAATGCTGGAACAGGTTTGGGTCTCCTAGTTCTAGTGAATTACAATGCTCTCGGATCTAGAGACATCTTATACTTGTGTGCCTCTGACTTTGTGGTAACTGTTATAGGAAGAACCACACATCCCATTACTTTTGTCCATTTAATTGTACTTTGGATAGTGCTGATTAATTTCTTGTCAAACGGCACATCTTTTAAAATAATTGTTTAATCGCTAGAACTTTTACAGCATGAGCGTAATCATCAATATAGTCAATCTTCCCTATAAGGTTAGAGGTGTTGAGCAATTATGAGAGGAGTCACCAGTGCTACGTAACGGTCATTCCACTTTGTGGTAACAGTTTGGGGAAGACGCACAGATGGCTGTCGCAATACATTTGTCTATTTACTGTATTTTGTATTGTACTTTGTATTTATACGTACTGTGTGCTGCTGTGTTTCTTGATTGTGATTCAAGTGCTTATTTTCTTTTATACAGTTCCTATGTCTATAAAAAAAAAATACATATCATTAATCTCTACTTCTTCTAGTCTCGCTTCCTTTGGGTTGAGAGATATTTAGCAATTCAGGAAGGAGTCTCCAGTGTCAATTCTACGACCATTACATTCCGTTTTCCTGCAACACCGCAGCAACACACAGCGGATCGGGAGCACTGCATATTGACGGCACTGCGATTGAGAAATATGAGCGCGCTCCAAATGTGTTAATGCCGTTAGACAGAAGGCCTTGTCGACAAGAAACTCTGGCTGCGAATGAGACGCGGCAGATTTCCCCCATCTGCGTTCATTAAAGATTTCCAGACCCGCTGCGCTGATAAAAGAGCCGTTCTATTCTCAGAAGTGAAAGAAACAGAAGCCGATGTGCTTCAAACTAAAAAATATGATTTGTGAAATGGACTGTGATACGCAGAGAAAAGGAGAGAGAGAGATGGAGAGAGCCAGAAACTAATTAGAAATGGTTCTCAAGTAGTGGTCCTGTATAAAAAAAAAAAAAAAAAAAAAGGTATGACCAGGATTGCAACCTTCTGTGGTATAAGAGTCTTTTCGATGGAAAAGACTGCATGGATTTAGGTTTTCTAAGAGATTAGTGATGTCAGAGCTACAACAGAAGCCAACAATCTGACGAGTTAAAACGACCTTCGGAAGAAAGAAAAAAAAAAAAAAAAACCCAACAAACAAATCAAAACGGCGCTCACTTCGTGTCCTCTTTTTCATCTTTCTCCTCCTCGTCCTTCTTATCGTCTTCCTCTTTCTTGTCGGATTTCTCTGCCTTTTCCTCCTCGTTCTTGTCCTCGGACTTTTCTTCCTGTGAGGGCCGTGTTATCTGCTGTGAGAAAGCCGACACAAAGCAGATCGTGTTTAGTCTGGGGTCCTGCTTACAAAACAAAACAAAAAAAACCTGCTGATTTTCATTTTCATTCAGTCATTTGCTGTTACAAGTTATAAGTGTCATATATTATAAAGAGAAAATGTAGTGTAGAATTACTTAGTCAAGTTTATTTCTATAGAGCTTTTCACAACACACATTATCTCAAAGCAGCTTTACAGAATTAAACAGTTAATGTGAACGATGTGTATTTATCCCTGATGAGCAGCTGTGGCGACTGTGGCAAGAAAAAACTCCCTTAGATGTTATGAGGAAGAAACCTTGAGAGGAACCAGACTCAAAAGGGGAACCCATCATCATTTGGGTTAGCAACCAGATCTAACTGAATATTAGATACGTGTGGAGGCTTTGCAGAGCTACAGTGCATGTCGAACATTTGAAAACACCTAATATTTTTGAGACACATTCTTGTCCAAGAATTGGACAGTAAATGACTGGAAGGAAGTTCTGTAAAGTCCAAATGGACATTTTTTTGACTCAAACAGAAGAGCTTATGTAAGATGGAGAACAGCAGAGATGATGTTAGCAGACTTCCAAACACCCAGAGTTAAACATGGAGATGGAGGGTTAATAGTTCGGGGTTGTTTTGGAGACTTGTACCGGGTGAAAAAGAAGACTGACCCAACATGGCCACCATTCCCAACTTCATCACCATGCAATTCCGACTGGAATGCAGCTAATTGGAAAACGACTTCACCGCACAACAAGACAATGACCCACATTTGCAAGCTCTGTAAGCGTTAAAGAGCAAACAGTCAGCTGGAGTGTTCTAGATCATGAAATGGCCTGCCCTCTCACCTGCATCACAATGCAATGTGCAGCAGCAGGCAGTAACAGTAAGAGGAATCAAGGCAAACAATGTAACTGTACGGTTTTCCGAACCTTTGACGTTAACGATGCAACAAAAGCATAAGAATATTGAGGACTACTTGTGCTTGTTTGTCGATCTTGATAGCGTTAATGACTCAGTTTGAACAATAATGAACAAAAGGAACATGCACATGAAATTTATCCACAGTCAAACAAAAAACCAAATCTCAAATCACAGCACAGGCCTGTTATTTAAAAGCTGCATTTGGTCAACACCCTGCTCTTCAGTGCTGCATAAATCTGTCCAAACTCACTGTCCTTTTAAAAACCGAGATAAAATCTGACGAGCCCCTTTTCTGGATGGAGAGCGGGGGACTTTTGCTGACCTGGATGATGTCTGCTTCTCCACTTCAAAGCAAGTTTAATTGAAGAGCGCCCTGTGAGAATGGCTCCGCATTAGACTCGTTAATCTCGTTGTGGGAAAACATGCCTCCATATCATCTGACTCATCGTCCATTACGCAGCCATGCTGAGATGTAGATTATCGCTAGGGTTCAACAAGCTGTGCCCAAAGAATGACTAAGATAAAGGTTGTGTGTGTTGTGTAAAAAAAACAAAAAAACAGAATTACACATTAAATAAAAAATTAAAGGACAGGCCAAAGCATACACGCTTAAATATGGTGGTCTTATGAAAACACAAAGTGGCCTGAAGTTACTCATTAAACTAAATCGAGAGAAAAATGAGAGAACGACAAAATGAAGAGAGATGACAGAGTTTAAGAGGCTGGTGCATGCTCCAAAGATAAGATTAGCACTATGAGGTGCTTTGATGATGTTCACATGGACGAGGTTGTTTGGAAGGAAAAGCTTTCGTCCAGGCTCCAAAATCACAATAGGTTCACTGTTGACGGGACTCGGTTCAAAGACGGTGGGGTGAAAAATAAAAAGTTGTAAAAAAGAGCGCCGATCAGAGGAACGCAAGGCACCAGGAGGCCCCGTGACTGGGTTAAAACTACACCATGCTATATGGGAAAACATACAAACAACAACAAAAAAAAAAACTATAGCATCCAGATATGTTGCTCCTCCCTTGATGGGATGCACATTGTATTGCGAAAAGGTGTCATATTGTTCAAAACTATAACGCACATGCCATTTTTGTTCATTTTTCTAAGACTGTCGGTATGTTTAAAGATTTAATTTCATCCCCAACAATTATATTACAATGTGGATGTTATTACATGTAAAATAACTCACAATGGCAACAGCATTATTGACATTTTGAAAAAAATCACAAAATACACTGTTTCAATAATTATGCAGAATGCACTTTGAAAACATTCAACAGGTTGGGCGAAACTTAAATCGGTCAGACATGGTGCATGGACAAAATATTTTGTATGCAAATTATTTAAAACAACTCTCATCCATTGAACTGATTTTACAGAAACCGAAAGCTAGGTTGGATCGGACTTGCGGATAACGATTAATAAACTGAAAAACAAACAAAATACGTCACGCAAAACAGTACTAAATGAAAACTTGCTAAATGAGATCAATGTAATTATTATATATATATATATATATAAATAAATGTTAAGGAAAATAAAAGACGCATTCTAACTGAAGCGAGACAAAAATTAAACACTCGAAATATATATAAAAAAACAGTTACCTCCAAAATGAATGATAATGAAAGTGATTCGCCTCTAGAGGCTCTCGCACTGTAGTAAGCAACCCAGTAAAACTATCGGTATAGATTTTTGTCGATAGATGTTTCCAGTAATCAACTATCAAACCAATGACTCAGTAAAAAAAAAAAAATGAAATAAATCTGTCCATCTGTGGCCATGTATAGTTTCTACCTGTCTGTGGCCATGTATTGTTTCTGCCTGTATTTAATTTGAGGATACAGGTTCTCAATAGGATTTCTGTGAGGGCCAATAATTATGAAGCACACAATACAAAACTATGCTTTTTAAAAAGGCTGATCAGTTGCAAAATAACTCCAATTACAACAATCCACAAGTCTGACCTTCTCCTACAAGAGAAATATAAGCACTTTATTGGGTTAAAACTGTTACGAGAACAAAGCTGCTTCAGCCAAGACAAATAAGCCATGCAGACACCAGATGGGGCCAAGGAATGTCAAAGGCTCGATAGTTGAGTCAGAGAGAGAGAGAGAGAGAGAGAGAGAGAGAGAGAGAGAGAGAGAGAGAGAGAGAGAGAGAGAGAGAGAGAGAGAGAGAGAGAGAGAGAGAGAGAGAGAGAGAGAGAGAGAGAGAGAGAGAGAGAGAGAGAGAGAGAGGGGAAAATAGAATCGGCGTGAAATGAAAGAGACCAAGATGAAGAATAGAACTAAACATACTTAAAAAATTACATTAAAATGCCCAGTGAGCCCTGAATACGTCCATTTAAATGGATTTTGTACTAATTAAAAGTATGCAGCAAACAAGCGCCCAGAGAAGGTAGGGAGAGAGAGAGAGAAAGAGAGAATCATTTATACAAAACGCCAATCATGTTCCCGAGCTCTCTACTTCCACTTAGGCTCTATTAATAAACCAAAGTGCTCACGGTAATAAAGAGAGACCCCCCCCCCCCCCAATCATATTCAGAAGCAGGCACTTCAGGTCAGTGAACAACTGGCTCGTATTTGGTCATTTTAAGGAAATATAATGTTCTTCATCTTAAAATTTTAAAGTATTAGTGGAAGAAAGGAGCTTGCATCATGACATCGTCCACATTTACAAACAATTACTTACTACAATATATAACGCAATAATAGCATCCAGGATTTATCCAACATATTCTCCAAAGTCTAAAACAACAATCTTTAGCCGCATATAGACGCAAGGTAGACGACGTCTGTGTGTGGACTCCCAGGGAAAAAGCCATGGAGGTAGAAATGGTCCAAGTTTATTAGAGTGAGTGTAATACACACAGTATTTGATGACTAGGCTCCATCTTACGCTCAGTCAATAAGCAAATTTATAAAAAACAGTGGTTAAATGCACAAAGTTTATCTGTAATCTGGTTCCAATAACTGATTAATAAATCGATAGCTTTTAAAATGGATACTGGTTAAAAAATGAATAAGCACAACTCTCCATGTAAAAGAATACTGAATTTAAGAATGGGGGGGAAAAAACAGTACTGAATCATGAAAATTTGCTAAATTAAATTAATATATGAATTATATTAATAAATAGTGGGGGAAAAAAGCCATGCATTTAAACTGAAACAAAAAGTAAAACTATAAACCCAAAATAAAAATACAAATTAAAAAAAACTATAAACCCAAAATAAAAATACAAATAAAAAAACTATAAACCCAAAATAAAAGAAAAAATTTAAAATAAATTAATTAATAAAAAAAAAGACACTTCAACAAATAGCATATGGCGGCAATGATTCGCCTCCAGAGGCTGCTCTCGTAACTGTATAATAAAAGTAGCCGCTCTATGGACGCAACCTGGAAAAACTATCAGTATCAGAATCAGAATCAAAATCAGAATCAGGTTTATTGGCCAAGTGCGTTGATACGAGGAATTTTAAAAGTAATTAAAAAGAAAATTAAAAGTACAGACAAATATCACTATACATTTAACTTAAGACTAAACAAGACAGCAGAGGCTATACGAAACTATGCAAACAATACGAGACAAAACAGCATACATGTGTTTTTTAGTTCCAGCTATCAACTTTTTGGATTATCTGCCAAAACCGATGAATCGGACGACCTCTAGTTGTGTACATTATACAGCAAGACTTGCATAATAAGTTCCGGCTTCCAAATTAACAATTGATACGGTGTAAATGATTTGTATAAATAAGACTAATTCTTTATAATAGTTAATAATTCATCTTTTTCTTGTGAGGTGACATTTATTCATTATTTATTGCAGGCTTCACAAATTTCCCCAAAACAATTAAGCGTTTAGACAGAACACGGTTTTCGACGTAAAATAAGAGGATTGACAATACAAAAAGATCTGGTTTATTAAAAGAGTTGCACAAGTTACTGAGGTTCAGCGTAGCATGTTCGAACTATGAACACATTTTCAGTGAAAAATAAAGCTAGATTACATTTGCCATTTCTTTTGTTCTATGTGACGTGCTATCTACAGTCCTCTGTAAGTATAACAGGCATTGATAGGGATTCAGTAAGCTGTTGTGGTGTGGTACAAACAATCGATGTGAAGTGTGGTCTGAGAAACCAGGATTAAGAAATTAAGTCTAAAGGCAATTATTTGTAATCTAGATTTCAAACTTTTTTTTTTTTAACGGATGAATAAAACCTGGAATGAGCAGCATGGGAAAAGTCACTGTCAATTTTCCCTGTAATTTCACTCTAGTCAAGCTGTGCTTCAAGCACATATGCTATATTTCCAAAAGTATTGGGTCACCTGCCCTTTCCTGCTATATGTGGTTCTTTTTCAAACTGTTACCAAAAAACTGGAGGCACTCAATTGTACAGGACGCCTTTAGATGCGTTTTAATACAATTTTGCATTCATTTGAACTTGGAAACCCAAACCTGCTCCAGCACGGCAATGCCCCTGTGCACAATGAAGATCTGGTTTACATGGTTTGGAGATGAAGATCTTGAGTGGCCTGCTATAAAGCTCTGATCTCATCCCTTCTCAACACCTTTGGGATGAATTGGAACGCTGACAGCACCCCAGGATTCCTCACCTACATCAGTACCTGCCTTTTGTAATACTCTTGTGGCTGATGAACATAAATATCCATAAACACACTCCAAAATCTAGTGGAACATCTTCCCAGAAGAGTGGAAGGAATAATAAGAGCAAATTGGGACTAAATGTGGAATGCAATGCTCAAAAATCACACCGTACTTGAGCAGGTGACCCAATACTTTTGGAAATATAGTGTATGTAGCGTATGCCAGAGACTAATATGACCAATATAATAGGTTATAATAACAAGGCTTTCTGAGACTCCTCCCATCCCAGAGCCATTCTAGAAACACCCTAGACTGGAAAGATTCAGATCCAGGCCAGATGGATATGACCTCAAACCCAACATAAAGGATGTCAAACTCCATGCTGGGCTTCCACTTCAGGCCAAGGAACAGAGAGGCCTCCAACAGCCCTGCTAATGGTACCTTTTAAATCCTAAAGCCAAGAAGAAGCCAAGTTCTCGAATGTGTTTACCATTATTGTGTGGGGATGCTTCGTGTGCATTAATAGATCTAGATCATATTCAGTTCTCAGAATATTTCTACCAGTGTTTGAAAATTAACGTCATGGATGCAGCAAGTGTCCAATGCAAACCCTTTTCAGATTTAGATGAAGATCTTATGAGTTATTTCCTTTCGGTGGATTCTGTTGAGCATCGGAAAATACAGCGATCAGGCATAACTTTATGACCACTGACAGGTGAAGTGAATAAAACTACCTCTTGATCATGGCACCTGTTAGTGGATGGGAAATATCAGCCAGCAGGTGCACATTTTGTCCTTAAAGTTGATGTGTTCAAAGCAGGAAAAATGGGCAAACATAAGGATTTGAGCAAGTTTGACAAATAGTGATGTCTAGATGACTGGGTCAGAGCATCTCCAAAACTGCAGCTCTTGTGGGGTGTTTCTGGTCTGCAGTGCTCAGTATCTATGAAAAGTGCTCCAAGGGAGGAACAGTGGTGAACCGGCGACAGGGTCATGGGCGAGCGAGGCAACAGGTTAAGGACTGTTTGGGTAGCAAAAAAAAAGGGGGGGGGGTCAATACAATATCAAGCAGGTGGTCTTAATGTTATATCTGATATCGGTGGACATGACACTCCTGGTCGATGCAGATGTTTTTAATATACAGCAATCTGTTTAATATATTCTAGCATCCTGGTAAGGGGTTAAAGTTGCTGTCACATAAAATCTTTTCTGGATGCAATGTACAAATGATCAAGAGCCATTATATATGGACAAAACAATTGAGACATGACATTTCCAGCCATATGTGGTTCTTCCTCAAACTGTTGGAGCCACACAATTCTAAAGGAGGTCACTGCATGCGATAGGATACAATTGTTTATTTTCATTTCCACGAGGAGATCCAATCCTGTTCCAGCATAACACTGCCCCTGTGCACAAAGCCAGCTCCAGGAACATATGCTTTATATGGGCTGGATTGGAAGATCTCCTGCTATAGTGCTCTAAACACTATCATCCTTCTTTAGGATGAGTTGGATTATTGACTGCACCCCAGGCCTCCTCACGTACATCAGTACCCGAGTTTACCAACACCCTTGTGGGTGAATGAGCCAGAATCTCGTGAAACATCTTCCCAATAGAGTAGAGGATATTATAACAGCAAATTGTTGAATGGGACGTCTAAAAAGCACATCCGAATCTAAAGATCAGGCATCCACAAAGTTCTGTCGAAACTCCTGTCTCATGAAAAGAGGTCGTCCAGTTCTGATGGTTCCATCGTCAAAAATACGCAATCAGGTTGAAGGATTAGTTTTTTTAAACGGGTTTAGCTTTAGAGGCTGTAAAAATCTCCTTTTCTCTAGCGCTCGACTTTAGGTTTCGGATACTTGTTTTTTTGCTGATTCACAAGGCACTTATTTGTTTTAGGAAATGACAGACTCGCAAGCCAACGGCCTCCGAAGTCTGGAACGCTGGGAAGACAACTGACTTCGAGTTGGAATGCGGATCAACAAACGGACTGAGTCGGAGAAAGACGTTTTTCTTTCCAACAATAATGACTGTGTTCCTAAATGGCGGAACACTTTCGCGAGACCAACATACACTCGTCTCATCAGCACAAAAGCCTATTGATGGCTAAATGCGATCTGGGTGAGACTTCATTCGGATTCATTGCCCGTTTAATCCTGGTATTTTATGATATGCGAGTAAACTAAATTGTCTAATGTAAAAAAAAAATTAAAAATTAAAAAATTAAAATAAATTAAAACATCTAACTTTAAGATCTCTGATCTAGCGCCCGCCAGCTAACACACACATTTTGTGATGCAAGAATCAAATAAAAATAGCATACACGCGCACAATATGATAAGTATACAGTAACACACTGCGACAACTGGCGCACACAAACACCCATATGAACAGAGACACAAGGCTGACACACACACACACACACACACACTACCTTTAGTTTCATCAGTCAGTATGTGCATGTGTAAAGCAGTCGGACCCCGGCAGCGGCGGCGTATTGCGCTCACGCACCATGATGACGGCGGCAGCTCAGAATCTACTCCAAACTGTAGCTCTTTCAGGCTCGGCGCTGCCACCGCATACCTTCCACTCGCTCCCGAATCACAGCGCATATCTCTCTCACACACACACACACACACACACACACACTTGGGTGACAGGGCTGGGCCAGGTGTTACGTGTCTGAGGCGTTTGATTGGCACTCACAGCCGTACGACAAACTTTTCTAGTTCCTGTCCTAGACATGGGAAAGCGGGACATACCACTGAGACGAGCAGGAAAGGGGGAGACCGGTCCTACGTTCTCACAACACTCACCACCTTTTCTACGTGGAACAAAATGTCAAAGACGCCATCGCACACAGGCTGCTGGAGCAAACCACAGCAAAGCTGCCACTGTTCCTTGGTTTCATTTATGTCTTTGGTACACCTCCCTCTCTTTTATAGAGCTTGTAGAGGAAAGAGGAGAAAGTACCAGACAACAAACTTTGCACTCTGAAGACTTTCAGTCGCTAAGGCTTTAAATATAAATAAATACAAATAATAATCGGCTTTGCCTCGTCAGAAAAATGGAGCAACAGACCATGTGCTGCTTCCACCTGTCCCCAAAATAGCAAACACTCTGTGTCCTCTACAGGGCTGAAAGGTCAGTGTGTGTGTATTTATGTGTGTGGCTTTATCAAAATATCTTTTTAATTATTGATATTGGACTCATGACATAGCTTCACAGTTATCCAGTGCTTCAGAGATACCCTGACGCGCGCGCGCACACACACACACACACACACACACACTTAAACAGAAGTGTATCACCAGTTGACTTTTTCAGAGCAATGCAGGTCAAAAATGTGTCTTTTTTTAAGCATGAATAATACTAATACGTGCTTCATACAGGAAAGCATTTGCCCAATCATCCAGAGATGGTGAGTTGGAAACCCTGTGCTCCCAAAGCCAGCAGTCAATCAGGCAGTGGTGGACTCTTTTTAAGGATTTTCTCTGTGTGTGTTCCACTGCCCTGTGAAGCCACAGGAGCAGCAGCTTAAAATGTGGCTGCTTTTGTGCGTCTTAGAGGAAGTGCATGACTTCATTCTACTGAATGAGGAGATGAAAGATTAGAGTGGGACGCTGGGCAGAAACTGGCCAAATTAGGGGAGAAAGGAAGAGGAAAATAAAGAAAGGAATAAAACTGGAGCTAAAGGAAAGTGTGCGCTATAGAAGAGTATGGAGTACCGCCTGGTTTAGTCTGATGCATCAGTGTATTTATGAACACCTGGCGGCACGTCACTTAAATGTGTGCAAACATTCAGACATGAATAGAACAGTAAATGTGACCACTAGGGGGCAGAAAATGCAAACCTAAACAATAAATAGGGAGGATGGAGATGTAGAATTCTGAGGTAAGTGTGATTGTATATTACAGATACAGTATTATTAGGAGTTTATTTTGAAGGATTTTTGGATTTGATTTACAGTTGGAGACAAACCAAAGCTAAAAATGGAAAGGTTATACCAAAGCGCTGCTGAATACCCGAATCAGAAACAAGTGAATACATTTTTGATAGGAGCAGCTAAGGCTGAGCTCAGGCTACTGCGTAAATGACAGTTTGATATTAGTGCACTCATAATAGAAAAAATTGTAATAAATTAAAAAAAGGAATAAAAAAAGCAAAAAAATCAACACATGTATATATGTATCTCTAACGATACAATACAATACAGAAACATATGAAGCAGCTACTGGTGAAATTCAATACAATACGGTGCAATAGAAAAATATGATTATCTGCAATTCAATATGCTACAGATAGTTTGCTTTTATTTCTTTGGTTCGGGCAGACAGCAATCATCAATTTACTTAAGTGCCTTCTGACTGGCCCCTTTCCCAAACGTCTTTGTGGCACAAGAAAGAAAAAAGAAAAAATTAAAGCAGATTTTTTTTTTCCTGTCCTGTCTCCAGGAAGATGCAGCTCTACCTCTGCCTTGTTAATCTATATTCTAATGTCAGGGGTTTCCAGTGGTGATGAGAGAGAAGACGACAATTTAGCGAGGAGAAATCAATACATATACATATAAAATATTAGTAACAAATGATTGGCCACTTTCTAAATAATAAAAGTATAGTGTGTCTACTAATAATATATATATATATATATATATATATATATATATATATATATATATATATATATATATATATATATATATATAAAAATAAAAACGATGCATTGTGTAACTAATGGCAACTTGTATTTGATGCACATTTTGAAAAAATTAAACGTCCCTTATCTCATATATATAAATATATATATTTGGTGCTTGACTTGCATCAGTAAAACAAATGTTTATTGATAAAAAAAAAAAAATTATCAGGGGAGTAAAATTTTTTCTTTTTTCATATCTGAGTAAAGAAAGGATATCGTGAATAAACGTGTGTTGCGTTAAAGGTTTTAATTTCGCCTCATTTATGAATATACTGTATATATATATTTTTTAAATGTGTGCTGCATTAATCGAGCGTTAATAAAATTTGTGCTGTTAAAAAGATTTTGCAATAACGTGTTAACTTTGACAGCCCTTATATATATATATATATATATATATATATCAACAGTGATAAAATATTGCAATCATTGGTTAACTGCTGCTGTATAAGAGAAATAAAACCTTTTAGGTCTGCTGTAGGAAATTTAATTTGCCCTGAGAGTGAAATCACAGCACTCTATATAACCGCACACCCTGTTTTATTCCCTCCATACAAATAGTCTCCAATTAAATCCAGTCCTGCAGATTCGCAGTCAGAATAAACCATGATATGATCAACAACCCTCTAAATCCCCACAGAAACCATAAGAACGCAAGCTCCCGTCCTAATGTTTCCCCAACCAGACACACCCCCCTGGCCTCATCCAATCAGAGTTACCCTGAAGTATGGCACGCTGTTTTGATTTTGGCAGACTGTGCGCCAGTCTGTCAGGGCGTCTCTGCATGCCGTGCTTACCCATACACCCCCAGTCCCTAGCTCTACACAACACACACTGCAGCAATATAAAAAGTAAAACACACACACACACAAGTCTGCATGCAGCATTTAAGACGTTCTCTAAATCTTACACCAACTCTTCTACTCCTTTTCCTGACATTCCTCCGCCTGCATTCCTTTAAATGTAGAAATCGAATGTAACACAATGACTAATCGCTTAGTCGCATTAATTGAGATTAAAACACGGAAAACACAATCGGACACGAAATAAACACGCGAGCAGAATGGTCGAGAACGACAACTAAGGAGTTGGAGAAAAATCTGCAAACTATCCGCTTGATCCAGATAATGACTAACTTTCGGCAAGCTTCAGTTGTCACGGAAAAAAAAAAAACAGAAAAAAAAGGACACCGCAACAACTGCACCATATCCGTAACGTTCCGTTACTTGCACAAGAAATGAGGCAAAAAATAAATAATAAAACAAAAAGAGCAACACACACACTTGAACATCTGTTTGCTGAACTCTATGGTGTCAGATCTCCTACCTGCTCCACTGTCTCTGTACGAGTGTGTGTGTGAGAGCAGAGCAGCTCCATCCAGAGTAAATGAGCGCACTTAAACTATACAACATGGCTACCATCGCAAAAACTGTCTTCTTTTTTCCTCTAGCTGTCTCGAGGAGGGATCAAAATATGTTTCTCTCTCCTTCTGTAGTCCCTGGAAATCAGCATGAAGCCTCTGTAGCAGGCAGATGAAAGATTCCTTGTAAGCTGTGCAGCAATACATAAATCACAGAGGAAGAGAGAGAGAGAGTGAAAGAGAGAGAAAGCTCGAGTATGCGAGCCAGCCAGAGAGAGCGAGCGAGAGCGCGCGAGAGAGCGAGCGAGCGAGGGAGAGGAAAGAGATGAAGAGGGTGTGGTTTTTGGGAACACAGTGCCTGCTTCTCATTTAACAAACACTCACACAAATAACAGGGACATGGACATGCTGTTACATACAGCTCTAATTCTCTCCTGGCAACTCCTTTCCTTCCTCTCTCTTTCACGAAATACTGACTACTCTACTCTGGGGGGGTGGGGGGACGCTTTGCTGTCATAGGCGCATTAGCATAGGGGGAAAAAAAAATTATAATACAGCCACGTTGTAATAACACATGCTGAACACTAGAGGGCTTTCAGAGAGCCCCGCCAGACGCCACATTAGACCATGAGAACATGCAGAATACTGCACTTACACTTAAACCGAGACACGCCTTCAGATCTTACAATGAGTTAGTTATACAACAGCACCGTCTCCAGCGTTCTTTTACAACACCATCGTTCCCACACTTTAGGATATTTTTTTTGGCTCGACTCTTTTACGCAGTTTAGGTTCTCTACACTGGCTCTCACCACCCCCTAGGTGGAAGGAGCTCCCGAAACAAACATCTCACGCAGCCTGAGCTTTGTATCGACGAAGTACTAGTTTATAAATACAAAAGAAGGAAAGTGGAAGCTTGGTGGTCAAGGCATTGAAGTTTAAATCCAAGCACCAAGATGCCCCTTCTGGGCCCCTGAGCAAGGCTCTTAAACCGCATAGGAAATGTCCACAGTTATGAGAGTGAGGTGGGGGCTTAGTGGTAGCTTAAAGCATTAGATTTCTGGATCTGAAGGTCCCAGAAATCCCAGTCACACCAAACTAATGCTTCTGGGCCCCTGAGCAAGACCCTTAGATGCTCAGTTGTATGAATGAGATAAATATAAGTCGCTCTGGATAAGAGCGTCTGCCAAACCCCAAAAACGTAGTGCGAGAAAGAGCCATAATTCAGCTTCACAATCCACATTAACACCAGTTTAACACACTCCTTTAAACTCACCTGGTTCCTCCGCCTCCTGCCATAATTACGTCGGACCAGTGTCTTAAAGTTCTGGCTCTTCTTGGTCAAATAGTAATACAGTACACAATCTGAGACACACTGCAAAAGAAAGGAAAAACTGTAAGCATGCAGCAGAGACACGGAAAGTGTACATACAAACATACTAGCGGTCGAACGATTGATCTGTTTTGCCCATACCAATAGTTTTTCCAGGTTGCATATGCGCTAAGACGGTCCGCTGTCATTATATAGTACGAGAGCGGCCTCTAGAGGTGAATCACTGATGCTATGTGCCGTTTGTTTTGACGTGCGACACTGTGCGCTGTTAATTATTCATGTTAGTTCTAAAGCATTTATTAAAGTCAGTTAATGATGCTAATGGAATCTTACGGTAAAGTGTTAGCATTCATGTAAAATCCAATAAGTCTTGCTTATAATGGCCATCTCTTTCAGTTCTGTTTTACATAGGTGTTTTGTTTTTTATCCAGACGAACGGTATAATTGAAAAGTTGATCGGTTATCGGCTGGCACGATCCAACCTATCTCTGTAAAATCAGTCACAATGAGCTCACTGAAATAGTGGCTCAACGACCAATTCTCTACAAACTATAGTAAAAATAAATGAAATAAAAAAACTCACTTATAAGACACCATTAAAGTGCATCGTGTCAATTAGAGCTCACTCAGGTTCACATCTGCGCTCCTAAGACGATGTCAATTTACATCGGTCACACAAAACCAATTGCTAGAAGAGCAGATCGTAACGGGATTGAGGTTCTAAATGATTTCCGACGTTCCAGGGTAGCCAACTTCTAGATCCAAAATTGCCCGGTTCCCTGTGCCACCCTGTATAACTCACGAATCCCTTAGGGGAGCGGATCAAACTCGAACACCGGGGACACTAAAAACGTCATAAGAATGGGTTGCCGTATTACGAATATAACGCTTGTTTTCACGTGGCTTTTCTCTTCAGCAAGTTCTTGTCAGAGGCGACTGCGGAAATGAGAAATGTTAGGTCGGAAATATTTTTTTTTTGAGCTAGAGAAAGAAAGGGAGTGAGTGAGAGAGAGAGAGAGAAGAAGGAAAAAAAAAATAATCAATGACACTTAAAGGCTTGTCCTGTAATGGGTAGAGTTAATGTTCAGATCTTATCTGTGAAGCAGCAGTGCTGTGGTCTCGAAGCTGCCGGTTGGTTGTGGCTGCATTAGCTGTGTTTGTACGCAAAAGTGAGAGAGAGAGAGAGAGAGAGAGAAAGAAAGAAAGGAAGAAAGAAAGAAAGACAGGAAATCTGTCTGCACAGAAAGGAAGTGCTCACCTTTCGTTCCAAATAAGAAGCAATAAAGCCAAAGTTCTTCGGGTGCTGCACAAACCTGCAAAGCAAACAGAAATGCATATATTTTTTTTGTTTTTGAACTACTGAACAGGACAAGCTGAATCGGTACAAAACGCACAGCAGGGAAAACATCTAAAAGTAGAAAAACAATGAGGAGGGTTTTCTGTGCCTGTGTGTGTGTGTGGTCTTTTCCTCAGTCATTATTCCACTCAGGGTTTTGTCTAGCCTATAAAACTGCTCTCCAGCCCGCAAAAGTCTCCCTAATGCTAATCGGATCGAGGCTTCGGATGTGTGTGCTTCCATCAGGAACTGTGATTTGTGGCGAGAGCTATTAGCTTGAAATCCTGGACTGTGCGGTCGGGATGCATTACTGCAATAAATATAGGGAAAGGAAGGAGAACGGTGAGAACGTGGGATTTCGCTGACAAATGGCATTCATGTTCCAGCGTCCTAAAATGTACTGAGGTGGACTAATGTGCATGAGATATATGCGAGAAAATTCATCAGGGATGAATTCAGATATCAGAGATGCACTGAACACCCCTGTAAAGTGGTTTTCATTTGTCACATGTACAATATAGCACAGTGAAATACTCAGAAGCTGGAATCAGCCATGATACAGCACCCCTGGAGCATGGGAGGGTTAAGGACATAGCTACAGAGCCCAATAGTGGCAGCTTGGTGATACTGGGGCATGAACCCTCAACCTTCTGAGCAGTAACCCAGAGCCTGAGCTCACGCTTCCCTTTTAGCTAATAAATATATAAAGTGGTATCAAACATTTTAGAGCTCTGTTTACAAGTAATTACTTTATCTACGTTTACACACTATCACCTTCAAAACAGCACAGCAATGCAGCGCTCCCAGCGTTCCTGACTCTTTTGGAATGTGTCCTCGTTTTCCCATAGATCCGAAACGGCGAACTTTAAGCTGGATCTTCATCTTCGGGAAGAGGCCGAAGTCTGCCGAAGCCAAATCTGGCGAGCAGGGTGGGTGAGAAAGTAAGATCGTGTCGTTTCCGACAAAAAACTCGCGTGTGAGGAGAGCTTGGTTGACGTGGTGCAGACATGCTCAGAATGGCAATAGATGCATAGCTCCAGATGTACTCAGGACGATGTCTTATGACTGACTCGATCTGTTGGCGTGTCTCGAAACGTTTGGATACCACCTTCTATAACGCTTCCATGTAGCTAAACATCAATCAGGCATAACATTATGACCACCTGCCTAATTGTGTTGGTCCCCATTTCGCTGCCAAAACAGTCCTGACCTGTCGAGCATCAACATGAGCTCCTGTAGCTCAAATTGCTAAAGAAGTTCTGTTGGATCAGACCACACGGACCAGCTTTCGCTCCCCATGTGCATCAATGAGCCTCGGCCTCCCATAACCCTCTCGCCGATTCACCATTGTTCTTTCCTTGGATCATTTTTGATATCCCACAGTATTTTGAACATCCGACAAGAGCAGATCTAGCAGTCACAATTTGTCAAACTCGCCCAACTTTGAGGACAAAGATTTTCCCTTGCTGCCTTAAATATCCCACCCACTAACAGGTGCCATGATGAAGAGACAATCAGTGTTATTCACTTCACCAGTCGTAATTTCATGCCTGATCGGTGTATATTCATATCCACTGAAAGAACTACGATTAGAAGAAGGAGGAACCTACTTCCATGTTTATACTCACTTCTCCTTAAAAATCTCCTTCTCATGCTCGGTCCAGACGTTCATGAACTGCCGAGACTTGTAGACCTTCATGGGGTCTTCCATAAGCCCGTTCATGTTGATAAACTTCACGCGCCTCTGCTCCGAGTCGTACATCATGGGAGGGATGACCGACAGCTGCCTCATCTGCTTCTCGTTGTTCTGAGGGATCAAACAGATCGATCAAATCCTGGAAACTAACAGTCTGTATTTACAGGGTATATAGTGATAGAGACTCGCTCAAAATATCAGCGGTGGACAATAAGAAATAAATTTTTTTTTTTTACAAACAATGCCCCTTAATGACAATGAATAAGTGAAAGAAGTTTGACATCATTGCAAATTTATCATGCTGCATTCATCTTTCCCTCAATCCTGTATAGTCTCCCAGTTCCTCCCGCTGAAAAACATCCCCCACAGAATGATGCTGCCACCACCATGCTTCACTGTATGGATGGCATTGGCCAGTTGATGAGCAGTGCCTGGTTTCTTCCAGATTACCATTACACTTGGCATCCAGGCCAAAGAGTTCAAATCTTTGTTTCTTATGGTCTGGGAGTCCCTTAAGGTGGCCATCGTCTAACCCCACACCTGCAGTCATGTGCTTTTTACAGAGGGGTGGCTTCTGTCTGGCCGCTCTACCATACAGGCCTGACTGGTGGAGAGCTGCAGATATGGTTGTTCTTCTGGAAGGTTCTCCACTCTCCACAAAGAAATGCTATAAGTTCTTTCATAGTTACCATCGGGTTCATGGTCACCTCCCTGACTAAGGCCCTTCTCCCCCGATCCCCCGATGGCCGGGTGGCCCACTCTAGGATGAGTCTCCGATCTCGGGTCTGCACCTGATTGTATTGTAAGACGATTTATTTTACTTCATGGCTTGGTCTATGCTCTGACATGCACTGTTAACTGTGGGACCTCCAAATCATGTCCAATCAACTGAATTTACCACAGGTGGATTCCAATCAAGTTGTAGAAACATCTCAAGGATGATCAGTGGAAATAGGATGTACCTGAGCTCAATTCTAAATGTCATGACAAAGACTGAATACTTGCATCAGATATTTGTTAATTTTTAATACATTTGCAAATTGTCATTATGGGGTACTAGACTGGAGCTCGACCCAACACCCGTGGCCTCATTTACACCTTATTCGAGGTAGTTGAAAAGAAGGTTTTTGGCTCATGATCATTGGAATAGATAGTTTGACTCATTAATATAATTCTATTAATAGATTGAGATAAAGAACAACAGAGTCTTTTCACATAAACTGAGTCGATTAAGCAAAGAGTCTTGTGGAAAAAATTATAATAGGAAAATTATAGCCATAATAAATCATAATACTTTGATACTTAAGTACATTTGAAAGCAAACACTTATGCTTTTACTCAAGAGCACTTTTACTGGAGTAATATTTGACGGAGTGAATCTCTACTTTAAAACAACGAAATAACTTGAATACTTCATCCACCGCTGCATAATACCAGCTGTCACATACAGATGGAGTCGCCGGTACATTAAACTTGATCTAAATGTAGTATTAAACTTTAAGTATTTTTTATTTTTTTTCGGATACAGTGATTCGGGATTGTATTTATATTGTATGTATGTATATTGTTTTCTGCGCAGATTCTGCTCCTGTATCCTGCAAGTGGCTCCCAGGAGAGTCCTGGAGTTTTCCAAAGTCGTCTCAAATCTACCGAGGCGGACGAGAAAAACCTCTTTATACCAGATGCTTTTATAAAAGAAATCTAAGCACAGTTACGGAGTAAAATTTATGCAAGACGCATCTTTTGGTCAAAAGAGTTTGTTGTTCAGTATAACGGGATGAGGAATTTACGGCTGTGTGTTCTCGATGTAAACCCTTGATGTTCTCGGTGTACTTTACTGCTCTGATGGGGTCAAGACGCACCCCTGTGTCTCTCATTAAGACTTTTATTCTTCGAAGGGATGGTGTGTGTGAAGGCTGGACCTGTAAAAACTGTGCTTCATAGACAGCTGGACTAGAACAGGTGCGTTATATGCCTATTTCGAACAGGTTTAAACTCTTGGGTTCTTCACGTCAATGCAACTATTCCATTAAGGAAGTGAAAGACATTTCCCAAATCTAAAGATGAATGTAAAGTGGAAGTCAGCTATAAAAAAAAAATACAAAAAATAAAAACAGGCTTAATTGAGAGGATTCTGGGCCTGAGTGTGACCTACCTCTTGTTCCGAGAGGCCGTCTATGATTTCGGAGATCTCGTGCTCGCTCCTCGCGATGGTAGCGGACAGCCCCGTCCCTCTCTGTCCCACCCTGAAAGACAAGCAGATGGAAGATGAGAGAGCGAGAAAATAATCCGGCGAACACTGCATGAGAAAAGATATTGCTCTATTGTACTCTTTTCTGTAGAGCACCGAGAAGCATGTCTCCCGGGGGAGGTTTTTAACCGAGACCTCTTGAGTAAAAACATCTCCCCGATAGTCAGTTATTCTCCTGCCAGTGACTTTACTGTGGCGCCCAAAACTAAGGCGAACCGCCGCTCCATTTTAGGCTTCAGCTAAAAAAATATATTTATTTTAAGCGTTCGGCTTCGCTGGGGCTTTTACTTCCCCAACTTTCGTCCGGAAGCTACTCTAACGAAACAAACCTTTACAGAAACCAGTAGGAGAGACCGCTGATTCTCTGAACAATGGGTGCGCAGGTAAACGAGAGTACCTGCAGGACAGAGGTCGGAGTCTGAATGGGCGGAAATAAAGCCCCCCGTGGAGAAAATAAACAGCTCAGAGCCAGGAAGAGCTGCTAAACCGATGCCAGAGGTCAAGTGCAGAAAAACGTCTTTGTTTGATGAATGAGCAGGGAGGTTCTGAAGAGGAGAAATGTTTTGTATTTGCAGATGCAAAAAATGTAAGCGGTTTAACAAGAGGGAACTTTTTAACCATTGGAACGAGGCGCTGTGGAGAGTTCAGGTTACGTGTGCAGAAATCTAAAATCAACTATATGCATTTAGACAAAATAAATAAATACAACTGAACTGTCAATGTATTTCTAATTACTGGAAAATATTAAATAACCACCACTGTGCTCAGTTCAGGGAAGTCTGACCACGTCTGTACCAGGAAGTACAACAGACATGACCTCTGGCCGGCTCCTGGCCCGTTTTGTTATTTTAGCCGAGTTACATCACAGCCGCAGCTACGCGGTGCGCGTGCGCGTACCGTCTCCTAGGACACTGCGTGTCCGCAAAACAAGTTTCCAGGCCCAGCCTATTTCCAAATTTCCTGGAAGGGAAGTGTTCAGGGAATGCTGGGAATTCAGGACGAGTGTAGTGGTGCTGGGCTGACCTTTGGAAGCGCTCCTGCTGCTCGCGCTGCTTGCGGATCTCGGGAAATTGGCGCTCGTAGTACTCGCGCGTGCGACTCTCCTTGGCCTTGCGCCGCGGGTTGTTCTCCATCCGCTCCACCTTCTTCTCCCACGCCTCCATCAGCTGGTCGTAGCGCTGGCAGATTTTCTGTTCCTAACAAACACACACGCACGTGCAATATTTCAGCCCTCTTTCCTATACATAAACACTAGAGATGGTAAAAGTAAAGGAGGAGTTGCATCACGGTGCATTGTTTTGTTTTTTTGCATTTGTTTAAAAAATGATTTAGTAATATATATTTATTAATAGATGTGCTACGCCTTTATCATTGAACAATAATTTTTTTTTATGTAGATTGATTTCTCCTCGCTAAACAATTACTGGAGCGCATTCTGTCAGCAATTACTATGCAAATATGACGTATCACGAAACTACGGAGAATGAGGCTTGTCCTGAGAGTCACATAGAATACAGATCAACATGGCAGAGGTAGAGCTACATCTTCCTAAAGACAGAACAGTAAAAGAGATCGTCTGGATTTATTTATTTGTTTTGCTTTACCAAAGGCCTGTTTGTGAAAACGCCATTTGTTAGATGTCAGAAGACACTTAAGTAAATGTACTACTTGCTGTCGGTCTGCTGAAAAAATTCAATTACGAATCCATATAATGTGGTAATTACCTTCGTTTACATCGCGGTATTAAAGCGTCAATCGTCCATTGCAATCAAATTTATGTCACATACACATTCATAGAGTTAATGTTTGTTACGACTGTCCAACATGTAAATGAAAAATTTTAAAATAATAATAAAATAATCGAAGTACAAACTTTAACAAAAGTTTTAAAACAGGGATAAAAACAATCAACCAATAAGCATCTGTAGCTCTGTTCTAAATGTACCTTAAATTAGTACTTTTAAGTTTTTATTCTCTAATCAGCACGGGCACAGACAAATATTGATGCTTTATGCAAATGTGTATTTATTATTAGTGAACCCAAACTCAACGTAGAACATGAAAACAAAATATTCATGTAAATGTTTTAAAGTAATTATGGTGTTTTAAATCGGGTAAATCTTTAGGACACCACACGGAACATTCGCTACGTTTCCACACGGATGCTTTTAACTGCCGGATGTGCGCATCATGGTGGATTTTGGTGCTTAATTGGAGACTTGCCGCTTTAGTGAAACAAATGTTTAGTGACAATTTTTTTTTTTTCCGCTGACGTTTATTATTGTTTTTATATTTAATTTATATATCCAAGTAAAGAAAGGACACACACACACACACACACACACAAATGTGTGGTGCGTTGAAGGTTTTAATTTTGCGATTTTATATGCATTTATTTATATCTTTAATAAAAATTATAAAAGGAAACGTGCGCTTCATTGATCGCATGTTAATAGAATTAGTGTGTTAAAAAGAGTTAGTGTTAACATTATTAATGCGTTAATTTTTTTTTTTTAATATACACACACACACATATATACACACACATACAAACACATATATACGCATGAGCGATAACAACGACCGCCGTGAATCAACATATACCACCAATAACGGACAGTGAGAGTGTGGAAGTTTAGATAGGAGCTGGTGATGATGATAAACAAGCACATGTACATGACCGTTTATATTCTATATAATCCTGGATACTATCGAACACCTGGCTTTGTGAGTGCAGTAAAAAAGGGGTCAAGCAGGAATTCAGTGCAACCGACACGCCACTATAACCTTCCTCTCCGGCTTTCGGCAGACCTTCAGATCAAATCATTTTCACGACCAAAAAAAGATTTAAAAACCTTCGCTTTATCTCTACTCAGACGGTTTATTCGTCTCATGAACACGACTTTTGATTTCGACAATATTCATATTGAATGAAGGTATGAGGGGAGGAAAAAAAAGGTTCAAACAGCAGGCTCAATGGCTGAAAATGAGAATGTGGCTTTAAATAGACGCATGGTGAAGCACCGGGTCGACAAGGGATCCAAAAATGTCTCGCCACTATGGAACAACTTGCACTATACCTTTCTCTCACTCACACACACACACACAGACACACACACAGACACACAGTGAGAACCCTGCCACAGCCAAATGACTTCCACATGTGGTCTAGAGAGTATATTTAGCGCCTGTGCTTGGAGCTTGAGCGTTCTGTAATGTGCGAGACAGAGGTTGAAACCGTAGCCGATTACATTACACCAGGATTAAGACTCGCATCTATGCGTGGTGCTCAGAAATCCGGCGAAATAACACACGCAACACGCGCCGAGAGAAAAAAAAAAAAGATTGCTGTACAAAGGTAGCAGCCACGGCATCATCAGCATCGAGAAGTGTGTTTGACCTTCTCAAAGTACAAACGAGTGCACGGGCACACACACACACACACACACACACACACACACCACACACACTTACCCTCTGTTTGCGCGCGTGGTTCCTCCTCTTAAAAAACAGAATCAGCTTCTTCCTCATCACTTGATTTCTATGGAGAAAAGAACAAGAAACATCCTCACACTGACTTGTCTGTGCAAACCCCAGACACAAAAGCAGAAATCGCCATAGCAACATATATAAACCGACAACTACGACTAATACTTTTAAAACTTTGATCAAATTCACTTAATTCAAAGGGATATTATAAAGAAAGTTCCATAGAGGACATGAGGCACTTCAATGAGGCAGTGACATCACTTCCTGTTCAAAGGGTATCTTTCCTAATAAACACTAAAAGGAAAGAAAAAACCCTCAAGATACTTATGACCCTCGTCCAAGTAAGGCTTCCTTTCTTCTTCGACTAATATTTGACCGGATAACTACAACTAAATATTTGTTTAACGATGTGATTATGCAGCAATGGCTTGATGCCACTGTGCACGCACAAACACACATGCACACACACTTGTATACAAGAATGAGTGCACTGATAGAATGACTAAGATTAAAGTCTAAACAAGGAAGAGCCATAACTTTCTGGGAAAAAGGGCCATGTGAGTAACAATTAGGGCAAATGTTTTCATAAATCTAAACTAAACTAAAACTACTTCCTGCTGTGTTTAAAAAAATGTATCTGCTTTTAGTGACACCCCCAAAACCGTTGTTGTTTACTGATTTACACGTCTCGTTCACGTGAACACATGACCTGTTTTGTGTAGTTATAAAATAACTTAAAAAGCGATATCGGCAGATCGTTTAAATTAATGCGCGAGTGTTTAAAAAAAAAAGAGCAATTAATATGCGAGCCGTGATCCCGATTGACTGCGAACCATTGCACCTCTACTCGATATCACAGTCACTTTCCCATATTGAAACCTATCTTAGCTAAAATTCAGCTGATATTCATATCCATCTGATTTCTTAAAAAAAAAAAAAAAAAAAACATCTGCACAAAAACGTAGCGCTCGCATGAATATCACATAGGAAACGACAGGAAAATACGAAATACAACCTTACACTCCGAATAAAAATACGATCTTTGTATAGAACCATTTCTAGCTGAATATTTCTGATCTATTCAATTCGTTACAGAATTGCCCTCGATTCATTCATTCATCGATATCCAATCCATTTGTGTGTCAGATCAGTGGCATCTCTAATGACATCCAAAAAAATGATCTCTTACACTAATGCAGCTCAGTCCTACTGTTATGTTCTGTACTGTTAGTGTCATTTTTCATTGTTACTGTATGTCTCGTCCTATAAAAAAAGGAATTCCAGACAATTCCACATATCGAGGGAGTGAATAAATAAAGGAATTGAAGGAATAAATTAATTTATGAATAAATAAATATCTTGGGTTTGTTAAACGCAGATATTGTTTGAAGTATGCTAAAATAAGTAGAACATTTAAGATAAACCTTTATTCGTCTCACAGTGAGGAAATTTCTTAAGTAGAACGAATCTAAAATCTTTAAAAATAATAACAAAAAAATCCAAAATATATAAATGCTCCTACAAACTATCTATAGGTGGATTCAATTAAATTCATTTGCCGCTTTCAACAATGGACACTGTCTCAAAGCAGCTTTACACAGATAATTTGGTAAGAAAGAATGAATGAATGAATGAATGTTCTTTATAAGTGTAGGCTTATTCCTAATGAGCAAACGGGTGGCGACTGTAGTTTATAGTTTAATTTATCTTTATATATTTTGAGAACTTTTATTTATTTATATATTTATACATTTATACATTTATTTATATATATATATATATATATATATATATATATATATATATATATATATATATATACACACACACACACACACACACACACACACACACACACACACACACACACACACACACAGTGGGTACAGAAAGTATTCAGACCGCCTTAAATTTTTCACTCTTTGTTATATTGCAGCCATTTGCTAAAATCATTTAAGTTCATTCTTCTTCCTCATGAATGTACACATAGCACCCCATACTGACAGAAAAACACAGAATTGTTGACATTGTTGCAGATTTATTAAAAAAGAAAAACTGAAATATCACTTGGTCCTAAGTATTCAGACCCTTTGCTGTGACACTCATTTAACTCAGGTGCTCTCCATTTCTTCTAATCATCCTTGAAATGGTTCTACACCTTCATTTGAGTCCAGCTGTGTTTGATTATACTGATTGGACTTGATTAGGAAAGCCACACACCTGTCTATATAAGACCTTCCAGATCACAATGCATGTCAGAGCAAATGAGAATCATGAGGTCAAAGGAACTGCCTGAAGAGCTCAGAGACAGAATTGTGGCAAGGCACAGATTTCTGCTGCACTTAAGGTTCCTAAGAGCACAGTGGCCTCTATAATCCTCAAATGGAAGACGTTTGGGACGACCAGAACCCTTCCTAGAGCTGGCCGTCCGGCCAAACTGAGCTATCGGGGGAGAAGAGCCTTGGTGAGAGAGGTAAAGAAGAACCCAAAGATCACTGTGGCTGAGCTCCAGAGATGCAGTCAGGAGATGAATCTGTGACATTTTTCACAATATTTCAGTTTACCAACACCAATAAAGCTTTAGTGAATAAGTAGAGCACCGATTCAAATGTTTGATTAGTGAAGTCAATACAACAAATATATATTCCTAATGAGCAAACGGGTGGCGACTGTAGTTTATATATATATATATATATATAAACAAACTACAGTCGCCACCCGTTTGCTCATTAGGAATATATATTTGTTGTATTGACTTCACTAATCAAACATTTGAATCGGTGCTCTACTTATTCACTAAAGCTTTATTGGTGTTGGTAAACTGAAATATTGTGAAAAATGTCCTAATACCAAATGCCCAGTTCTCAGACTGACCTGACGATAAGATTCCAGACAACCTGACCTTGAACTTGTGTAACTTGTGAACAACTGGTGTATGCGTGCTCATGTATACACACACCAAACAAGGACACACTGTACTCCTATTCGCTCTTCATAAGAACCCAGTCAGCATGTTTTCAGTCATACAGTATAACATTTGTCGAGGTCCTGCATCTCTGACACTAAAATAACCATCGTGATTGATTTAAATACATTTTTCACTGCAAACTACCAAATTATTTTCAATTATAACATCATTATTTCGGATAATTAGAAAAAAAACAGTAACTTGAGAATTAGAAGAAAAAACAAAGCAAAGGCGCTTTATAAATGAGTCAATAATCGGGTAGATACAGCGCTTTTGACGCGACGACATCCGCAGTCACGTCTCGCTTTTTATCGGCTAACGGTGTTGGGTTGATCCAAGCTACTGCCTACTTTTGCAAATATTTAGTCAAGAAAGGAATAAATACTCACGTCTTAATGTTGTCGTGGTACACTTTAGTATCTGACGGCTGGTTATACAGAGGCTGGTGAAAGACACACACACACACACACACACACACACACACACACACACACACACACACGGGGGAAACGACAGTTAATCATTAGCATTTAAAGAAGAAAACTGTGCAGGTTCAGGAGTACTGAACACTGAACGCTTAGAACAATTCAAGCAAACTGTGGCAGTGGACATACCACACTCACCAGCTCTACTTTAGGGCCAAGTCCTTCAAAGATCTTGTGGGCCTCCTCTGCTTTTTTCTAAAAAGAAGAAAATAAAGCAATGTTTATCTGGGATATTCAGCTGAATTACAACTTCAATCCCTATTCAAACCATCCGATGTGCCACGACGTGAATCACGCAACGGCGCGCTCGGTGTTCGCTTTATTGTCTTTTACATGACGAAAAACGATTCGTCTCAAATGAGTGATGCGTTCATTTTTTGCCTGAGCAAAGCATCGTGAAATATCTGTAGGTTATATACAGGAAACAGAATTGAGTAGTTTACTCTCTCAACTCTTCAATAAATCTTTTTTTTTTTCTTTTTTTTCGGTGGAATCCTGACGCTATTGTTACAGTAATTATGGGGGTCATGCATTAAAAGAACTAACAGCACGGAGCAAAAGAAATGAGAGGTGAGCTACTCATTCTGTTGTTCTCGTTTTAATCATTCTATCATAATTTGCCGTTTGCATCGTCGTCATATTTTCATTATTGAAACTATAGTCAAAGTGTATGTATGTATGTACTGCACATGACCAAACCATCTCAATCTCGCCTCCCTCACCTTGTCTCCAAAACGTCCTACATTCTCCATCAATCGTACTCCACATCAATAATCTCTCAATCAACCTCTATTTTAATCTCCAGAATGCTTTCTGTCAATCTACTAGCTATCCATTTATCATCTTTTTCCACCTTTCCAATTATCAATCCATCAATACACCCACCTGTCCGTATATTCGTCAACACATTTAACTACGTTTCTCTTCAAATCTATCTAACTATAGATCAATCCATCCAGCCCTGTGTCATGCATACGAGCTGGTATCAAAAACGTTTTGAGACGAGTTCTGTTTACATGAAAATACTTTCCTATATCTGCTTTTACACACAGTCTCCTTGCACAGCAGTACAGTGCTCTCAGTTCTGGACACTTCTGGAATGTGTCCTAGAAGTCTTCTTTTTTTGAAAACGTGTCAAGCATCTTCTGCGATTCGCACTGGATCTCCGTAATCGTGTCAAACCGGCGACCTTTGAGACGGATCTTCATCTACTGGAAGAAGGTGAAGTCTGCAGGAGCCAAAATCTAGCGAGTAGGTTTGGTAAGATTGCGTCATTCCGGCGAGAAACTCGCGTGAGAGCTCGGTGACAGGGAGCGCACGCGCTCAGAACAGCATACAGTGTAACGTACGTGGCAGAACAGGGCCGAATGCACAGCTTCCGACGTACACAGGACGATGTCTTTTGGCACACTGACTTATGAAGGTGCTCCCTGTGACTGTGCATGCAGCCTTGTACTGCCATCTGTTGGTGTGTTACAAAACTAGTCTCCAAACCTTTTGATACCACCTCGTACACCTATGCATCAATTCCTCTACCCACCCATCAATCACACACATTTCTAGATAGGGTTGCAAAATTTGGGGAATTTTGAGGACTGGAAAATTGTCATAGGAATTAACAATGTATATATGGGAATTTACAGGAATTCATTAGAATAAACTGGGAATTCATAAAGTTGCAGGTAAAAATAGGGAATTAAATAAAGTTAAAAAAAAATTTTTAAAAAGGTGAATAATTTTGGTTACAACAACCAGATTAAATACAATTTCGTTTGAATTTCTACCCTGCACATGGCACACAGCACAATTACTGCAGGGTAACTGAGGCCACGCCCCCTTCACACACTCTGCATACGTTCATAACACAATACGCATTATTTATACATCCTGCACAAGAAATAATGTCAGAAAATTTCCATTTTGGCGATTATTCACTTACATTTCTGTAAGATTTCTGTAATTCATGTTTAAAACTTCCTTGTGCAACAAAATTATACTAACAATTCAATCAGACACAAAATGCAGCTTTTTTTTAATCAATATTGGTTTGCATGCATGTCAACTTATGACCAAACAAAATGTTTATATTTATGTTTGCATATGATACAGTTGTTAAAGATTTCCCCAATTCCTAGTAAATTTCTAACTTGGATTATTTCCAAAATTCGTCAGATGAAGGTCACATAGAAAGCTTCTGAAAATGTACCGGAAAATTTCCGCCGCTTTGCAACCTTAATCCGAGATAAAAAAAAAAAAAATTAAAAAAAGACATATATATATATATATATATATATATATATATATATATATATATATATATATATATATATATATATATATAAATCCTCTTATTTTTTCCTCTATTTTTTTTTTTAGTGTTTGGTGGGAAAAGAGGTCAATTTCTTGTTTAAGTGTCACAGCAAGATCACATGATGAAGATATGATCAAAGCATGTGTAACGGTTAAGATGCTTTTGATGAAACCTTGATCCTGTGTGTGTGTGTTTAAACAGGGGCATTGCGAGATAACAGTAAGATCCGTAATAATGTAAAATAATAAGAATAAACAATAAGCATACACCATTAAAAAAAACTATTAAAAAGCGCGGTCTATTAAATTATTATAACGATTATTACACTATTAAAAACTTTAGCTCAGAGTCAAAGTCTTCTCCCCGCATGACATTTGATAAACCGGTCAGTGCGCGATGCTTCGCCTTCCTTACCTATCGGATATCTGTTTCACATGCAAACGAGAAGAACAATGGGTTAGGAGTTCGGGTTTGTGATGTTTCTAGGCCACCCGTTTTTTAATTGTACGAACAACGCAGTGTTTGTTGGTTTCCCCACCCAATAACAGAGCAGTACAAAATGTATTCCTGCTGTCTGTCTTATTAACCAGACACCAGACCGAGGCCCTGCTTGCTTCAACAAACAGTCCATGACACGGAATTTCAACACGTGCACACGCATGCGCGCACACACACAAACTCGTTTGCAGCAGAGTAAATCTGAAAGGAGGAAATTTAAAATAAAAACCACAAGTCTGTGTTTGCATACACTGCATAAAAAAAAAAAAAAAAGGATGCCCTGTGTGCCAGGGAAGTAATGAACAATGAGCGTGAGTGTGTGTGTGTGAGAGAAAGAGAGAGAGAGAGAGAGAGAGAGAGAGAGAGAGAGAGAGAGAGAGAGAGGGAATATTATTGCAGGAACAGTGTAGCATGACCTCCAGTGTGACTGATGCATCACATAGTGAGCAGCAACAGCTGTTTAAATATGAAGTTAGAGACTCCAGAGGAAGAAAAAAAAAAAAAAAGGAAAAAGGTTTTTAAGGAACCTGGCAGGACGTAGCAGCTACTGCGGACTATACGACGAGGGTTTGTGCGCCATCGTTTTAATTCAAGCAGTAAAAATAGGTCCAGGGCCGGGGAGCAAGGCTTATTTTAAATGTGGATTTCCTGCTCTGGTAGCCAAGACCCGATGAACTATAGTAACCCTCCAGTACAACAACACATACCTGGTAAATGAGAAGTGTGTTTCGGGTGTCGAAAGAGGAGCAGAAATATAAGCCGTGGCGTGCGGTTGGAAGTGCTGATGGTAATGAAACTATTCGACGCTCATACACGGGCGTTTATGTACACACGAGTCTTGTGACAGGTTTAGCGATTGCGGTTTCACAACAGCCATGACATGATCGTATAGTTTCTCAACCCGGTGGCTAGTCTGTTACTGACTGTAAATCATGTGCACTCTGGTCAGCTAACATATTTCCCGGTTGCTAAGCGACAGTGTTTCCACGTCTTCCCCACTTCATGTCCATTGATTGGTCAAAAGCTGTGGATTCATTTATAATATATATAATTTTTTATTTATATTAATAAACTCACACAAACTGAATAGTTCAGTATTGAACTAACAAACTGAAAAGTAGTATTGTTATAAAATACAAGTGGTCAACTGCTTCAACCATCCTCTCCTTTCATGCTCTTGTATTCTTTCTTTTTTTTCCCCCATCTATCTCTCCTTCTGTTTACCTGTCTGCCTTTGTCTTTTTTCCTACTCCTTAATCCTCCCCCTTATTCGATCCATCCTTCTCTATGTCCATCTGTCTTTGTCTTTTTTTTTTCTTTCTTATTTTTTCCGCTCCTTGTTTTTTCCGTTTATTCCGTGTTTCTTCTTTCTTACCTTCCTTCCATCCACCAAGGTTTATATTAATAAACTCGCACAAACCAACTTGCTTCATAGACGCTTTATTATTATTATTGTTATAAGGGACAACTGGTCAACTGCTTCATCCATCCTGCAACATGAGCTCTTGTTTTTTTTTTTTTTTCTCCCATCATGCTCTTGTTAGATGTAATCCCCAGTAGTGAGGCCCTTAGGAAAGGAATTTACTGTCTATGTGGAGTTCAGCCAACTCTGCTGGGCCCTCAGCCTTTATCGCTCCTTGTGTAGTTATACCGTTCCCTCATAATGCTTTGCAGAATGATTAAAGGCCTGCGCATGCCCCTATACAGACCCAGGTGCTCTTTATTGTCAACCACACTGCACGCACACACAGCTACATATGAAACAAGTCTGGACCGCGGTTTCCTTCCATTCGCATCACTTGGTAAAAGCTTTAGAGAATAAGTGCCTGTGATGGAACTGTCCTACAGCAAAACCTGAACAGCCTCCAGTGAATGACCAGTGGTACCATGTCTCGTACCCGGTTTTCGTCATAGATGATCTGGACGATGCTGCGGTGTTTGTGTTCCACGGGGGGAGGAGACACTGGCTTTTCCGGCTCCACTGGCTTTGCTGCTTCCTCCTCCAGTTGTTGCTGTAAGACATCAAACAGTCAGGAGAACAGTTCAACGAGGCAGGAGCAGTTTGCCAATTAAATAAATCGATTAATGCACGAGTCTGAATTTGCGTGAATTTTCTAATCCTGATTTTGGCTTCTATTTCTTGCTCTGTAGAAAGACAGCTTGGTGCAATCAGAAAGCATATCAGTACATTGTCATACACAGGAAATGAACTAGGGATGGGTGAGGTATTGAGATGTGCATGACGATGGTTAATGTATTTGCCACAAAACTGCCCCATATTCTAAGTGGAGATTACAAATAGTAGGTTTAAAGCAGCATGTCTCAATCCTGGTCCTGGATTTCCCCCCGTCCTACACATTCAGCTGTTTTCCCCAGCGGAGTTCAGTCACGTCAACTAGCAGAGAAGTTAAATCCGGCACGTTAGGAGCGGGGAAAACACAGCAATATGCAAGATTACAATTTTCTGCTTCCTGCCGAAGTAGCTAGAGAAATGTCTGTGTGACGATCGACAACCAACCTGCGGAGCAATAACGACATTACCTGCTGTGGGCCTCTCTTTTGCACAACAAACAAAACAGAGATGAAGAGCTTGGAGAGCAGGAAATAATTGGTCAACAGAGATTCATATGGACCTTTTAATGGAATGCGTGGAAAAGAACATCGGCTGTTTTTGCACCGGTGTTCGAGTTTTTTTTTGTTCAGCGCCGTTTACTGCTGCAAACTGTTTGGTGAATTTGTGCACTGATTTGCAGAACTGCTGAAATGTTATGTGTAACGTGTGTGTGTGTAGTCAGGATGTATTAATAGCTATTCTCACAAGTATATGACAAATGTGCAAAAGACAAATGTCCGTTAGAGAATGAAAGCAAGAATAAAAAAAAAAAAAAGATTTTTGCAGGTCACAAGTTTGCAGGGGACGGGGAGGTGAGAGAAGGAAGGAAGGAAGGAAGGAAGGAAGGAAGGAAGGAAGGAAGGAAGAAGAAAAAAAGAGACAAACAGATAAAGAAAGTCATGCAGAAAAAAAGAAAAACAAAGATAAACAAAGCAGACAGACAGATAAACAGTGGGGAGAGGGAAATAAAGATTGAAAAAAGACAGACAGACAGACAAAAAAGGATAGATAGATAGATAGATAGATAGATAGATAGATAGATAGATAGATAGATAGATAGATAGATAGATAGATAGATAGATAGATAGATAGATAGATAGATAGATAGATAGATAGATAGATAGATAGATAGATAAGCTAGGTGAAATAACTGCACAGGGAGATGAAGAGACAGCTGAAGGAAGGAGTCCCCCCCCTCCCACTAACACCAGTACATGAAAGTGAGTGGATTGAACCCCAGTCTCTCAGATATTCTACAGTGTGATTTACTCAGAAACAGCAGATGAATAACTGCTGTATATTATATGATGAAACAATAATCTATAAACTTGTAAAAAAGTGTATAAAGAGTTTTCTGGAGTGGGTGGGATCACTTGTGCATGATGTAACGATTGATGTTGATGTTTCCCATAAACTGACAACCCAAACTAAAACGGTTGGGAAACAAACTGAAGCCTTGGATCTGCTCACCTGCTTCTTCTTCAGTTTAAAGATCTGTTGCTCAACCTTGGCGATCTCACGGTCCACGCGGTCCATGCTCTGGATTAGCTCCTCTTTGGAGAGCTTGGAAGGAGACGCGTCCTGCTCGTCCCCCATGGCCTGAAGCCCTCCTCCTGGGGACGAGGCCTCCAGCTTCACACTGAACTGAGTTTCCTGGGGAACATGCACAGAGTTCAAATAAAGACGGTTTCTGAGACATGGAATTAAGCCTAATGTAAACGGAAATAAAATGGTACGGAAATAAATAACAATAATAAAATAAAACGGGATGCACGCAGACAGTCATGCTCCCAAGCCACTTATAACTAACCTCTGCTTTCATTGCAATTTGACAGTCAGCTCTTAGCGACAGATGCTGGAATAAACATGGGTAGATGTTCCCAGTAATGGGGTTTTTGCTATGGAACGTGCTGATTGATAAACCCTGCTTTCAGCATTTTGTTTTCAGTAGTTCGTCTGACGTTATAAGCAACACACAAGAAACACAAGACGCAAATTTACCAAAAAAATGCCAAATATCTAGTGAAGGCAAATGTTCCTGGTCAAACCACAAACAATCCTAGAGAGACATGCTTTTTTTAAGAAGAAAAATAAATAAATATAAACATGCCAATTAGATGATTTCCTCCTGATCTGGCAACGGGCGTTTGGTTTAAACCCAGAAAATCTTATAAAAAAAAAAAAACCCTCCCTGAACCAAACTGTAAACCATTTAACTCTTTTCTAGCCAACTTTTTTTTAACTGCTTCATACTAGTCATTAGTTTGAGCTCAATACAAAACCTGAAACGTATAAAAGCATGCTAATAACGTGTGTGTGTGTGTGTGTGTGTTTGTGTCGATGGGTCAATAAGGTTTGAATTGGAGCACTGCAGTGGCCGTAAGAGACACGCTACATGTGAAGCAGCTGCTCCTGGATCGTGTTGTGATGTGAATGTAAAGAGGTTTCACAGCGTGCTGCACCTTCTTGATCTCTCCCGCGGTTCTCAGGCCGTCCTGGATGGGGTGTGGTATCGGCAGGACGATGCTGGTGGGTTGGCCGCGGGCCAGGTGGGCTTCGGTGGTACCCTCGATGCGTGGACGCTTGGCGTCTGCGGCTTCGTGCTCCAGCTGGGCCGTGACTGTGTGGAACTGCTGCTCGTAGCCATGGCGGCGCTCCGGGGGCCTGCGCAACATGGACCAGCTTTAAATCAGAATAAAGGTTTGGTAGGGTTTTAAAATGTCCAGGAATTTTCAAAACGGAAACTTTCCATGAGAATTAATAGGAATTAGTGGGAATAAACTGAGAATTGACTAAATTGCAGGTTAGCCAAAAACAGGGGGGGGGGAAATGTTGCAGGATAATTTTGGATAAAACAACCAGATTTAAATAAATTTCAGTTGAATTTCTACCCTGAACATTCATCAATCACATGCGCACTGACTGCAGGCCTACAGGAATATTGAAGCCACAGTTTTGCAATTGAGTCCGAACATTACATTAATTCTAATAAGTTTTGATATTATTGGGTAAATATATTTCATCGATGGTATTACATTTTTACCAGCGAATACCAAAATGCATTTAGACAGCAGCCAGCCAGTAAATCAGATATGCTAAATGTAAGCTAGCACTAATTTATTGATAATATATGAGGTTAGCTATTAGTAGCTCTTTCTTCTACCTTTCTGCACGTCCATGATCATACAGAAGTACAGTACTGGTCAACAGATTGGACAAATTACTATTTCTAATGTTTTTGAAAGAAGTCTCTTATGCCCATATACTTTAATCAAAAATACAGAATAACACAGCCATATTATAAAATATATAAGAAATATCTATAATTGTTCTTTTTACATCTTACAATTAAATCAAAGTCAAATATATTATACAATTTCTTTTTAAATTGTATTTGTATTGCATCCATGTCAACTAATGACCAAACAAAATGTTTATGTAGAAATTTCCCAGTAAGTTTCCATCTTGGAATATTGACCAAATTTCCCAGATGAAGTGGCCATGGAAAGGTTCTGGCAATTTACCCGGAGTTTTCCGCCCCTTTGAAACCCAAAAGCGGAAGAAAATATTTCCACATGGTATTACATGGATATGTGTGTGTGTGTGTGTGTGTGTGTGTGTGTGTGTGTGTGTGTGTGTGTGTGTGAGACCTCTCTGTTCCAGGGTGGAATTCTGACAGCAATGAGGGTCGGCGACGCTGCTGCTGGTCCTGCAGGTGAGCATTGCGGTACTCTGGAATTGCAAACTCCTAGGTAGGCACAAGCACACACACACACACACACAATAAGCAGTCATCCCAAAAACAAATAACAAAACTGCTGTCCTGAGGGTGAGATAAAAAAAAATAAAAATCCCGCCCCACACACACAATTGGTTATTGATAATGGCCAGTTTGTTTGTTTATTGGGTTTTAAATGCCATGCCAACATCTGTGGTATTTTAATGGCAAGATCAAGGTGGGTATCGAGGAGACGTGACTCGACTTTTGACTACTGCAGAGTTCGGTGATTATATGGAGTCCTTCAGTTTAATGATCTCTAAGTATTTTATTATTTTCTTTGGTGATACATTCCGGAAGATTCCTTAATATGTACTTTGAGTAGAAAAGCTGTCTTTCTGTTTTCAAGGGTATTGCAGTGCGTATGTATTTTTTTTCTTTTGGTTATGTTTGTTTTACAGTAAAGACATGTTAAGGGGTTCTTCTCTCTTTAGCAGGGAAAGCATGTGTGGACATTGAGGAATCATAAATGAATGGTTTCAAAACATTGGTTTTGTCACTTTTCCGAGTTGTACGAGTTTATTGTTGGTTTGAGGTCTGATGGTGAAATTTTACATTCTGTGACAGAGCTTCTTAGTTGCTTGTTCATTGCCATACAGTCCCATGTGGCTTGGTATGCAGCAAAATATGATGTAGGGCAGGTGTCCCCAAACTACAGCCTGTCTCCCCCTATGAACGATGACAGGGCCATACTTTGAAAATGAAATGCTTTTACTAATATAATATCTGCATTTGATAATAAAAGGTCAGCTTTATTATAACTAAAAAATTATCTTAGAAACTATTGGCTATCAAAAATCCATACCGATAGTTTTTCCAGCTGTCGGTCCGCTGTCGTTCGAGAGCAGCCTCTAGAGGCGAATCCCTGACTCCACGTGCGGTTTGTTTTTACAAGACTGCGTGCTGCACGGAGATCATAATTATAATATATTTATTATTAATCATTAATTAATTAAATTTTTTTATTCATATATTCATTTCCTGTAGCACATGATTCAGTACTGTTGTTTTTTGTTTGTAATAAAGGTCAGTACCATTTTACATGACGGGTTGTGTTTGTTTTTAATCCAGTATCCATTTTAAAAACTATGGGTTGATTAATCGGTTAGCGGCAAGTACTGTCCAACTTAGCTATCAGTATAACTTAATTTATTTGTTAGATTCGCCCACTAACCATATGCGCATCTACATAAGTAAATGGTTTGATTTCAATAGCAATGAATATGAAAAATTCATTATGATAGTAATAATGCTTTTTTAATAGACTATGTATCTCTTGAAAAGTAACGCTCATTTGTCTGTATATAATAATAATCTTTCGGCTGCTCCCATTAGGAGTCGCCACAGCGGATCATCCGTCTCCATACCCCCCTGTCCTCTACATCTGCCTCTTTCAACCCAACTACCTGCATGTCTTCCCTCACCACATCCATAAACCTCCTCCTTGGCCTTCCTCTTTTCCTCATTCCTGGTGGCTCCATCCTCAGCATTCTTCTACCAATATAACTCATGTCCCTCCTCTGCACATGTCCAAACCATCGCAATCTCGCCTCCTTTACCTTGTCACCAAAACGTCCTAAATGGGCTGTCCCTCTAATATTGGGGGCATAATACATTTTATAATAATACATTGGGGGCATAATACATTTTATAATAATACATTGGGGGCATAATACATTTTAATTTATGAGAAAATCGTGCCCTTGATTGTTTTGCAATCATCAGGTACAACTGTTGAGGTGAAATGGATAAGAAGACATGCAAACGCTCCTGCTGACATCTCCATTAGTTTTCCATGATCAATCACCTACAGCAGGTTTATGAACCAACAGTCCAGTGTGGAAAATCAATGAAGCAGAACCAGACAACCTCAAAAGGGCTGAACCTCCGACATCAAAATCATTAGCTAAGCGAAAAGCCCATGCAAGTTGTTGGACGTCCTTGACTAGTAAAAACTCTCCTCGGTCTGCAACGCAGCACAGATCATAAACACGAGGCAGAGAAAACGCCTTCCTGTAAAAGTATCGTTCTTAGAACTCTAATCAAATTTTAGCAAATAAACTGCCAACGACCTTCAGGGCAAGCAGCCAAGTTTCGAAGCCAGCTTACACTTCTGACGTGGCTCCTGTGCCCTGCCTCGGTGGCTGCAAAGATTCGAGCAGGAGCCACTGCAGCACCACAAGCTCAAACTATTTTGTTTATTTTTCAGCACAAGTGCACGCCAATAACCGATCGAGACTTTCAACGCAGCTTAGAAGGAAAAACGAGAACCTGGTGATATTATAGCAATCCAAACACACAGGACACTCAAAGGCCAAACATTTCAGTTTCACATTTGGGAAGATTTCGAGGTCAAGCCTTTATCGAGTTCCCGCCGATTTCCCAATCGTGCTAAAGACCCTTGACCTAGAGACGGCTATTTCACAACGGCCGAGTTAGCAGAAGTAGAGCATTCTTCAGAAAAGCTCATGGGTGCAACAATCGTCACTTTGGACTTTACAAAGAAATGGTTACAAAGAGGACAGCGGTGAAAGGCCAAAACTCACACTCCAAAATGCGTATTTAACACTAGAGAGAGAAAGTGAGAGAGAATGCAATCGGGAGCACAGCTGGGGTCTGTTCAAGGCCATGTCTGTAACACTGAGGAATGTGAACCGATAACCACTCTGATTTCTAATGGAAAAGCCCTGATGCTTCTTAGATAGATAGATAGATTAGATAGATAGATAGATAGATAGATAGATAGATAGATAGATAGATAGATAGATAGATAGATAGATAGATAGATAGATAGATAGATAGATAGATAGATAGATAGATAGATAGATAGATAGATAGATAGAATAGATTAGAGAGAGAGAGAGAGAGAGAGAGAGAGAGAGAGAGAGAGAGAGAGAGAGAGAGAGAGAGAGAGAGAGAGAGAGAGAGAGAGAGAGAGAGAGAGAGATAGATAGATAGATAGATAGATAGATAGATAGATAGATAGATAGATAGATAGATAGATAGATAGATAGATAGATAGATAGATACAGACAGACAGACAGACAGACAGACAGACAGACAGACAGACAGAAACAGACAGACAGACAGACAGAAACAGACAGAAACAGACAGAAACAGACAGAAACAGACAGAAACAGACAGACAGACAGAAACAGACAGACAGACAGAAACAGACAGACAGACAGACAGATAGACAGATAGACAGATAGATACAGACAGACAGATACAGACAGACAGATACAGACAGACAGACAGATACAGACAGACAGACAGACAGACAGACAGACAGACAGACAGACAGACAGACAGACAGACAGACAGACAGACAGACAGACAGACAGACAGACAGATACAGATAGATAGAGACAGACAGATACAGATAGATAGAGACAGACAGACAGACAGATATATACAGACAGACAGACAGATACAGACAGATAGATAGATACAGACAGACAGACCAAGCTACCTTCGGTCACCATACAACGACTATTAAGAGACTTGAATAATGTGCAATCAAAACCACAATATCGCAGCTCATATCGTATTCGTACCGAATCGTTTTGGTACAGGACTTTCGGCACAATGCACACGTTCACTGAATGCAAGCCTTGTTTTAACGTGCGGAACATCGTTACAATCCAAGTTTCCACATGAACATATTAAATTTTGGAAAGCACATTCAGCGCAGGGTCATTACACGAGCCGTACCGGAAACACCGTTTGGACTGTGCGTTTTTAACAGCTTCAAGAATTTCTCTTAAAAGTAGAAATTTACGTAAATTCTGCATTTTGAGGGAGTGAATGACTGAATGAAGGATGCATTCATTTATGAATGAATAAATATCACGTACGTTTCTTAAATTCTTACACACACACACACACACACACACACACACACACACACACACACACACACCTGTATTACCCAAATGTGAGAGGAAATTAAATTGTTCCATTTATTTAATGCATTTTTTAATGTAATAAATTTTGTGATTTAATCAATATAATTAAAAAATTGCGTTAAATTGATTCATTAAATATAATGTAAAAATTCAGTTTTTTATTTAAAGCAAGCAGCCATTTTATTATAAATTGTTTAAAAGCTTGTCCGACTTGTGAATTTTGTGTACTGTCACACCTCTCGGCTCACAGTGTAAAAGCTAGCTCTGAGACTGTATTATTGCAACAAAGTATCCACCTTATAAAAAGTGAATCCTACACACGACCAGTCATATTCCTCCCGACAACCATCTAATGCACTCAGCATGGGATCTAAATGTGTGTGTCTCTAAACAAAAGCTCGCTTGATTATCTTAAATGTAAAGAGGGACATTTTATATGACAGATGTAGCGCTTGTGCTTTGACTTTTCAGGCCCAAGTCAGCTTTCAAATTACTCAAGAAATAAAAAAAATAACATACATTCAGAACTTTGTGCAATGCCTCAGCTATTTATCTAATAAATGATTTATATGCAGCATTATTAGTTAATAAAGACATCAGCTAGGCTTAACATGAACATCGTCCAATGATCTATTTAAAAAAAGAAAAAATTAAGAAAAAAAAGTAAGAAAAAAAAGCAGGCCATGAAGCAGGCTTTTTAGTTATGACTGCATTGGGGGGAAAAATAGGAATCAGGAACAATGACTTGGCAGCTGCTGTCCAACATCTGTCTCAGCAGATACCACATTCTCCAAACTTGCTGTACAAACGAAGGGCTTTGAACACAGGCGATATAATTCACAGACAAAATATTTGTATGGTGAAGTTTGAAATGAACACAATGCCTCACTAGTGCAATAAAAATCCCATCGTGACGAAAAACAGTGGGGTTTGTAGAAGAGGAAATTCGAGCCACGTCTTCATCTATCTCTGTATTTACAGAACGCCGTCCATTTGTTTCAACTGCAACTCAAAACGAGGCACTTTGCAGAAGAAGAAAAAAAAAATAGCAAGAAGACTTTTGAATAAAATAAAAGCTTTAAAATCAACAAATGTGTTTAATATACAAAAATACTTGCACAGGCAAAAGTATAATAATGATGGTATAAAATGAATATTACACACTCAAAGCCCCATAGGAGAAACCACTGCCTTTTTCAAGAAGATAAATCACTTGTTAGAAGTCTGTTATAATATAAAAGTACTAACGACGTATTCTCTCAAAAAGCATATGCGGCAAAATGTAAAGAAACGTTCAGCCTTTGGCTTTTTGGACTTTAAAAGTAAAAATTTCGGAACTGAAAATACTCCAGTGTAGATGTATAGTGTAAAAAAATTTTTTTAATAAAAACACAAGCAGCTACAGTTACATGTTTGAAAGACAAACGCATCTTTTCTTTTCTTATATGCAAACTAGGTCATTTACCAAACTAATATATATAAATATGCAGATGCTGCACTTTATTTTCATTAAACAATAACTGCTTTACATAATTAACATCTGGACAGTTAATTTCTCTACAGATTCAGCCTTTTATTCTTCACTAGTTGAAGAGTTCCTTCTGACTTTTGGATCCATTTCATCCCTAACCCTAACCCTAGGTGCAGCGACTGGGCAGGCCATTCCATTATAGCCAACACTCCTGCTGACTGTTAGCTCTCTATGTAGCTTGTGGTTTGGTGAAGTTGGGTCCAACGAGCCACAGGCCAGACAGAATTGCATGGTATTGCATGTTTGGGATGGTGGCCATGTCAGCTCAGTTTTTTTTCCACCTGGAATACGTCTCTAAGACGCCTCCCCATCCATGTTTGACTGTGGGTGTGAGGCAGTCTGCTAACATCATCTCTCCTGTTCTCCATCTTACACAAGTTCTTCTGTTGATGCCAAAATATGTCCAAATTGGACTCATTTATCCACAGAAGGTTCCTGCAGTCATTCACTGTCCAATTTTTGTGTGATTTTGCCTTTTACCCAGTTTGTTCCATATAAAAACAACAGGATTTAAGGGTTAAGGGCCTTGCTCAAGGGCCCCAATATAGGCAGCATGGCAATGCTAAGGATTGAACCCCTGACCCTTTGATCAGTACCCAAGAGCCTTAACCACTGAGCTGCTGCTACCTCCACCCAATGAAAAAGTAAAAGCAATGTCCACTAGATGGCATCTGCTGTGAGGTTTAGCGATTTCATGCAAGGTAGCATTTAAACCAACTGACGTTCGTTTCCTGCAGTTGCCGTGATCGTCATCATGAACTGCATCAAAAAGCCTCATTTGAAATTGGAACAAGATTCCACAAAGAGGAAAATCCTAAACGCTGGTATTCGAAACCTTTTTAGAATAAAATTGGGTATGGTTACTGGTAAAAGATAATATCGCGTATGTATACGATTTGAGACACGTCAGTCTGGGTTTTAATTCGGGGACACGTAATGCTATGCGTCCACTATTCCCAATAATCTGCATGTACGTGAGTGTTTCTGAGAACGTGACCAGGTGACGTACCAAATGAACAGAATATGTGAGATGGTGGAGACGTAGTGAACAACTAGAAGAAGTCAGCATTTAATGTGGTAGAACCGATTTCTCATCCTTACTGAGTTTTATTGGATCAGGCCTGAATGGAATTAAATGTAGGGTTGCAAAATTCGAGGAATTTTCAAGACTGGAAACTTTCCATGGGAATGAATGGAAACTAACAGAAATAAACAGGGAATTTACAAAATTGCAGGTTAGGGAATAACAGGCAACTAAACTGTAGTTGGGAAACTTAAAGGATAATTTTTGTTAAAACAACCAGGTTTAATGCCATTTCAGTTGAATTTCTACCCTGAACATTCAACAATCACATGCACACAGCACACTTACTGCATGCCCACTGAGGCCACGCCCCCTACATGCACTGTGCATTCGTTTATAACACAACACGCATCATTTCTTACAACCTGCACACAAAATGTCAAGTATTCACATAAATTACATATATTTATGTTTAAAACAATTGTGTGCCTTGTGTAAGCTATTGTGCAACAACGTTATACTTACAAAATTCAAAAATTCTTTAAAATCTGTATTCGTTTGCATGCATGTCAGCTTTACAAAATTTTTAAATTTAGGTTTGTACATGATACAGTTTAGATAAATACATTCCTATGAATTCCCATTCATTCCTGGTAAGTTTCCAACTTGGAATATTTCCCCAAATGAAGTTCCCAGGGAAAGGTTCTGAAAATTTAGTGGAAGTTTGCCACGCTTTTACAACCTTAAAATCTCCACGCAGCATCGGAATGGCAGGACTTACCTGTGGATGGCGTGAAGAACTGTACGCGTACTGGACTGAGTGGGTGGTATAGCGGCTCTGCTCGCTGCTGAAGCTCCCCTGACTGGGGGGAAAGCCCGAGCTTGACATTGCTGCTGTTGATGATGATTCTGAAGACGAAGGCTCGAACGGAGACCTGGAGCCTTAAGGCACGAAGGCTCCCTTACGGGCTCGACGCCGACATGGCTGCAGTGCCAGAGCACCTGAAAATAAAGCGGGAAGAGGAACAGCACTGTATTAGAACATTAGAAACCTGCTTTGTTCAAAACACATCTTCAATTTTAGCTCCGTTCCGAATTCAGCTTTTTTTACACCCGTGATTTTAACGACCAGCTGCGTTGGGAGAAGGGTTGCCAGATCTGACCACAGTCACCAGATATAAATCGAACCACAAGAGAAGAGGCAGATCGCTCTTTTCCCATAGTATTACTCCACCCTTTGACGCAGCAGTTCGAAACAATATGATTGACAATATGCTAAAACACTGCACAGTTGACAAAACTCGAGATTTCACGTTGGTACCTGCTGTAAAAACACTAAAAAGAAAAAAAAGTATTCTGAGATCATATTATACGATCGTATTTCACAGCCCGAACTGAGTCTCGGTATTAGTATTCGCACAACTGCTTGTGTTAGTTGTGTGTGTGTGTGTGTGTGTGTGTGTGTGTGTGTGTGTGTGTGTGTGTGTGTGTTTTAGCTCTCTGTTTAAACTACATCTTGCACTTAAAGGAAACAGACTTGCTTTTTCAGATTGCTCTGGTCTCAACGCGTGTTCGTATTCATTAATGAACAATTGAAATTGGAAGTCTATAAATCCGTCCATCCTGATCTTCCTCTCAATCAGCATATCACCATTTTTTAGGCACAATTGCTAAATACCTATTCATTCTTTTTACGTTACACAGAAACCATTCACAGAAACCTCCACATCCTGTGTCATGCGTCACAGACCGAAACACAAACGGTGCACCTGGTGAAGAGAGAGAATGTACAAGTGACAGAATGCTGTGAAGCCAGATATGGAGGAGGAAAAAAAACAAAACAAAGAGCAGAGTTTGGTTTGGGGGGGTCGAAGATTCAAGAAAGACACTACGTCCTGAGAAAGCACGGAGGCTTTGTTAAGAAAGCAAACATAAGAACCCATCTACTGCACTGATGTCATCGAGTCGGCCAGGAATCTAATAACGCCGTATCTCCACCGTTTCGGGTTTTAACATTTGGACATGGTTTCTTGACACTTGACTGGGGGCGTTCAGGGATTTCGTCTTCGGACACAATCCTGACTTGCGAATACGTTCCCTGAACGTTGTGCCGAACCGCACGACTCCCGAGATACCCACAAAGCATATATATATATTACAGGGCACGAATACGAGGCTTAAAAAAAAAAGGAGCATTTTTATGCAGCGTAAGCTCGCACCGTTCCCTCTCGCTGTCAAGTTTCGTATCTCGTTATCTAGCACCTTGCGGGGAGAGGGGGGTGTGTGAAATCCTTCCTCTTTCTGGATGCAAAGGCTGAAGTGCAGTTCTTCTCGGTGACCGCATGCGCGCTTCACCATTACAGCAGTGGTTAGAAGATTACAAGTGTTTATGCTGCAGTCTGGGATCAGCACAAGAGCATGAAGCGGCTAATGTTTGCGCAGGGTTTAGTCTGGGTGGGATCGATTCTGAGGCGTTTATCCTCCTAGTGTGGTTCATTTGGGGGGAAAAAAATTTAATTGCCGTGATCGTGCTCGGGGGTGTGTCAGACATCCGGTCTGAAATGGCCTTCACAATAGTGGCTTCTTTATATGATTCCCAGCTTCAAACGAACTGCTTTCGAAGGCTTCCAGCTTCCCAACTGCAACCAATTACTAGTAGGGTACCTAGCAAAACAGCAGAGTAATAGCAGGCCTTATTCGTGGAGGATAAGTATATCGGGTAGACAAAAGAAAAAAGTCATTCAGGCTTCTTTAATAAAAAATAAAAAAGGAGGGAAAATGACCAGTCCAGATTAATAAAATCGGGGCGTACCTGTAAAATAGAAGACCACTTGTAAGTTAATCATACAAGATCGCACTAATGACCGCAACTAAAAAAACCGAGGTACGGTCAGAACCAGAAATTTTGTGTGCCATTAAGTCAAGAAGCTTTTATTGACATTTCTACCAGACAGACAGACAGACAGAGTTGTAAAATGAGAACGTTCGTCCAGAACCCGGGTGCTACATAAACAACATAAAGCTAGACAACAGAACACGGAGCTCAGAACTAAAGTAAGTGTCCTCGCCACATAAAGTGCATCGTGTACAACCGAGTGCAAACAGTGGGGACAAAAAACTAACAATAGAAACACACAATAGCAAATTACATGCCCCATAGTTCTTAAAATGACTAGGATATCCCAAAATCCTGAGCTCTTCTCGTGTGCTACATAAGCAAAATCTTCATGTAAACCCAACATGCAACACCAGCTGAGCTCACGTACTCATGCCATTTGCATAAAATCTAATCACTAGTGTAACAGGCTATACCTGGCACGCATCCTACAGCAGGCTAGAAAGCCATCATACAAGAGCAAAGCGTTGTCAAGTCCCTGAATGAAGAACTTCGATCATCGAAACCAATAAAATCGATCAGCCGAGTTGTTGGCGCTGTAGTAGATTCCAGCCAGTTTTGATTGAACTACATTTATGCTATTTATGTTATTGAAAAGACGATCTTATCCAGAGAGAGACGTACAATTCTCTCATTTCTGCAACTATGCAGTTCAGAGTGACCAAGCAAAGTCCAGGAGTGGCAGCTTGGTGGCGCTGAGATTTGAACTTGTGACCCCATTAATCTGCAGATATCTACTAAATCCCCCAATTCTCCATCTTTCCACTAAACGTGTTCACATGGCCACATCTCATACGTACATGTATCATCAGAGCGAAATGGCTCAGGACATATTTGGAAAGATAATTTTTCTGACAACATACAAAAAGAAAGATGTGATCTATTGCTTGGACTGACCTCTGCAGAAATGCTAGGTTCTCTATTCTTTATGTGACCCACAAAGAAAATAAGAAAAGTAAAAAAAAAAAAAAGCCTCTCAGCCGTTGCTTTTTTTCCCCTTTCTGGCTTGTGCGGTGTAAAAACCAAACCAGTTCACAAACGAACAGAAAGCATCGGACACGTCAAACGTGTGTTCTCCTAACACACCGAATGTCAGGCGTGAAACTGCTCCAGCCACTTTCAAAACAACCAACCAGAAGCCTGTTTCTGTAGTAGACGTGTGTTAGATAATCAGGTGACCAACGATTTTTGGATCGCCAAACCTGGCAATTCTTTTTAAATCGCTTGTTACTCTGTACTGAGACTGACGCCCGCAAAGTGCATGTTAACACTTAAAGCACAACGTCTCTCTGACCTCTACAGGGAACTCCTAGCTACGTTTACTGTGGCCTCTTTGTAAGAGGTTTCGGTGACTGAAAAAATCCCAGACCCCTTGTGAAACTATCTTCTGACTAAATCCGGGCGTTGATTTGGTTCAACATGTTATATATTTATTAGAGGTGTAACGGTACACGTCCTGAAAACTTGCCATCGCCATTGCAAGCGACGTGGATTCTTCTGCGTTTTATGTACAGCTTCAAGAATTTCTCTCAAACTGAGAAAATCCTGACAGTTCCACATATCGAGGGAGTGAATAAATAAAAGATGGAGGGAATGAAGACATTTGTTAAATTATGCTGAAATAAGTAGAACAACAAAATACATCATATCTTTAGAAAATTAAATATGAAAAAAATTCAACTGGGGTGATTTAATCAATTTAATTGGTGCTAATTTAATCGATTACTCAATTTATTCAATATAATAAAGTGTATTGCATTAATTTGATTTATTCCATTTTTTTGTATATTTTATTTGCATAAAATATTTCAGATTTTATTTTTTTTTTTTTTAAGTAAGCCGTTGACGTTTACAAATGTTAATAATAAGACTGCGTTTATTATTTAAAAAGCGGGAAGCAATTTTACGTTTTGAATTTCTTCCCCCGACCGTACCGAAACTGAACCAATCCGGAATCAGAGGGACAGCAATATTTTTGCATTGAAAAAAAATGGTGAAATTATTTTCAGAGTGGCATGGATAAAAAACTGTGGGTGAAACTATGCATGTGAATCAAACAATTTTGCAAACATAAAACTAAATCAATTACTAATAAACTAATGATTGATACCGTCTGTATTGTCTCACATTGTCCGTTTTGTCTTGTATATAGTCCAAGCTAAATTTATAGTGTTATTTATGTTTGTACTTTTGAGTCACCAACAGCTGGTGTATCAAAACACTTGGCCAACAAACCTGATCCTGATATTGTAAATACAAATTGCTTTGCTATTTTAAAAAATATGCATGTTAGACAGAGACTTTAAAAATGAAGGGCAGAAACATGAGCTCTGAAGCGAAAACAGAGCTCCGAAGTCGACTGAAATGCCCGAACATGATCACATCATCAGCGTTCTGCTATACATACATACAGTACTGGGGAAAGGTTTAGAGCACTTGTGAAACATTGGTTTAAAATAAAAATGCTTAAAAAGAGGGGGGTTAATAGTTTATCTGTATCAATTAACAAAATGAACGTCTAAAACCAGGCAATATTTGGTGTGAACACCCTTTGTATTAAAACAGCATTAAATCTGGGTACACATGCACACGGTTTTAGAAGGAAGTCGACAGGTAGGTTGTTTTTTAACATCTTGGAGAACTAACCACACATCATCTGTGGATGTAGACATGTCTCAATGTAATCCCAGACAGACTGAATGACGTAGAGATCAGGACCATGTGGGGGCCAAAACTATTAATTCCAGTACTCCTTGTTCTTCTCTACACTGTATGTGTGATCTTGGCTGTATGTTTTGGCTCGTTGTCCTGGTGCAGAATACATTTGGCACGTATCAAAGACCTCCTTGATGGTACTACATGATGAGCTGTGCTCAGTCTTGCCTTGGTGTAAGACCTGTGACATAAAACTGTCTTCCACAACCTCAACCTAGTAGCAGAGTCTTTCTGTACCTCACCCAGTTTGATGCCTCCTACAAAACTGTTTCTGACCATGTTTTAACCATCCATTTGTAATTGATGATCTTTAGCATCTACTGTCATTGGTATCATTGCTTAATCCGCACACCTGACTTTGATCCTACAAAATTCCCTTTGTCCAATTGTGCAAAGTGTGGAAAAATTAGGAATTAAAAGCCAAAATATTGCCCACTCCAGATATTGACTTGATTTTGATTTATCTTATGTTCACTTATTTTCCATTTTAATTGGCAAATATAAACTATTACCATTTTAATTTGTGAAAGCATTTTCATTTTTCAGCACTTTGGTTCCACACCTGCCTGCACGGTACTATATATACACCGCATGTGCAACTTCATTACATGCAAATGATTATAGCACCGAGTTCCTCTGTGACTGTCACGCATTTGTGTCTCAATACATTGTGTCATCAGGGTTTCCGCAGGTTTCGCAAAGTCAAACTTAAGACTTTATAGGACCATTAAGAATGAAGACCTATTAAAGACCAATATCACGACATCAAAAAACAAAAAAAAACGCACACAAACACGGTGTGAGCAACTGGTCTTAACCGAGGCCTAAATGTGTATTTTTCAAGCTTTTTTAAACTTGCGCTTCCTCGTAGCTGAAAAACTTATCAGTTTTACGCCTGTGGTGCAATCCGAGGGAGATTCGGGCCAACAACAGAAAGCCGATTGGCTGTTGCATGTTGATCTCATTTGTAGTCGAAATCCTGCGAAATATATTTGGACTAGCGAAAGAAAGAACTACAACACCAGCGAGACTTTTTAAAGACCCTGCGAAAACCCTAATCAAAACTAATTTTTTTGCTCAAAATATCCACAAAACCCAGCAATTTTACAGCTCCATCCTTCGATCCGGCTGCTCGCAACATGGAGTCTGACTCGAGCGTGGAAACGCAGACGGTCGCGGATCGATCGTTTTGTTGTGAGCGCTGCGGAGCTTCGCCTGCCATGAACAAGCTGAGGTTAAAAAAGCACAAGGGGTTAGCATCAAAAAAGTCCACCAACCGGACACGTCGCAATCACAAAGTTGTTCTTTTGTAATATCGGGATGCGCATCAGCGTCTGAAGGAAGATTCGAGCGTGGCGTTCGTTTGATCGCTCTCCGACTTTGCAGATGATGCGTTAAAAACCTGGATCAAACGCTCTCGATCTATATTGTCTAGATCTATATTGTGTATATAAACACGGCAAAGAACATATTGTATACAAAAATGGAACAAATACAACTTCAGATGACGTAAATCTTGGGGGGAGGGGGGGGAAAAATGGAGGCAACGTGGCAGAGAAAACGGCACAATAATTATACGTCGTGTGCTGGGCTACTGCTGTCTCACTGCCAGCAGATCGGGCAAGTCTTATAAAAACCGAGAGCTGGACGCAATGAAAAATAAGGATCACGCCCCTTAAACACACACTCACACACTATCGATTAACACTGCGTTATTTGCAAAAGTATTGGAACGCCGAGCCTTTTCCATATCCATATGTGGGTCTTCCACAAACTGTTAACCCAAACTCAGATGCACACAGCTGTATATGTTTGTCTTTGGATGCGGTAGCATGAACGCTTCCCTTTCACTTGAACTAGGAGACCCGAACCTGTTCCAGCATGACAATTCCCCTGTGCACAAAGCCACCACCATGCTTTAAGTGAGTTGGAGTAGAAAATCTCCTGCTATAGAGCTCCTCGTGTATGTACCTGACTTTACCAACACCCTTGTCGCTGTCTGAGCACAAATCTCCATGATCACGGTCCAAAATCTAGTGGAACATCTTCCCGGAAAAGTGGAGGTTATTGTAACAGGTCTAAATGTGGAACAGATGTTCAGAAAGCACGTACGAATCTTATGGTCAGGTGCCCATAAACTTTCGTCTATACACTATATGGACAAAAGTATTGAAACACTGGCTTTTACAAGGCATATGCGGTTCTTCCATAAACTCTAGATCTTGAGTGCCCTGCTTTAGAGCTTTGATCTCAACCCTACTTAACACCTTTGGGATGAATTGGAACGCTGACTGCACCCCAGGTCTTCTCACCTCACCTACACCAGTACATGACTTTACTAACACCCTTGTGGCTGATGAACACAAATATCCACAAGCACACTCCAAAATCTAGTGGAACATCTTCCCAGAAGAGTTGAGGGAATCATAAGAGCTAAAATTGGAACTGAAGGTGGCACGCGATGCTCAAAAAGCAAATACTTATGACCAGTTGTCCCCAAACTTTTGGCAAAATATTGCACGTAGCAGAAACTAGCAGTCCTTTTTACACTGGAAACAGATCAAGTGTTGAAAATTGCATACAGGATTCTATTCTATTTCCTCAATTTGGGTTTCCTCCAACCTCCCAAATACATTCCACTGAGTAGACTTGCTAAAGGGTTTTTCCTAAACAACCAGGTCTTGGTGCAATTTCTTATTTTACATTTGCGCCGTAATTTTCTTCCCGTCTGATTTATTTTGCCCTCATCCTCCTCTGAGTAACAAAGCTGAATTGAAAGCCGTTTTTTTTTTTCTTCATTTCTTTTCTAAACTCGGCCAGAGGTCGTCCGATATCGTGAGACTGCGATCGTTTTATTGCTGCCGTTCTCGACCAACAATAGCAGAACAACAAAATACGAAACGGGGTAAAAGGTTTCTTATGGGAAGATTCGTGTGAATCTTCTGCATTCGCAGTCAACTCACTTCTCCATGTTCACGTTTTGTGACATGTCTGGGGCTGAATATTGGGGAATTAAATAACGAAAGAAAAAGAGAACACGCCGATCAAATCGCGACGTATATTTTGAGTAAAACTATGTGCGTGGGTTCTGTTTTATTTCCTGAAGCTGAATGTGCATCTCCTGACGGGTAGTTTGCGTTTCCAGGCGAATTTTGGAAACACTTAAGTATGTATGAGAATTAATGGTAATTAATTTGAAATTTGAGGAAATGTATGTGAACTGTACCATATACAAACAAATATTTAGAATATACAAAAGCATTTTGTTTGGTCAGTTGTTATCGAAAATTAGTAATTGTTGGTATCATTTTGTTGCACAAAGAAGTTTTAAACAAATGTATAATATTTATGGAATTTACATGAATAATCGCAAAAAAGATGGACATTTTTTGACATTTTGTGTGCAGGATTTAAGAAATGATGCATGTAAGTGCTGTGTTCATGTGAATGATGAATGTGCAGGGTAGAAATTCAACTGAAATTGCAATAATTCCGGTTGTTTAACCCAAATCAGATTAATTTAATTAAATTAAATTTAAGTTCCCTGTTACAGACTAACCTGCAATTTTCTAAATTCACAGTTTATTCCCATGGAAATGTTCTTGTCTGTAACCAGTGTCTGCAATATGTCAACTGTTTTTATACTATATAATTTATAAAAATGTTTCCTTTATTGGAGGTTTAATTCCAATCGAAAAGTCTCCCTATGAAACTATTCAATACTTGTGCATAAAGCGGACTCTTGAGTTCGGCTCGTGGCGTCACGCTGGCGATAGTCAGGCCACATCTGATATTGGAATGATAAGAAGGGGCACTTTTACCCCGTGTTCACACCAGCAAGCGTCAAGTCACTCGTTTCCCTTCGGACTAGTTGAAGCTCAATCTCGGTAAGCCACTAATCAGGTTGAAAACCAGTTGCCTGTTTTCCATATTATGCAAAACATTAGATTTTGCATATATTACATTCCAGGCTTCGCACTAGCATTGTATGCAGAGCAGCGGCGTGTTTTAGTTTTAATAAAAAGGACATGCCACATGACACTTGTCAATCAGTAAACCAGACCAAACTGCAGGTAGGAACTAAACGTAGTGGGGAATGAAGACAACATGTGACATTGGAATGGTCTTGAAGATTTTGAACTGCTGATGATGAATTATAATAATAATAATAATAATAATAATAATAATAATAATAATAAATCACAGCTCGGTGATGTGCACATTCACAGACAACTAATAGTCACCTGTGAGTGTGGAGTGATCTCAAGGTAGTGATACAAGGTGAATTAAATTCAATTTTATTTGTAGAGTGCTTTCGACCAACAAACATTGTGCCAAAGCAGCTTTAGTGAGACATATTAGCGAGCCAGTGGCGATAACCGTAAGTAAATAATCCCTGACACGGTATGAGGAGGAAACCTTGAGAGGAACCAGGCTAAAAAAAACGAACACGTCCTCGTCTGGATGACACCGAGCGTCTATTCGTTTTGTCGTTGTTCGGGTGCACGGCTTAGTAAATGCAGAGCTGTTGACCAACTGCAAAGCCATTGTAGACCAATGTTTATATTAAAATACAGCCCAAATCCATCTTCGGAGTTCTTCAGTGGCTCAGTTACCCCTTTATAATTTTAGCAGTACGTCATATCAAGTAGTGAAGCTCACCTTTATTCAGGGGGGAAAAAAGTGGATCTAGAAAAAAAAAGTATATATATATTATATATATAAAAAAATAAGAATTGAAAAGGGGAGCCGGGGAAACAAAGTGCGCATGCGCGTGAACTGTCAGAACGCTGCTAAAACCACATGCTGACCCTGTGGATCATTATTACTCGTTCCTACGCAGTAAAACAAGGAAAATATAGACTAGTGAAGCTTTAAATAATAAAAGACGTGCAACCTTATATATATATATATAAAAATTTAAAAAAATAAAAATAAAAAAAAAGCTCACTTCAGCAGTAATCGCAATTACATTGACACGCAACATGAACAAATAAACCAGATCAGTTCAACGTTTTGTTTGCTGTAGAAGTCTAATCTTAAATCGGAATGTGCTTTAGCAAAACACACACACATCACTGACCCTGTATTCCAATTTAGAAGGGCACAGTTTATGCCCACGATAAGCTTCCTTTATAAGAAAAACAACATGAACTCGGTTGTGATGTCCCTCACTCTCTGATCGAGGTCTAATCCACTGACATTATAAACATATTCATATATTAGAGCTGCTAGAACTGCCCAAAGCCTCTTCTCCGGGCTGGAAAAACAAGCCACCTTTATAATAATAGTATTTATATCTCCACAAACCCTACATGTTCTCCATCACCTTAAACCCGAGCTTGATTTCAGCGTCTAGGTATCGCAGGAGTCGCTCACAGAGTCTATCTTTGTCGAATAACACCACGCTCCTGCTCGCCATCGTCAGAACAAGGAAAGGCCATGTTTCAAACACACCGTTCGGAAATACTGAAGGTCGGTTTTGTTTTTGGATAAACAAACACCCGTGGGAAGGTTTCTAGCGGGTGAAAACGTGACCACGGTGCGCACACGACACCGAGATCCAGCGCTGATGCAGAGCTTTCAGTCTGAACATTTCACCTTCCTGAATCAGGCCGCCATGTTGGAACGGCTAACATGCTAAGCTAACTTCAGCCGTTCCAACACAACCAGGCTTCCAGTCCAACACTAACACACAAGGCGCCGTTTTTTGCCTTAAATAACCAGAAATCTTTCCAACATGCACCAACGCACTCACCTCATCTCCTTAAACCGAAAAGGACCAACTTGTGGATCTGAAACGAGGTTTCTTTTTTTAATATTCCGCCTCCGCTGGACTGCGCTGCGCACAAGACTGCTGCACACATATACCTCAATGTTACTATTTGTCCTGGCAGCTCAAAATAAAAATTGTCAAATTTACATCATATTAATGTTTTAAAAAAATTAAAAAACACGGGTGATAAAATTAATTTGTATATACTCTCGTTTCATGCAACACCATTCGATGTGTTTGAGT
>NC_139599.1:5835594-5865594 GCF_946808225.1 Silurus aristotelis
AGAATCGTATCAGAAATGCGAGACGTGCATTCCTATCATATCAAAGTAATTCGGGATTTTACAAGACAATTTAAAACACACAAGCCTCAAAATTCTCCCAATGGACCAATCCAGTGTTTTCTCTTCCATCAGCCTCCAGCATTTGACAATGAAGAAAGCAGAATCCGATCATCGTTCTCACAAGGTTTCTTCAGCTCCCTGTGAATAAACAGTAAAGCTCAAATGGTGAGACATCACCACCACTTACAACCCCCCAAACTCCTAGTTCCAGCAAGCACAGCCGTTAAAGGCCTACCATGCTGGGCACAGACCCTCCCCTTCTCCCCTGGTTACCAAAAGAACAAACAGTGGTCAGGCTACAAATCAAGGCCATCTATTCGAACCACAACAGAGCTTTAGAGCAGCTGAGCTGATGTATTATCCCCTCTGTCACTGGAGCCATTAAACACAAAGAGTCTCAGATGAGAAGTTGTAGAAGTCGGGACTAGTACATCGCAGAGGGGAAGGACATCCCCAGGGCAGCATTCAAGCTCCAAACAGTGGGATATTACCATATTTTTTTTGTTCACATTAACCTAAAAGAGTGAACTCCTGTAAATTATGTCTGGGATTTCATTTTCATGACCCTTGTTTGTATAATACGTATTCGGAGATTCCTTGAATGTCCTGTTCATTCCTTCTTCCTTAAACACACAGGAGCAAACGGACAGATCTTCATGTTTCGATGATGTCATGCTTTGACTGTGGTTCAGATTTTAATATCAGCGGCCCAGATCACCGGCTGCTGCTTTAAAGAAACCCGGCTTTCTTTTATTCACCGAGGTTACGGTTTCTGGACGTCACGCTGTGTAGAGAACGATTGCCGATCGCTCGAAATGATAAATCTGCTCCTGAAATGGACCAAGTCGAACCGGACGAAATCCGATTTGCTAGAATACAATATGAAAACCGGGTGAAACGGATGTGATTTTGGGTGAAATTTGACGAATTTAGAAAAAGATGTGGACGGGGCTGCGGTCTCTGCTCCGAAAAAGCCCAAGATGCGAGATTTTTATGCTTTTTATCCTTTTCTTTCTTGTAAAATTTGCCTTTTTTCACACAAACTGTATCTTGCAAGCAGTATTACTACCTCTTTATTCACTTTTTTAGCTATTTGCACGTGCAGATCTGCACCGTAATGCAAAGCGACTTTCGCATAAGCATGAACCGCGAAAATAACACCGGTTATGATATTCTGGCCCGAATTTAGATGCTGTACTGCAAAGGAATCGCATTTGTTTGTGTTTCCCCATGGCTTATTCAAATACCCTCAATTTACAGTTTATCACCAGCTATGGTTGGATCTTCTCAGATCAGTCAGATTTTCTAAGAATATCACCGACATCCTGCCAAGAAATGTGCTATGGAATCAATTATATAAAGCAGCTGCATGTGTGTGTGTGTGTGTGTGTGTGTGTGTGTGTGTGTGTGTGTGTGTGTGTGTGTGTGTGTGTGTGTGTGTGTGTGTGTGTGTGTTAGCAAGTCTCACAGCTGTGATTAAAATCTCTTGTCTCCTCAGTAAGGCCTAACAGTTCATACGCAGAGAACAGCTAAAACCCAGATTACTGAGTATTTACAGAACAACTGCTTTAACTATTAGCAAAAAAAAACATAAGGCAAATAAAAGTCTGTGGGGAGTTTTGGTGTGCGGCTCTAGTTTTTTTTGGCACAGCCCCTTGCACAAAATGCGACCCCTCGTTCCGCCAAAAACCGCCAATGTACCAAACGGGCAGTTCACTTTTCTTCTGCTGCTGAAAGAACATTCAGTGCACTGAGAAGGAACTACCCAGAACGTAACACACAAATCCTTCCAAGTTCATGTTTCAGCATTACATTGTTAATTTTTTTCTACGAAGCGTAGAAGAGGGTGTTTGGTGTTGCTCAAGAACCCAAAAGTGGCGTTCTGGCAGAGCTAGGATTTGGAATTCACAACACACAAAAAAAAAATCAACCACCAGAGATGTTTTTCCACCAGCCAAAGTCCACCCTAACCCCAGGCACTAACAGTTCAAAATTAGCTCAGGGAAATCAGGGCTCTGGTGTAATGCTGTAAATAAGGCACCCTTTTCTTACACACAACAACAACATCAGGGCATTTCTAGTTCAACTCGCAACGGTTCAAATCCCAAAGCTGTTAAAAGACCACTGCCTTTCAACTGCTTAAGGAAACTGTACTATGGTTGATCCCCACACACATATCCTTTTACCCCATTTACAAAAAAGATGTTTGCTAATACACCATTTTTGAGGTCCTAGCAACTGCATCATCAGATACAGAAATCGCATCCTTGATTCTACACCATCCAGCAATATTGTTATAAACACTGGCACTGTTATTTATATGTTTTGATGTTTTAAAAACTTTTTAATACAAGCATTAAGCTACTCAGCTTTAGCTACGTAGCTCATAATTATTTTGTTAATTTGTTATTGCAAAATCTTCTAAAAAGGAAAAAACATCCCCAGGTCGTATTTTAATTATGAATCAGCTGTCACAGCACTGAAAGTGGCATCGCACCCAAGTCTTTGACATCTTCGGTGCTTAGTTCCAGTTTAGCCGCGTTGTGTTGTTGAAATCAAACCTAATCCCGGCTTCATCCTTTGCTTCTCATTCTGGATTCTGCTTCCATTTCCTAAATAGTGCCCCTGACTAGACAAGAACCAAATTACAAACCAAACCGTACATTGCCCTGAGATGCAGCATGTCAGAAGTGAAAAAGATGTGCTTGTGTTTGTGCCTTGTTGGCCTCACGTGTCTAATGGAAGTGTGTGTTAGCTATCTCTATCACCTGTTCATATCTGTGGTCTGGTAATGAAGCGCTGGCTGGTGGGTGAGATTTAGCATGTGAATAAATGAGGCCAAAGTGATATCTAAATGAAACACCTTTTGACAAATCAGAATCGAGAATTGACCAGCGTTATGGTTTCAATGGACATATGCTGGGAATTTAGTGGGAGACGTGTTCGGATGAACCCAGTTTTCTAAGAAGTGTGCGCATGTGTTCGAAGCGAATGTGTGAGAGATAAACGGGGCTCAACTGGGCCACTCGTGGCTTGTGAACTTAAACACTCATCTAATCACTTGGCATTATGCCTAGACTTTCATCCCCCCCTCTCTCTCTGTCTTTCTCTCTCTCTCTCTCTCTCTCTCTCTCTCTCTCTCTCTCTCTCTCTCTCTCTCTCTCTCGCTCTCTCTCTCTCTCTTTCTTTCTCTCTCTCTAATGCTTTGAGGTTATTGTACTGGGAGTCTACTGGCTTTGTATATTAGCAGTATATAGTATGTACAGATAGTTTGGAAGCTAAAAAAAGTATTTAAATAAGAATTTTGCATATCTGTCAAAACAACACCCTTATGCCCCAAGTGTGCTCCCTGAAGATATGGTTTACATGTGTTGGAGTTGAAGATCTTAAGAGGCCTACTGGAGAGCTGTAGAACCCTCTTATACACATTTGGGATGAATTAAAACACACCAGGCCTTTTCACCTTAACTACACTATATTGCCAAATGTTTGCGGACACCTGATCATAGGTGTATGGTATGTGCCACAAGGGTGTTAGTTAAGTCAGGTACTGATGTAGGTGAGGTGAGGAGGCCTAGGGTGCAGTCAGGGTTCCAATTAATCCCAAAGGTGTTCAGTAGAGATGAGATCAGGGCTCTAAAGAAGGGCACTCAAGATCTTCCTCTCCAAAGCATGTAAACTATATTTTCATGATACTCACTTTGTGCACAGGAACATTGGCATGCTGAACCTAGTTTGGGTTTTCAAGTTCATGTGAATGCAAAATTTGATTATACCACATTTAAAGATGTCCGATACAATTATCCTCCAGCTTTGTTTGGAGAAAAACCGTATATGACAGGAAAGGTCAGGTGTCCCAAAACACTTGTCCATATAGTGCACATCAATACCCGACTTCACTAACACATCTGCAAGTGAATGAACATAAATCTCCACAACCACACTTTGGAATATTGTGAACTATCTACTCAGAAGAGTGAAGGTTATTGGGGGGTAGCAGTACACAGAATTCACAGTTCTGTACAGTTAAAAAATGCAAAGCATCAAATTGCTTGAAATTTTGTATTAACACAGTTTATTATTATAGACATTTGTAAACACCAGCAGTTGAAATAAAAAATGTTTTAAAAGATTGTAAATATACAAAGTTAAATTACATAAAATTATATTTTATAATATTTTATCGAAATAAAATAAATGAATAGAAAAGAGTAAATAAAATGAATGCAATACAGTTTTTATCATATTGATTAAATTGAGTAATCAGTTCAATTGGCACAAATGAAACTGATTAAATAAAAATAAATAAATGGCATTTGTTAGACCCCATTTGGGTAATATAGGTGTGTGTGTGTGTGTGTGTGTGTGTGTGTGTGTGTGTGTGTGTGTGTGTGTGTGTGTTTGTGAGATTCAATACTTAATTTTTTAAAGATGTGATGTACTTAACTGTTCTATTTATTTTAGCATCCTTTAACAAATGTTTTCATTCCTTCCATCCATCATCATTCACTCCCTCGATATGTGGAATTGTCAGGATTTTCTCCTTTTAAGAGAAATTATTGAAGCTGTACTTAAAACGCTAAAGAATCCATAGCGCTAGCGTTGTCCACTGCCTAGCGATTCTTGAGCATTTTCATGCATGCGCAAAACAAATCTTATTCTCAGTATGGAGTGAGTGGCCACAGTGACACTGCGCTAACTCTAGTTTCTTTTTTTATCCAACTTGCATTGTTGTGTATGTTTTTAAGTTTCATGATAAAAAATAAAGTGCTTAAAGTAGGAGGCAGGAAACTGTTCCTGAGAGGAGCCAGAATTTAACAATCTATTTTCTGTACGTAAAAAGTATTGATAGCTGATAGCCCTTTACCTGTGTGTGTGTGTGTGTGTGTGTGTGTGTGTGTGTGTGTGTGTGTGTGTGTGTGTGTGTGTGTGTGTGTGTGTGTTTAATCCATCCAGGTCATTTGGGTCACAGAGAGGACTAGTAATTGTGTCGAATTAAACCAGCCCCCGAACATAATCCCTAATACACACCCACACACACAGTTAAACTGTAAGTGATGCTCCAATTTCAGGTCACATGATCTGCATGCTTCCCTCTTCACCTCCGCTATGCCAACAGCCTGTGCTCTGCAGTGCACTCTGGGTAATCCTTTGCTCCCCGCCCCAACCGCACGCACCCGGATGACCTCTCTATACTCTCTCTCTCGCCTCTCTGTATTATTCATGTAGGTGGAGTACAGATGGAGATGCTGTATGTGTGTTCGGTCCACCTGTCTGCTGGGAAAACATGAGCTCTGAGTTCTTGTCCTCTTTCCCCTCCTCTTGCTTTTTCTCATCTCCGTTCCTTCCTCCAGACAAGACAGGAGATACGGTCCCTCTGGGAAGCTTGTTGTTTCATGCATCCTTGTTACACAACGCCTCCTGCCTTTTCTGCTGTTACTGGAATGGTTTACTTTGAAAGCCTTGGAGGTTCTTCTGATTTATTACTGAAGAATTATTACTAAAGAATTACAGAAGAATTGTTACAGAAGAATTACAGAATTATTAGAGTGGTGGTAGGTCCGTGGTTAAGGCTGTGCAAGGCCCTTAAATATCTGTGTTCCAAGAGCTCTATCATGGCTGTGATATTTGAAGAAAGAATTGAGCTGTTCTGTAATGTACATGTACAAGTATAAAGCATCTTTACAATACCTTTTATAACAGTTCAACCCGATTCTCAAATTGCTCAGTGGGCATTGATTATTTTTCTGTAATAGCAGCTCTGACAGCCGGCCTAAGTTTACTACCATGAGAAAGAGGTTACACAGATCAGGCATAACATTATGCATCATAACCATGTGCATCAATGAGCCTCGGTCGCCCTGTAACTCTTTCACCACTGTTTCTTCCTCTGAGCACTTTTGATAGACTACTGCAGACCAGGAACATCCCACAAGATCTGCAGTTTTGGAGCTGCTTTGACCCAGTTGTCTTTTTTCTGCTTCTAACACATCTTTGAAGACAAAATGTTCACTTGCTGCCTAATATATCCCACTCACTATCAGGTGCCATAATGAAGAGATAATCAGTGTTAGTCACTTCACCAGTCATAATGTTATAATGTCATAATGTTATGCCTGATCGGTGTATAGGTTCTGTGATAGACGTATAGATAGATGGATGGATAGCTCGAAAGATAGATAGACAAAAGAAAAAGACGGATGGGTAGATACTTAAATACATAGATCGAATTTAATTAATTCATTTTCAAAATGTTAATTGCTTATTTGTTGTACTTTTAGACAAGCTTTGATAGAAATGTTCAACTTCCAGGTCGTAACAAAAACTCATTACATATGACGCTGCATCATACCACCTTGGTAATGATTATTATTATCCTATACCTGCACATCTCCGATTTGTTTTATTCATCATACATGTGCTTTATATGATGAGGTCATCTCAGTTTTTCTGTTCGGCAGAAAATTCAATTTCTGCTTCTTCTTCTTTCAGCTGCTCCCTGTAGGGGTCGCCACAGCGGATCATCCGTCTCCATACCCCCCTGTCCTCTACATCTGCCTCTTTCACACCAACTACCTGCATATCTTCCCTGACCACATCCATTAAACCTCCTCCTTGGTTTTCCTCTTTTCCTCCTACCTGGTGGCTCCATCCTCAGCATTCCCCTACCAATATAACTCATGTTCCTCCTCTGCACGTGTCCAAACCATCTCAATCTCGCCTCCCTCACCTTGTCACCAAAACGTCCTATATGCGCTGTCACTCTTGCTTTCTTAAAATAAAACTGGCCCAGCGTTTATCACTGAAGAGTGTTATATAAGAGGCACTGCAGCGTTTCCATCTACTTCACAAGGAAACATTTGACAAACACCAGTAGTGTAAGTTTCAGTGACACATTGGTAAAAAAAGAAAACCCCAAAAAACAACGAGGCGAGAGCAAACTATTAACATAGTTAATCTCCACTGTGCTTAATTAGACATTGGGTGGAAAATAAATATATCCTGTTTGATTTATTGGCTGAAATTCAGGGGTGGTCAGGCCAGGGTCCAGAGAAGAGCTGCTTAATGCGATAACCAGACGGCAAAGGAAACTTTATTGCTGCCAGAATCTTGTCACAAGACAACAAGATCGATCTTTTTTTCATAACACATAACATCTGTACCCATGTCTATGGCTGTTTTCAACTTTATAATATCTTCTGGGCCTTTTATTATGCTCCTAATTTGTATTTTGTGTTTCACTGTCCTTTTTCTATATGTTTGGATGCTTCATGCACCAAATCAGTATACTGGTATGTGAGAGCACACTTCCGAATAAAGTTTCTTCTTCCTCGTTTCCTTCTTCTCCTTCTTATGTTTTTTCTTATATGGTCTATTTTCCATCCAAAACCTTTGAATGAAGCCCCCCCCCCCCCCCCCTTCAAGCGATAAACGTAAATCATGCAATAAGGCCACAATAATCACGCTTATAATACAGTAGTAATCAAATGCATACTGAGTTTCATGTTGACTGCATATTTGATTATGCAAATGAGATTAATTGCATATGCATACATTTGCCTGCTTTATTGAACCAACCATATATCAAGCTGACATTAGGATTCGAAAACTTTTATGTAAATAATGGACTATGTATGAAGTTAATTTAATTCTAAAAAGTGACATTTCTGTCGAGTTTCATATATATTTTTTTCTTTTTATTACTCCTGTTTAAAGAGAAGCTGTGTTTTCAGGTGTGATCTATCCAGAAATCCGAGAACCTTTTTTCCATGAGATCTAAATTGTTGCCTTAAAATTGCTTGGATGTGAACAAGATTGATGGAAAAAAGATAAATCCAAAAATGAAGGGAATTTTGCAGTGCTGCATGCTAAACGAGTTCAAAATCAGTTCAACCGGTTAGATATCCCAGCATGCACTGGGGGGAAAAAGGCTTGTGCTCCCTTGTTACCAGACAAAACAAGTGCTGGTGCATGCCCCCTTCTCCGCCTACACACATACACACACACACATCTCCAGTAGGCCAAAGTTCAACCACTACATTCACAAGCCTGCAAGCAATTACACATCCACATGCAAGAGTTGCAAAGAGAGAGCGCGCGAGAAAGAGAGAGGGAGGGAGAGTAAGGGAAAGGTTACTCTGGGCCATTTAGCACTGTTGCCATAGCGAAGCTAACACTCAATCCAACTTTCATAAAGGTCAGGTAGATCATGTGTCTTTTGTTTTGTTTTTGTCTTTATCTTCCTCCTTTGTTTTTTCTCTCTCTCTCTCTCTCTCTCTCTCTCTCTCTCTCTCTCTCTCTCTCTCTCTCTCTCTCTCTCTCTCACTCTCTCTCTCTCTCTCTCTCTCTCTCTCACTCTCTCTTGGCTGCCAGCTCTGCCGCTCAGCCAAACATCTCTTACAAAAAAGCCGGATAATAAATCACATCTGATTTGGAAAGAGATTGTTCAAGGCAAGAAAACATTCACGTTTCATACTGCAGATGCTGGAACGAACGTCGGCTTTAACATTCTATTCTTTGGCCTGACAGACGTGCCTGAGAACGCGACGGCGTCCACAAACCCATTGTTCATTCAAATATCGAGTCTAAGAAGGAGATGATACTGGGCGGCGTAGGAAATAAACCTACGGCTAAACCGGTTTGTGAAGGAACAAAAATGTGTGACACGATTGAACTTTCCTGACTTCTGTTCCCTTATTCCATGTAGCACAACATCATCCTTTTGTGTCACACTTTCCTCTTTTAAACACCATTAATGGCATGACTGAATGGCCATCATCCTTCTTTTCTCTCCCTCTGAGTTTCCACCACACCCCTTTGGGAAAAAAAAGGAATGATCCCTTCTCTCAACCCATCAGCTACTAAACACCTTCTCATCACCCCTCTGAGATGGTATCACCCACAGCTAACCTCAGTGACCCTGCATAGTGTTTGATTTGTAGCCATATCCATCATGGGCTAGAACTAGCCCTACTGTCCAAATCTCTTTGTGAGCTGAAAGAAGGAGACAGAATGAGGATGGAGGGTGGCAGTCCACCCTCCTCTCTCTTTCTCTCTCTCCCCTCCTCTCCCTCTCCATCTCTCTCTTTTTCGATTTCTCTCTCTCAATCTTCATCACTCTCACAAACCTCTAATCATCCTTTTCCTAGGTTTCCCTGTAGATCACTCAACAACTTCCTCATTCCTGCACCATCACCATTTCTTTTATCTCCACCTCTCCCACTTAGTCTTTTAGCTTTTAACCCTCATATACCTCTATCCCCACTCATCTCTTTATCTCTCTCTCTTTCTTTCTCTCACTCTCTTTCTCTCTGTCACGCTCTCCTTTGCTCTGTTTCTGACCTTGATCTCTGATGTTGCCACAGACTGTTTTTGACACGTTCACTGGCAAGCGTTGAGACACGCCATCCCCAATCCAAGCCGTCTCCTCTAATCCCATACCGCTGTAACCATGCCAAAATAATTGTAAACACCGAGACACAAGAAAAAGAAAACCAGGCAGGCAGGGGTTCAGATGTCCGTTTCAATTATAAAATCAATAAATCCATTCAACTAACATGGTAAGATTAGGCATGGATTTACTTTATTTTTTAATTTTATTTACCTTAAGCCTTTATTAAGGCTTAAGGTTTTGCCTGCTTTTATACCACATGTCTGGTTTATATTGCGTAATCGTTTCTATAGTAACAACGTTTTTCCAGGGACTTTGTAATGACAAACAGTTGTGGCTAAAAACGTAAATTTTGAAGCTTTTTTTAACGAACGTTAAACGGATAAAAGTCTTGCCGGTTTTTTGACGAGCTGCTTTTTTTTTTTTTTAAATGGCTGCCAACAAGTACTCCCTAAATGAACATGTCAAAACTGTGTCTTTAGTGTCAATATTTCGTGTGAGCACCATTGATATGTAGCACTGTCTTAATCCTCCTGTGTGTGGAATTCACCAGAGCTGCACAGGTTGTTGCTGGGATCCTCTTCCACTCCTCCATAATGACATCATGGAGCTGCTGGGTGTTAACATGGCCCTTCTCCACCTTACGCTTGAGGATGCACCACAGGTGCTCAATAGGGTTCAGGCCTGAGACATTCTAGGCCACTCAATCACCTTCTGCTTCCTCAGAAATGCAGTTGTTATCATGGCGATGTGCATCTCTATAACTGAGGCCGATGTGATTCGCATCTCGATGCGTAGCAAACATTGAGATACATTAAAGATACGTATGAAGCAGCTACCGATGCAATACGATTCACCCCTATTACGAGGCAGTGTGATCCGATTTCGACTCTATTTATCCCAATGTGATTCAATGCAATACGAAGCAATAGAAAAAATATGATGAGTTTCTTATCCTGTTCTGTCTCCAGGAAGATGCAGCTCTACATCTGCCATGTTAATTTATATTCTGTGTGACTCTTAGGACAGGCCTCGGTCTCCGTAGTGTTGTGATACGTCATATTCAGGTTGCAGCGGTAATGCTGAGAGAATGCGCTTGAAAAGCAGTTTAGCGAGGAGAAATAATAATATTATTATAAATTATTAGTCACAAATGATTGGTGCCTTTCTAAATAATAAAAGTATAGCGCATCTACTAATAATTCTATATGTGTATTGCACGTGGTGTTATATGGTAGCTTCGCTGTTTTTACCCCGAGTGCGTTCATGGGTTCTTGACTTTGTTCTGCCGATCGGTGTATCACCACTGCAGTTAGAACACTGACAAGAAGCTCTGGAAAAATACTTGGTTTATTGAAACTCGTACATTAGCCACACCAGATTAAACAATGCATCTCTTGTTCTTTCCTCCAAGGGTCATGGTTCTTTATTATCTCCAAATCTTATTTAAAGTTGTAGTACATCATTTCTTACCTTAAATGCTACATCGCTACATATAAATTAATCAAATTTAACCCATGCAAATATGTTTAAAATGATGCATCACGATACAAATGACACCTTGTATTTGATGCACACTTTTTAAAATCGATGCATCACCATGGTTAACTTTTATGCTGTTGCACCAATGCGAATCTGTGAATCTTACCATCCCTAATGTATATGTATAAGATGTTACATACGATTTAAGCACAAAATGTTTTTTTGTGCTCTAAAGCTACCAAAAACATTCTCCTTGGAATTGTTGTGACGTGTGGTGCGCTCATTTTGCCTACACTTTTAATATTCTGAGCTGAATTGGGATGGAAAGGGTTAAGATCTTTGCCCTGCTCTCTCTCTCTCTCTCTCTCTCTCTCTCTCTCTCTCTCTCTCTCTCTCTCTCTCTCTCTCTGTGTGTAATGATGCCCCTCAGCACTTTGATTTCAGATGAACTGCAGTGACCCCGGTGTGTCTGAAACACTCTCTGCACGCCTGGTTGCCTCTCTCACTCCGTCTCTCGATCACGTTTGATGTCGGCACAGAGAGGCAGTGCAAGAAGGGGGGGGACTAGATTGAAAAACAAGGCACAGAGAGAAAGAGAGACAGAGACAGAGAGAGGAGGGGTGCTGTGAAAGATTGCCCAGCAAGATAGAGGTTCGTTGACCTCCAATACATTGCTGGCTGTGCAGGGTGTCTGGATGAAAGGAAAAGCTATTTGTGTGTGTGTGTGTGTGTGTGTGTGTGTGTGTGTGTGTGTGTGTGTGTGTGTGTGTGTGTGTGTGTGTGTGTGTGTGTGTGTGTGTGTGTGTGTGTGAGAGAGAGAGAGAGAGAGAGAGAGAGAGAGAGAGAGAGAGAGAGAGAGAGCAATGCATGATGGCCCTAGTTTTCTCTGGGCTCTACTTTCAAATGAATGAAAGGCAAAGCCCCGGGCAACCTCCGACCCTAGGGCTCAGAAGGGGCCTGTAGGCAGAGTTCCAGCTGCGCCGTGTGGGACAGCAGCACTAAATCATTACACACACACACACACACAGATACTCACACTAGGCCTACCTGCACACTCTTACACTACCGCTCTCTCGTGGCGGTAGTGTAATCTCTAAAGGAACAATCGGTACAGTTTTGGCTGGAGCTCACCAGCCTGTAATGTGAGTGTGTGTGTGTAAGAGTTTCACTGCCTGTTATAATATAACATACATTGTAAATAAGTAATGCAATATAAGTGGAAGGAAAGATTTTAGTGGAACACTAAAGCATTAGCCCTAGAATTAGTTAATACATGCAAAAATGAAAGTGTTTTTAAATAAGTATTCTTAGAACATTTATATGTAAGAACTGTAACATGGTACAGCACTTTTTTTTGCCGCTTTAAAAATGTTTTTATAAGCGGAGAACCGACAAAATCAAAACAAAGACAGATTAGCTAGCTAAACTATGTTAGCGTGTTGTAGAAATGAGACAGTTATTAGACAGCAATTTAATTCAATTCAATTTAATTCTTTTTTATTTGTATATCGCTTTAAACAATGAACATTGTCTTAAAGCAGCTTTACACAGATAAAGTGGTGATAAAAAATAAACATGTTCTTTAAGTTTGTCCCTGATGAGCAAACCGGTGGCGACTGATAACGCTGTAGAATGGAGATCTGTATCTATCCAGATAGATTCACTTAGCTAAGTTACTAACTAGAAGTTAATTAATTAGCTAGCTAGTTCAGTTAGTTAGCTTACTAACAAGCCAAAAAAGAATAAAAAAAATTGAGGTTGATAAGTTCGCTATCTAGCTTAGTCACTAACTGGAAATAAGTTAATTAACTCGCTAGGTTAATTAAGTTAGCAGACAAGTGTATAGAAATAAGTTCATTAGCTAGCTAGACAGGTTCACTAGTGTGCTACAGATAAGCCAGCTTGTGCTGCTAGCATAGCGCCATAGGATGTAGACCGAAAATCTGTATAAAAATCACCAGATCAGCTAATTATAATATCTTCCAAATGCAGACCAACCAATAAAACTAGTTCACATGAAATTTTGCAAACATTAAATATTTAATTGTGTGTAATGGGTGAAAAGGTACTTTGTGAAAGAAATTTTTTGTACCTGGCTCTTGCTCACCTATCAAATGTGGTTATAATGAGGCACAAGGAGTTAACTGTGTTAATTTTATTAGCTGCCTTATGGGATAATGTTTCATTCCTGTTTATAAAAAGGCCTGTGTATGTTGTCCAATTATGTACCACATGAAGTGTCATAAGTATTGGAACTGCACTGTTTCTGATGTTTATGTTTATCGCTAGTTTTGAAACTTGTCATAAAAAAAGCTTACTTACCAGGCAGTATAATTAATTAATTGCAGTATAATAATCAATTAAAATTAAAACCTTTAGATTAGCCTGTGTATTATCAAACGTTGACAGGTGCTTTGGCAATCTACTGAATGGAGATTCCTGGCCAAGTGTCTAGAGGGCAAAAATTGGCTATGCTCTTTGAGTGGGACAGACAGTGTACATCTGTCTCTCATCATTAAATCAGAGCGGCTCAAGCCAGTCTGTGGCTCAGATATTTGGAAGTGGGCTGGCTGACTCTGTTACATTGCCCCGTGATGCAGCAGTTTAAAAAGAGGGTGTTACAGTTTGTTAGCTAGTGTGAGGGAAATGGTAAGACCAAACTGGAGAGAAAAATGGAATGTAATGATGAAATGTTTGGAAGACACTAAGTAGCTATTATATAACAAAGTTAGCACTTTAGTAAATAATATTAATGTCAATTATTTACACAGTACCTCTTTCTTTCTAACAGAGAGCTGCAGGATGACCCAAAGGCAGAGTGGAGCATTGCACTGACCGCACCGCTGATCCTGAAACACATTACAACTTATTCCATTAACCTGGTGAGAGCTTTTCTACACTGTAACAATGGACCTTTAGCAGCACACACCGACGTTTTCAATTAATGTTGACAGACAGACAGACAGACAGACAGACAGACAGACAGACAGACAGACAGACTTAAAATAGCAACTTCCGCAGTTTCGGCTGCTTCATGGATGGCTGTGTGTTTTACACAGCAAGATGGGGTTCTTTAATTTAAAGACCGGTCCACCTAATCCACCGTCTAGCATGACATCCGCCATCTGCATTTATCCTTAATTACACACACTAATATCCCACAATGCTCCTGGTCTCTCCTGGGCCTCCAGCAACTTAACCCGAAGATTTTGATCAGGCCTGCCTAAGCGTTCCAGGAAATTTCCCAAGTGGAATTTCAAATCAACATCTGAACAAAGTTTTTTTTTCTTTTGTATCCAATATAATTAATTTCTCTCTCTCTCTCTCTCTCTCTCTCTCTCTCTTTCTCTCTCTTTCTCTCTCTCTCTCTCCCTCTCTTACTCTTCTTGGCAGGCCATTAAGGCTATGATTAAAAGCCCCTGCACGGAAGACTTGCATAAACAAACAACAACAAACAAATGGGCTAAAAGAGCGAGTGCTGTTACGAAACGACTATGGTTTGATATTTCCCTGAGCATGTGTAAACACGCAAACTTACCATCACCAAAACCAGCATCCCCCCTATCCTGTCGGGGCCAAGTCACACTTCGAACAATGTTTTTTTCCTCCCACGATTTACGATTATTTCAATTGTAATAAGTAAATCCTTAATTTGACAAAAGCCATTGTTTTAATTTCACATAAGTAATAAAGTTTAATAGCAAAAGGCAGTTATTGTAACACAACAGTGCAATAATGTAGCATCTGGCCAATTATTATCTGGGTTTTATGGTTTATGGTTCTAGATGAACTTTACACAATGGAACAGTTAAAAGACAATAGGATCAATACACTGAATTTTGGACAGAGGTGATAACCGTTTTATATAACCTCCTCACATAAATGCTCTGCTCCTCCCCACTTTATGCAACATGTGGATCGATGTCATATTATCTCCCTACCTCGTGCCTGTCATCCGCTTCTCTTGGCCCATTTGCTTTGGCAACCTTCTACATTTCCACCAAATTCTCTTATGTTTTCCATTTTCCTCCCAGTCCAAAAAAATCATCACGTACACAAACTCTAGCAAAAAGGCTGCGATTCAAGTCTGCTGTATAAGGAACAGACGGGGTTTCCCACCTTTTTAGTGTGAAAAACACATGCCATGCATTTCTGTCTCACTGCCAAACCAACATCTGCGGGAAAAAAAATTTTTATCTTCAGAGGATTATCTTATGTATTTTTAACCCCATCGACCGGCAATTAAATAGCGCATATCAGAAATATTGTCAAATCTTGTACATACAATACTTGTACATACTTACATCTATTTACATTAATGAGCGGTGAAGTAAATGACACTGATTATCTCTTCATCATGGCACCTGTTAGGGTGTGGGATATATTAGGTAGCAAGTAAATATTTCGTCCTTAAAGTTGATGTGTTCGAAGCAGAAAAGAAATTGGGCAAGCGTAAGGATTTGAGAGAGTTTGACAAGTGCCAAATTGTGATGGCTAGACGACTGGGTCAGAACATCTCCAAAACTGCAGCTCTTGTGGGATGTTTCTGGTCTGCAGTGGTCAGTATCTAAAAAAAAAGTGGTACAAGGAAGGAACAGTGGTGAACTGGCAACAGGGTCATGGGCGGTCAAGGCTCATTGATGAAGGCTGGTCCAATCCAACAGATGAGCTCCAAATTGCTAAAAAAAAAAATGATGAGTCAGGACTGTTTTAGCAGCAAAAGGTGAACAACACAATGTTAGGCAGGTGGTCATAATGCCTGCTATGTACTATTTACACTTCAGGTTAGATTTTAACCAAATTACTCTGCATAATGACTAATCAAACAACCAGAAGTAAAGCTTTAAGTTTTCTGACAGGATTTATGTGTGTTTTGCTAATAGGACAAATGTTTTTTGTTGGTTTTTTACTTGATTCGTGAAGAAAAATAGACCTATATAGTATTACAGTATTATAATATTACAGAAAGGTCTACAGTAGACCTATGAAAGAAATATTGTAATTCAAGTGCCAATAGAAATGAAATTCAAATATTTCTATATTTGACTATCATTTTTCATAAATAGAAAATGTTAATTGTATTGCAAATAACTGTGGTACAAGAAGAATAGATGTTCTTTTATAGCTTCTCTTTCTCATTTCCTCAAATAATGATGTTATTTTTTCATTCGATGTTAATGATAGACAGGCTGGTAAGCAGCTATGCAAGGTGCAATGAAGTGAGTCCTAAATTAAAACCGCCTCTAAAATATTTGTAGCAAAAAAAGAAAAGAAAAAATGCCACATTTCCCTGGGCTGTTCTATATAAATGATCCTTACACAAGGCATGTATATGCTAATCTGACCACATGTGTAGTCATTATGAAACGTTTTAAATGTCCCAGCAATTGCTGAACCTGTTTTACCCGTCCACATTTTTCATATCTCATATTAAGTCTGTTTTGACAGGTGCTGACATTTGATGAGGGTGGAGTGAGCGGGCACACCAATCACATCGCTATCTACAAAGCACTCAGGTAGTTTTATTTTATTCCTGTTTAAACCGAGCTTTTGGTTCTTTGTGGGACAAATTGGCTATAACCCAAATAACAAAAACTTTTTTTTTTACTTTGTTTCGTTTGGTGCTATATAAATATTTACATGTAGAATTTTAATAAACATTAAAAATAATAAAGTGGCGCTAATAACAGTGGTGATGGAATTCAGTAATACAATGCTGCACAATATAAATCAGGTCTACATGACAGCTGTGTTGTTATTGCAGCAATTCCAGCAATTCATCATGATCAAGCGAAGTTTAGAAAGTGCGCAGCCTTTGATCGCTGATCACTGTCTTTCCGATAAACTCGCCATATGCTTACACCCAATCATGCTCCCTGTACAAGGTTAATGAAGTTCAAATCCCCAGTGAAGTCATTAAGATAAGGCAGCGATGACCCGAAGCACAGGTCACTTCCTCGGAATCACAAACAGAGATAAAAAAAAAAAAAAAAAACGAGCAGGGTTCCTGCGATTCGCCCCGAAGGAATTGTACACTAAAGAAATCCGTGTTTGGTTATTGAGCAACGAAAAAAAAAAAAAGTCTTTTTGTCTCGTCCAAATCCTGTCCTCATTACAGCAGCATAGAGAAGTGGTAATACACAGCCATCTGCATGTTCTCAACTTTATTACACACTTTCTTTCTTTCTTCCTTTTGGATTGGGAAGATGGCAAACAGCAGCCAGGGTTAGTGGTTTGGGAAGTGAAGAGGTTTTTGTGACTGTACTGGAACACGGATACACCCTGATATATGACACTGTACTTGGAAGAATCTAGTGATTTAACTTTACTCACCCCATTTTATTCATTCCAAATCACACTGTATATCCCGTGACGTCTTCTTACTGTCGAAGTGTCAAACCTTATTCCTGGATGTCCACAGCTCTGAAGCTATTTTTATGGTATATTTCAGTATGCTAGAATTATTTTTCGGTATACTATACCTTTCGACCAAATGAACTTATAATGTCAAGCATTCATCCCCTTGGACTCAACCTGGAACTGAAATAGACTTTCTTGGGATTATATGATAAGAATATACATACAATTCCCTACAGTATGTATCTACCACATTGCTGTTAAACCCCTAAATTAGTTCTGGTGCAATTGCCTTCAGAAGTCACATAATAAGCTGAATTGAATCCAGCTCTGTTGTGAATTGATGTGTTACATGATCTCATTTCTTACTGGAAAGCACAGTTGGTTAAAGAACAAACCTAAACAAGAAGCATCATGAAGCATGAGTAGCTATCAAAACAAGTCTAAGTATTAATTAATTAAGTATTAATCAGGGGTTAGTTATAACACATCACAAACACTTTGACCATTCCACAGAGCACCATTAAATCCGTGGTTTAAAAAAAATAATAATAATAATAATTCGGCACACAGAACACAAGGGAAGACTGTCCACTAAAAGACAAGTAGAATGACCAAGAGTGGCCAGATGTAGCTCGGAAGGAGCTGGAGAAATTAGTTTTTTCATTTATGGCATTAGGCAAATGCCCTTACCCAGGGTTTATCTAATTTATACTGAGCAGTTGAAGGTTATGGAGCTTGCTCAAGGGTGCAAGAGAGATTCATAGCTCAGATGGAACAACATCTTCATTACCAACTGTATAAGTTGGTGATGAAAAGAAAGCTATTATTAAAAAAGATCAAACAAACATGTACAATGGCAGTCAAAGGTGTTTTTTCAAAAGGGAGTAAATAGTTTTGCAATCATTTTTGTGGCAAAAAAAGCCGAGATTAAGTCAATTTCAATTCAGCTTACAACATAATTGAATTTGGACAGTTTTGTGTGTGTGTGTGTGTGTGTGTGTGTGTGTGTGTGTGTGTGTGTGTGTGTGTGTGTGTGTGTGTGTGTGTGTGTGTGTGTGTGTGTGTGTGTGTGTGTGTGTGTGTGTGTGTGTGTGTGTGTATGTATGTGTGTTTGTATGTGTGTGTGTGTGTGTGTGTGTGTGTGTGTGTGTTTTGAGTGGGCAGGGTGATGTATGGAGGCAGTTCCCTCTAAATTATCTCAGACCACATAATTTTTTTACAAAATGATTGTATAAAACACCAGCTTCTAAGCCAACAAAAAATAGTTTTAAAGTAGTTAAAGCAATTTTTAGCCTTTAGTATTCATAATAAAAGTTTTACCACAGCAAGTTAACAAATGTTTGCTAGCATAGTAGAATTTGTTGCCTCAGGTAATGTCAGTTTACCACAAACATCACAAGTGTATACTGTGCACTTTTTCTTGTATTAATATAATGGAGTATAAATATGTATAATTAACACAATTACCTCAAAATCACATCAAATCACACTGTTCTCATGAAGAGGATTCTTACAAGTATTGTGTATTAGCCTTCATTTTGGAACAGATGTAAAGCTAGCATATGTAGCTAACTGTCTTTGTCTTTGACTGAACCTTGATAGCGTGTTAAAAAATAAAGAGCTTTACAAGTGAAAGCAGACAAGCTGTTCAGCCATTGCAAATATTAATCTGTATATTCACACTGACATCATTTAGCAGAAACATTTTTCAGCTGTGATTTCACCATAGCATGATAATATTGAAAATAAAGCTGTAGTTGTTAGGGTTTTTTTCTCACAGCTTTTGTGAAAAAAAAAAACCCACTTTTGTTTCAGCTCTGGTTGTTTATTCGGGGAATTTAGCATGTGTACTGAGCTGGTATTGTTCACTGAAAATATTCCTACATATTGTCGCGTACTTTGTACTGCTTTTGGGCCGGGTTTTGGCAATGACTAATAAGCCTAATATGCCTTTTTGACAGGGAGAGAGATTTATTTTTCTTTATTCTAACACATGAAACTTGAAACGACAAGGCGTTGGTAGTAGAAGCCGGTGCCATAAATAAGGTAAAATGAGAAACTGTGCAGTCTGTAGCCCTCGAGTTTAACATCCATGTGCTGTGGCGCCCAGTGCGCTCCCACTGTTCTGACCTCTCTCCCAGTTGGATACTTGCCAGGATTAGTGTTTTTCTTGAATGAGCTCAGAGGGTCGGATGAAAGTGTTATTACTGTGGCAAACTGTTTTTCCTCGCCTGAGCACTGCCATGTCTGTAGCATTAATGAAGTGTGTTTTGAGTTATTATTTATTTCGTTGTTGGGCTGTTCATAAAAATAAAAAGAGGGGGAAAAAAAAAGAAAACCCATAAGTACATTTTTGTTGACGTCATCCAATGGATCATGTTTGAGCTGGGATTTGGTCAGCTGGGTGAAAGAGACAGAGAGGGAGGTGACACTGTGGTGGGCCAAACCAGGACACCATGGAGATTTCCAGGAACTTGGTTATGGATTTAGAGCTCCCTTTAATCACATGTATGTGTGTGTGTGTGTGTGTGTGTGTGTGTGTGTGTGCACTCTCTTATGCAAGGATGCTTGTCATGGAGAGCGGGGTCAAATGGGTTCAGAAAGTGTCTGTTCGCTTAATATGTTTTTAATCAATCCCCTATTCGCCTTCATTTTACCTTCATTGCGTTTCACAGCCTTGACTTTCAACTTTTTAATATTAGATCAGTATTTCAGATTTTTTTTTTCTTTTGTATTTAATGTTTACATTTGTATTTTGTCTAAATCTAATACTGCATTTTCTTTTTCCTATTTAGTCATTTAGCATTTGTTGGAAGAATACCAGAAGGTAAGTAGTAATATTTGAGTTTGTGGTGCATAATTCTGTTAAAGTTTGGTTACAGCGTATAAAAGTGCAATCAGCCTGTGTAGAGATTTCTGGTTGAATTGCGTCACCTGGTGTTTGGGGCAATTATTACTGCACATGAACATAATTGCGACTTAAAATCAGTTTAGTTGTAGTAAACAAGAATGATCACAAAAATGTTTTTTCATTTCTAGTCCAACTGCAATCGAAACGAAAACTACACAGAATGCCAGTAAATAAAAATAAGCTATAATTCTCCTTGTATTTTGACAGCATTTTAAAGTATTAAGCTATACATGTTTAAACCTTTAGTAAATATCAAAACAGCTGAATTCTACATTTAGTGATTTATGTTTCTTGATAGATATCAGTGAATGCTGTCTTTTCATGTATCCCACACTGTGAAGTACACATTTAGAAATATAAGGCTTTTACTGTATAGTAGATCATTTAAACTAAATCGGCACTAAAAACAAAATACAAATTAAGAGTGAAGAATATTAATAATTGAAACTATTTCTGCACTAAAACTGAAAAAGGTAAAATAAAAATGAATAGTTGTAAATAGCTTCTGTGATTGTTGGTGATTGTTTTAAGAATACAACATACTTTGAGTAGACGTTGATCGTCTGTATTCATTATTAACAGTTTGAACATTTTTACACACGATGAAAAGATATTTCTTTTAACTTCTCAGCATCCTGCTTCTGCTTGAACAAATCTTTTCTCGAAATCTAATTTTCTTTTCTTTTCTTCTTTACAGATTGTCAGGTCCTTTCCCTCCAAACAATTAGCATTCTCAGAAAATACCTGTCTTTCTTTGAGATGCCAATCAGCTGGCTTTTACCTTCATCTTTCAGCTGCATCATTGGACCAAATGAGTACAAAAAAGCTAAGGTAAGGAAACAAGGGGAATTCACATGATGCCTTACTAAGACCCATAATTATTTATGATTTCTCTGGTATAATATACACTATAGACAGAAATATTGGTACACCTGACTTTTCCAGGCATATAGAGTAATTGTTTAAGATGTCATTGGAAATGGTAGCTTTACATTTTCCCTTCACTTGAACTTCACTTGAGACCCAAACCTGTTCCAGCATGACAATGCCCCTGTGCACAAAGTTGGCTCCATGAAGATACAGTTGGACTGGAAGATCTCCTGTTATTGAGCTTTGACCTTAACTCTGCTGAACACTGTTGGGATGAATTGAAAGTAAGAAATGTGCAGGAGTTGATGTAAAGAGATTCTCTCTCCAAAAGTAGCATATATAGATAGTCAGACATAGGGCAATGTCAGGGGTTTAAGCATCGATTGGCTTTAGTTTTTTCCGGTGTGTTCCGCACCGTTGGAGTAAAAAGGGAAACTTTCTTGTATTGTCTTTCAAATACGCACAGTTTGGTTTAGATGCTATGTTGTGCAGATGCACCTGCCTAATTATCAGCTTAATTTGCGGCGCAATTAGCCGATGGCAAGTAGTTAAATAATGCCAAAAATTGTCCCAAATAATCGGTCGACCTCTAGTGAGGGAGGACATGCGGGTGGTTGATTTAAAATAGGCAGATGTGTATGACAGGGTGGTATTGATATGATCCACTGTGGTGACCCCTAATGGTAAGACGAAGACACTGCAAGTACCTTAGAATTCGTTGTCAGAGTTTTGTAGACTGCCAAGATTCTCAACACATCTGGAGTGGGTTTTTTTGTTTATGTCAATATGCTGAAAACTATGAGTTTTCTCTTTATTAATTGGCGTCTCTTATTTTAAACAGGAGGCCATGTTGCATCACCGCTCGCAGCTTGTTTGGTTCAGACGCCTCTACATTCTGTTTTCACGCTACATGTTCATCAACACCTTCCGAGCCATACCTGTGGAGAAAACGGATGTCAAGTTCTACTAGAGGGAATGATGTCCAATCAGAGTGCACTGGGATTAAAATTATATGTTGTGTAGTGTAAAAGTGTTCTATTTCTACTCTGTTTCGGATGAGAGTAAAACTTTTGTGTATTGTATCAACTAACTTTACATACTTGAAAACACTGTAAATCAGTGTTATTTCTATCTTATCCTAAGCTGTATGAATAAATAATTCTAAAGAAACATTAACAGATGTTCAGTCCATGTCCATACTATTGCGTTTTTACTTGAAAACGCATATTTTTCTCTCTGTTTTGGCCTTCTGTCTACAATGAGATGACGTTTTTTGTGAACAAGAAGCAGAGGCTTTTGAAAACAATGATCAGTCATGCGATGCAATCATGTGACCAATATATTATATATATTGTATATATATTCTATATATATATATATATATATATATATATAGCTGTGCCACTTTATAATAAAAGCACATGCGCATATATACATATGCGCATGTGCTTTTATTATAAAGTGGCACAGCTCTGAAAACGGAACACTATCTAAACCAGGTCTTGTTTTGCATATGTTAAAATAGTAAGGGTTTGAAATCTGTGATATAAAATCATTTAAAATAAATTAAATGAAAAAAAGGAACTAGAAAAAACATCCTGCAACCATGCAAACGTGCCAAAATTAAGGGCTTAATAGCTGGATAATCAAACAGGTTAGTCAGAATGGCCTTGAAACCTCATCTTAAATAGCAAAATAAGGAATGTCGTTTTCCTCAGCATCAGAGTACTTGTAGCAAGAATATGGGGAAACAGTGGGGTTTTGTACTGAACGTGGCACAGGACTGAGTTCTACTCACATTTGGAGATAGAGGTTGTTAAAGGAATCCACCTAATGACAACACAAAGTCTATTTACACCCAATAAATAAATAAATAAATAAAAGCATGAAAAAGTTATATAGACTGTTAAATAGGTATGTGTACCTTCTGGTTATTAGATTTTTATTTTAGAAAGAGAATTATAAAAATAAAAAAGAACTTGTTAATTTTTTTATTTTTTTATGTTTTTAACCAAACTACAAATAAAACAAGTAATTTTTCATTTCATTGTGGATGCATAGAAAGAAAAGGAAACTAAAACCTGGAAGATCAGGTTAGAGCAAGTCCATGTTTTTCCGCAAAAATAAACAGCATCCTTTTATTAGATTTGATTAATATGTGTAAATATTAATCAAATCGTGCAAACCTTTTTTTTTAGGTTTGCACGATCTATCTAATTATTTTTATTTAGAGTGTCTATTTCTATTATTGTCTTAAATTTCAAGTCATTTTACTGTACAGTTGTTGAGAAAAGTGAAGGCAAAATCACTCCACACCTTAGTGCAGTTTCAATCATGTTCCACATTCAAACACTCAAAACATTTTTCTTTAAATTTTTCAGCTGCATCATCGGAGCCAATGTTTAAAAAGAAAAAAAAAGCTAAGGTGAGGAAATAAGGGGAATTCACATGATGCCTTACTAAGACATATCTTTATTTCTGATTTCTTTGTTATAATTTACAGTATATGGACAGGAATACAGCTTTTCCAGGCATATGAACTAATTGTATAGGATATATTTGGATGTGGTAGCATTAACAACAATGCCCCTGTGCACAAAGCCAACTCCATGAACATGGTTTACATAGGATGGAGTGGAAGATCTTAAGTGGAAGATCTCTGATCTTAATCCCTTTGAACACCCTTGTTGAATGTACAGTAATAGATGTTTGTCTGATATTTTATTTCACAGATAAATGATGCTGATTATTCCTCACGTCTTATTCTTCTACACCTGTATTAACTTAAAGAAGGCCTCATAATCATTTCATGTGGCGCCTCTGCCTCCACTGCTTTAGAGGGACCGTTAAAAAAAGGTCATGCTCGTGTATTAATAGATTATTTGGCTTCTTCTGTAGACTTTGACATACTCCTGATTGTTTTGTGTTTCTGCATGCTGTCCTCCCAGTTCTCACCACAGAACTTTTCGACCGCCACGCTCTTTACGGTTCCAGAGTCGAGGCAATGTGGAGCCACCCCTAGAATCAAAACATGACACATAATATCGATTCACAAGTCATAAACAAGGTATTGCCACATAGAAACCTTATGACTCTTAAGCAATAACACTTGTTGTTTAACTAACACTTGCTGATTGTCCATTATCAAATTGGTTGACAACCAAGATTATAATAACAATATTTTAAACACAGCTCACTATAATGCAAATTAAACGTCAGTACACAAGCTATTAAATCTAAGGCAATAATGAGATTTCAAATCATAAAGAAAAATGACTGTTTACATTGTAAATGCCAGTAGGTGTTCCATCAGAGGAAAGTCTGATGGAAAAGTTTCTGTGGCATATTTAAAAATCTAACTGATGAATGTCCAGGGGCTCACACATTGCCATGCAAAGAACTATTCATCTTTAATATACAAAAATAGTTACAGCATTACCTACATTGTGTAGAATGAGAAGTTCACCATAGATAAATAATTCACAAGAGTCTTGATTTTTCTTTTATACACTGTTTTTTTCTACACTGATAAAAAAACAGTCAAATGCACAAGGGGGCATCAACTTTAGAGTCCATATCTGTGGTGCATATCTGTGTGTCTGAGTGTGTTGTGAGACCCACCAAAGCCATCAGGATTCGATCGGGGTGTGTAGAAACTTTGTACACCACATATCTTGCAAAACGTGTGCTTGGCTGTGTGTGTGTTGAATGTGTACGTGCTTAAGTTCTCTGAGCCCTGAAACACACGAGTCAAGCAGTCAGTAAAATTTGCATTAACAAATGTGTTCAGCAATAATTTCAGACTCAAGTCAACAAACACCACATGTGATTAGGAGTGCACGTATGTTCTAGAAACATAGAGCTACACTATAAAATAATACAATTTGATAATTATGATGAATTTGTGTCATTATTTTTCTGGAAGAAATAAAAAACCAGGAGAAACACACACACGCACACACACACACACACACACACACACACACACACACACACACACACACACACACACACACACACACAGTTACTTTACCAAATACAGCTATAGAAATGAGCATATTCGGATTGATCTGGGTTAAATAACACAATCCTTTAAATGGCTCGGGATTCATGAATCCTCCTCCTTATACAGTGTGTCTGTGTTGGCGAGATGATTCCAAGAATTCTGTGGATTCTAAGGATTCAAAGAGTCCGATCTAGTGCAAGGACCATGGCAAAAGCAAGCAGAATCCCTATCACTATGACACAAACTGCAGCTTTCATCTTTCAACTTTCATCTTTCCAAGATTAGTGCTCTGAAATCTGAGATATTTAACATTACACCAAAATATTTGTTACATTTTGGACTGTTGTATCACAGTGGATATTAAATAATATTATTTAATAATATTATAATAATCCAGTTTATTACTTTACCCTCTTTCCCACTGTTTTTCTTGAATAGTGCTATGGCCCCACCCACAGGCACTCCCATTCTCACACATTCTAGAAGTTTAACTGTTAATACAATCTATTATGTAATATGTCAAAAAATAAAATAAAAATAGAACAAATTATTACCTCACAGTTCTAGAAAAATATCTAAAAGTGTTGGACCAGAGGTTTCTAGTAACATTTCTAGTAACCTCATTTCTAGTAACCTCAACAAAAAATCCAGGAATATAATTATAGGAATACGTTATATTTAATTCTGCAATATGGAACTAGAAACTGTAAATTTTTACTGTTAAGCAAACAATTATTTAATATGTGTAGAAACTTCTATAAAAAGTACCAGATTACAACAAACAATTGTAAATTATACACACTGTACGCACATTATTTCATTTACTTGATTTCCAACATGAATTATATTTACATAAACACAAGCCAAAACATTTATATTTAAGAGCCTGTCCAGTCTGTTACATTTACACAGTGCCGGGCCGTGCATTTGGTACCTGGGCCTTAGTGGGGACTTACCCGACTTAATCCACCTCTTAATACCACCACTATCAAGTTGCAATTATAGAACCCATCAATACTATACAAAAACGCAATATAACAACGCGTGGCATTACAGAGAGAGAGGCATTTCGCGTATTGAGGTTGAATACTATTTTACTAAAGCAAGCTCCAAACCTCTACACTATAACCGCAACTGTGCCACCTACATCATCTGGAGCAGTTCGGAATCAATATTTGTCTAATAACATGAAAAAACAAACATTTATATAAAATACAACCTACTCAACAGAGATGCAGACTCATAATGTGCACCGCTCCTCAGAGGCTGTAATCCAGTGGTACCACTCGTATTCACTGGTCTGGAAGTTGCGAACAAACCCTTTCCTGGGCTGAGACAAGCTAGCTAGCTTCAGGTTTGGTGGACCTTTCCTCATGATTTTATTGAAAATGTATTTTTAAGTATGTCCGAAAAATGCTGACGCTATTTACATTTATTTAGTTACGTTTTATTTTTGTTGTCTTATTTTATTTGTTACAATCTGCACATCATAGTGAGTAAATACAAACTTAAATTCCTAGTAAAATAGATATATGATCATGGTAATGGTAATAATTAAAATAATTACTATATTTACTATTATGATGACTGCAAACACGGCAATTGAGAATTTTAATGACCAAGTCCTGACTTTTTCAAGTCTGTGAATTGAATTGGACTCGTACCTGCAGCAAGGTAAAGTGGGCCTTGGGAACAATAAAATGCAGATTCTGCTTCTTGGTGCAAATGCTGCAGCTGAACACAGAAGCAGCATCATTATTCAACAGCTATTTTTCAGCAAAAGCACTGTGTGTATGTGGGGGGGGGGGGGTCTTGGGGGGTTGTGGGACTAAAGACAAGGTGATAACCTGCTCAGGAAAGTGTGAATTGTTTGCACATTGACCTCAACAAAAGTTCTTACTTGCAATCGAATACGTGCAAATCTGGGGTGTTCCACACCTCGAAACGGACAGCACCGCAGTGACAACCACCCATGTGCCTCACCAGACCCTGTGCCTTCCTGAAAAAAATTATTGGGTGTAAGACAGTCAGTTTCAGCCAGACATTTTATAACATCCATTTCAGTTCACATGACCCTAAATGTCCCAAAGGCCTAGGTTTAGAAAGATATTTAGCTACTCTGTGTATTAAGCCTCATGCTTCTTTACTACTGGACACTCTGGATTCACTACAGTTCATTTACCACCAAATCGGTTCTAATGAAGACACCATTACACATCTTATCCACACAATGAGCCACCTGGACTAAATAAAAGGGAACTATGTAAAAATGTTGTTCGTAGACTACAGCTCAGCGTTTAACACCATAATTCCCTCCACACTCACACCTAATTTGGAGGTTCTGGGACTCAGCCTGCCCCTGTGTCAATAGATCTCCAACTTCCAAACAGGCAGATGACAAGCTGGCAAGTGGGAAAACACACATTATCCTTTCTCACCCTCAGCAGTGGAGCTCCTCAGGGTTGTGTTCTGAGGACTTTTGCCTGGATCGCTTACAGAATATTCAGGCATTAAATCCTACCTGTCTGATGGTTCCACTTAATTTAGATTTAAATGGAGAACTACCAGGTTAATGCAAGTAAATTATGAGGTTCCACAAGGTTCAGTTCTAGGACCCCTGCTCACAATATACATGCTTCTCTTGGGAAATATTATTAGAAGTCATTGGATTAGCTTTTACTGTGATGCTGATGATACCCAGCTATATATCTTATCAAAAACAGATTAGACATTTTAATTGGCTCAGTTAACTGAGTGTGTTAAGAGTTTAAAGATTGAATGACGCATAACTTTCTATTATTATTTTCTGATAAGACAGAGATTTTGCTAATCGGCCCAAAAACCAGTACACCAAAGCTCCAGCATTTGATCTACCTTTAAACGACCCTCTCAGGTTGTAATCTCTGAACTGAGCTCCCTGACCTGCAGAACATCTAAACCAAGCGGTGCCAGATCAGGGCTAGGAAGAAGTGAAAGACCCCAGCCATTCCAAAAACAAAGGACTCTTTTCTTTGTTGTGTTTAAGGAAGCTCTTCCAATTCTTGAAGCCAAACAGAGAGAAAATGGAGAAGCTTCTTCCGACAAGCCATTCAGAGTTAACCAGGAAAACACCTATTACCTGGACTTTCTCTGCTGGACTTACTTTTCCTTCCTTAGCACAATTTATTAGCAAAATTACATAATTGTCACACTTGCACAGTACAATGTCCCTTTCATTTTAGCACATGGACACTAAAAACTGGACTTCTGTCAATATCTATGTCATTCATATCCATCCCTTCCTGCTTAAGTGTATATATTTATACTATATACATATATACATATGCTATTTTATATCCATATTTTTATACTTAGTTATACCTTTTATACTTTATATTTTTATTTATTTTATTTTTAGATTCTATTTCTATTTATATATCAGTCTCTGTATGAATGTGTATGTGACATAAAATTTCAAATCGTTATTCTGTGGTATACACTGTGAAATAATCATCATAATCATATATTATTATAATTAATAATATTGAGTTCTTATATTTATCTTATATTTATCTGCGTGTGGGACTTATCTCTGAGTTTAATCCTAATATCATAACTAAGTAGGCCATAAATTGAACTTTGTGAACCTTGTGCTCTTGGTGTTCAGACATGAAAAGTTATTTGAATTGAAGAAACAGAAAATATATTACTGTAAATTTCCACAGTTTAATGCTGTATCAATGTGTCACATTTTCATTACAGGAATTTTAACTTTTATTTCTGAGTGTTAGGATTGAATTACATTATCTGGGGGGTTTAATTACATGCTGATTTTAAGATGCATTTTTATTCCATTTCAAATTATGTAATCAAGTGCTTTTACAATTTTTGCCCAAATGATCAAAGTGGTGATTAAAAACATGGAAATGACGGTTAACACACCCTACCTTTTCTCTTCCATGGCCTATTTAGGTTTCTTTTGTGACCAGTGAGTATTGTATAGAAAGAACGAAAGGAATTAACACGTGACTTAGTTTCCTGACAAAAGGAACATGTCAAGTTTAAGGAAATATTAACTTTACAGTGAAAGGTTGCCAGATTCAATTGACTTTTAAACCTCAATGAGGCCTAAATGCTAGCCAGGCTAATATATGATAATTTGTTTATATTTGCATGGTTTTTATTGTGTAATTTAACATATTATTTTAATAATTATTTTACATTTTCTGTCATATTCTTTGGTTATTATTTGTTTAGTTTTTTTTCAATGTATGTGTGTGTTATATTATTATATCTTAGGCATGGTTTAGCTGGTCACAGTCACTGGTTCAAATGTAGTGTCCATGTGGGTTTCTTTCACGTTCTTCGCATTCCCAGAATACACAGCGCATCGCTGCCAGGGATTGTTGACATTTTAACATTCAAACAGTAAGCAAATAGTAAGAATGCAGAAAAACAACTATTTACAATAATTACATAAATAATATGAATCGTACACCTCTGGCGATGCTTCACAGACCTCTGTAATTTGGATTCAGACCTATCACAGTTTAGATTTTCATAATGGCACAATGCTTTGGCTCCAAACACAGAACACTATCTGAACCAGGTCTTGTTTTGCATATGTTTAAATTGTAATATTTTAAAACCTGGCTTATAAAATAATTGTATTTAACTGAGTAAAAAAAGAAAAAAAAGGGAAAAGAAAAAAAATCTACAGCCCAAATAATCAAGATGGAACTTATTAAAATAATTAATAGAATTAAATTATTTCTGTTGCAATTCATATGAGCCACAGTAGGATTAGGTTTTGCAATCTGGCAACAAGAAAGACTAGCCTAAGTCACGTGACCGGGACTGCCGACACGGCACCGGGTGTGAGTGTGCAATGACGTTGCCATAATAAAAAAAAAACAAGTCCCTACATGTTTACGTTTTACA